>NC_046319.1:64602016-64911016 GCF_009819535.1 Lacerta agilis | reverse complement strand
TGTTCCCTCAGCCGCTTCACTTCTCTCCCTCCCTGGGAGTCCTCCAGGCAGCTGCTGCTACCACCCCTGGTCTCTGAGCTGCCCCCCTCCTGCCCCAAAGAGAGGTGCCTCCTCACATTGCCCACAGGGTCCTGGGAAACACTCCCTGGCCCATCCCAGAGACACTATTCGCCTGGGAAGCTTGTACCCGGAACTGCTCCAAAAAACAGCTGTGCAAGCCTTTGGAAGACAGAGATGCAAGAGGGCATCAGAGGAGGGAGGGAAGGAAAGACGGACAGAGGCCAGTGTTGCCCGTGGCACCCCTGACCACCATTCAAGGCACCTCAGTGTATCACGGCATACTGGTTGAAAACCACTGCCTTATGCATTCTATACCAGGGGTCCCCAACATGACAGCTGTGGGCACCATGGTCCCCTCAGAAACATACTCTGGCACCCACCAAGGTTCCCTCTTGCACTATTCTTGTTTTGGGGGGAAAAAAGTTTTCTTTTTTTGTGGGGAGGGGTATTTGTGATGCTTGTTTGGGGAACATGACCTGGACATCACCAGGTGCTTATTTTCTGTGAAATGGGTATGTTTTGGAACTCATGACAGTTTCTTAGATTTCCAGATGTGTGCCCAGATCCAAAAACATCATACTGGGCAAGCACCAGTAATTAACTAGAAACCCTGTCTGAGGCAGGGAGACGTTTCCTTATCTGCACCTATAACACCATATGTATAATATCAGGTCTAGGGCAGGTAGGTATGGCTTGGGGAAAATGGCTCCTCAGGCCTGAATAAGACTGCAGGCTTATGCTAATTATGCCTCGAAGCCAGAGACTACACACTACTGAATTGTATTGTAATATATTACACCCTTGTGGGGGAGATGACATGTGTGTCTACTCATTCTACTGTTCAGTTGCTAACTATTGATGGTCAACCAAGCCCCCCATTACTCTCCCTTCTGAGAGATCTTTTTCTTTAAACCAGAGTTGGGCCAGATAGCCCCTCAAACAGCAGACTCCTTCAAATAGAGGAATGTCCCCTGATAGCTGTTGAAAAAAGTAAACTACTGTCCTGTAACTGTGCTTCATGGAGAGGACTCTCTCTGTAAAGCAGGACACATCCATCCTGAGGAATGTAGAAGAAGGCCCTGCTCAGGTTGCATGCACAATGGAAGCCGGAGAACTCACATTCTTCTTCTATTCATGGGAAAGGAGCAATGTACTGTATGCAGGGCACTGGCGAAATACTCTTTCCCTTCCTCATGCTTTGACTTTTGTGATTCTACTAAGCATTGCACTTTCACTTTCAAATGTATTTTTGTTTCCATAAATGCTAGAAACAATTTTTCTTTTTAAAAATGAATGCTGGTGCAGAAATAGACACGGGACTTTGCAGAATCCTTGTTGTTGTTCAGTCGTTAAGTCGTGTCCGACTCTTCGTGACCCCATGGACCAGAGCACGCCAGGCACGCCTATCCTTCACCGCCTCCCGCAGTTTGGCCAAACTCATGCTAGTAGCTTCGAGAATACTGTCCAACCATCTCATCCTTTGTCGTCCCCTTCTCCTTGTGCCCTCCATCTTTCCCAACATCAGTGTCTTTTCCAGGGAGTCTTCTCTTCTCATGAGGTGGCCAAAGTACTGGAGCCTCAACTTCAGGATCTGTCCTTCTAGTGAGCACTCAGGGCTGATTTCCTTGAGAATGGATAGGTTTGATCTTCTTGCAGTCCATGGGACTCTCAAGAGTCTCCTCCAGCACCATAATTCAAAAGCATCAATTCTTCGGCGATCAGCCTTCTTGATGGTCCAGCTCTCACTTCCGTACATTACTACTGGGAAAACCATAGCTTTAACTATACGGACCTTTGTTGGCAAGGTGATGTCTTTGCTTTTTAAGATGCTGTCTAGGTTTGTCATTGCTTTTCTCCCAAGAAGCAGGCGTCTTCTAATTTCGTGACTGCTGTCACCATCTGCAGTGATCATGGAACCCAAGAAAGTGAAATCTCTCACTGCCTCCATTTCTTCCCCTTCTATTTGCCAGGAGGTGATGGGACCAGTGGCCATGATCTTAGTTTTTTTGATGTTGAGCTTCAGACCATATTTTGCGCTATCCTCTTTCACCCTCATTAAAAGGTTCTTCAATTCCTCCTCACTTTCTGCCATCAAGGTTGTATCATCAGCATATCTGAGGTTGTTGATATTTTTTCCGGCAATCTTAATTCCGGTTTGGGATTCATCCAGCCCAGCCTTTCGCATGATGAATTCTGCATATAAGTTAAATAAGCAGGGAGACAATATACAGCCTTGTCGTACTCCTTTCCCAATTTTGAACCAATCAGTTATTCCATATCCAGTTCTAACTGTAGCTTCTTGTCCCACATACAGATTTCTCAGGAGATGGATGAGGTGATCAGGCACTCCCATTTCTTTAAGAACTTTCCATAGTTTGCTGTGGTCGACACAGTCAAATGCTTTTGCGTAGTCAATGAAGCAGAAGTAGATGTTTTTCTGGAACTCTCTAGCTTTCTCCATAATCCAGCGCATGTTTGCAATTTGGTCTCTGGTTCCTCTGCCCCTTCGAAATCCAGCTTGCACTTCTGGGAGTTCTCGGTCCACGTACTGCTTAAGCCTGCCTTGTAGAATTTTAAGCATAACCTTGCTAGCGTGTGAAATGAGTGCAATTGTGCGGTAGTTAGAGCATTCTTTGGCACTGCCCTTCTTTGGGATTGGGATGTAAACTGATCTTCTCCAATCCTCTGGCCACTGCTGAGTTTTCCAAACTTGTTGGCATATTGAGTGTAGCACCTTAACAGCATCATCTTTTAGGATTTTAAATAGTTCAGCTGGAATATCATCACTTCCACTGGCCTTGTTGTTAGCAAGGCTTTCTAAGGCCCATTTGACTTCACTCTCCAGGATGTCTGGCTCAAGGTCAGCAACCACACTACCTGGGGTGTATGAGACCTCTATATCTTTCTGGTATAGTTCCTCTGTGTATTCTTGCCACCTCTTCTTGATGTCTTCTACTTCTGTTAGGTCCTTTCCACTTTTGTCCTTAATTGTGGTAATCTTTGTACGAAATGTTCCTTTCATATCTCCAATTTTCTTGAACAGATCTCTGGTTTTTCCCATTCTGTTATTTTCCTCTATTTCTTTGCATTGCTCGTTTAGAAAGGCCCTCTTGTCTCTCCTTGCTATTCTTTGGAAATCTGCATTCAATTTCCTGTATCTTTCACTATCTCCCTCGCATTTTGCTTGCCTTCTCTCTCCCGCTATTTTTAAGGCCTCATTGGACAGCCACTTTGCTTTCTTGCATTTCTTTTTCATTGGGATGGTTTTCATTGCTGCCTCCTGTATAATGTTACGAGCCTCCATCCACAGTTCTTCAGGCACTCTATCCACCAAATCTAAGTCCTTAAACCTGTTTTTCACTTCAACTGTGTATTCATAAGGAATTTGATTTAGATTGTATCTTACTGGCCCAGTGGTTTTTCCTACTTTCTTCAGTTTAAGCTGGAATTTTGCTATAAGAAGCTGATGATCAGAGCCACAGTCAGCTCCAGGTCTTGTTTTTGCTGAGTGTATAGAGCTTCTCCATCTTTGGCTGCAGAGAATATAATCAATCTGATTTCGATGTCGCCCATCTGGTGATGTCCATGTGTAGAGTCGTCTCTTGTGTTGTTGGAAAAGAGTGTTTGTGATGACCAGCTTGTTCTCCTGACAGAACTCTATTAGCCTTTGCCCTGCTTCATTTTGAACTCTAAGGCCAAACTTGCCAGTTGTTCCTTTTATCTCTTGACTCCCTACTTTAGCATTCCAATCCCCTATAATGAGAAGAACATCCTTCTTTGGTGTCATTTCTATAAGGTGTTGTAAGTCTTCATAGAATTGGTCAATTTCAGTTTCTTCAGCACTGGAAGTTGGTGCATAAACTTGGATTACTGTGATGTTAAAAGGACTGCCTTGGATTCGTATCGAGATCAATCTATCATTTTTGAAATTGCATCCCAGTACAGCTTTCGCCACTCTTTTGTTGACTATGAGGGCCACTCCATTTCTTTTACGGGATTCCTGCCCGCAGTAGTAGATATGATAGTCATCTGAACTGAATTCGCCCATTCCCGTCCATTTTAGTTCACTGATGCCTAGGATGTCAATGTTTATTCTTGCCATCTCATTTTTGACCACATCCAGCTTACCAAGGTTCATGGTTCTTACATTCCAGGTTCCTATGCAATACTTTTCTTTACAGCATTGGACTTTCCTTTCGCTTCCAGGCATATCCACAACTGAGCGTCCTTTCGGCTTTGGCCCAGCCGCTTCATCAGCTCTGAATCTACTTGTACTTGTCCTCCGCTCTTCCCCAGTAGCATTTTGGACGCCTTCCGACCTGAGGGGCTCATCTTCCAGCGTCATATCTTTTATATGCCTGTTGTCTTTGTCCATGGAGTTTTCTTGGCAGGGATACTGGAGTGGGTTGCCAGTTCCTCCTCCAGGTGGATCACGTTTGGTCCAAACTCTCCACTATGACCTGTCCATCTTGGGTGGCCCTGCACGGCATAGCTCATAGCTTCCCTGAGTTATTCAAGCCCCTTCGCCACGACAAGGCAGTGATCCATGAAGGAGCAGAATCCTATTTTGCATCAATGCAGAATGTTTTCTGCAGAGGAAATCTGAAACCATCTGAACACTTTCTAGATTTCCTGTTCTTTGCTTCTGCCTCAAAAAAAAAAAAAGAAAAGAAAAGAAGGGGAAAAGCAGTTTCTGTGATTTTCAGTGCAATTTATGTAAACTTCAGAGGAAAGGATGCAATTTGTTTAAATTGTGGGAAATGGTGCACACCTATCCAACAAGGAATGGCAAGTTGCGCTAAGCATTTGACAGTATAATGTTCACAGCTGCGTGGGAAAATGTTAGTTGCTTTATAACCAATGATGCTGTTCAGCAGGTACCCACTGCAGATAATAACGCAGATTTGAGGTTGAAATGAAAACAGTGGGGAGCTGAGATCTGTTTACAAATTACCAGGAGCAACATCACTGCAATTGCCTCTGCAGTTGCTCCCACACCTTCCTGGGTAACACATACACCTGCCGCTCATGGGATTGGGTGGATGAGTGAACGAAGAGTGAGAAATCAAGGAGGATTGCTTGCATGGGTGAGAAACCCTGCTCTGATTCTGTAGCTGCTGGGAAAGGCAGCATGGTCCACCTCAAGTGGGCAGTCCACCCTGATTATGCTTATACACACAATCACACAATCACACACCAGCCTGTCTCAACAATCACACAATCACACACCAGCCTGCCTCAATTGAAAAATCTTAACTTTGGAGGAATGAGCAATTGGCTGCATCAACAGCAACATGGCACTTTCTTGTCGGATGGAAGAGACCAGGCTGGTCTCGTTTTCCCCAATGCTCTTCTTTCCAAAGTGCAGATGCTTGCATCCCTTTCGAGCTGTGGTGCCCTCTTCAGCTTAGGATCATAGAGGCTGAACATCTAAGATCCCTGATGGAAAAGAGCACTGGAATCAGCCCCATGAATGGTGTAGCTCAGCTTCCTAAAACGGTCTCTTGATTTTGATGTATTATGGGGATGCTCAAGGGTGCCCAGATCTGGTTTTGGTGCAAGCAGCCTGCTGTTCACCCATCCCTATCAGGTCTTGCCCTAATAATAATAATAATAATAATAATAATAATAATAATAATAATAATAATAATTTATTTGTACCCTGCGCATCTGGCTGGGTTTCCCCAGCCACTCGGGGCGGCTTCCAACAGATACTAGGATACATTAAAATGTCACAGATTAAAAACTTCCCTGAACAGGGCTGCCTTCAGATGTCTTCTGAATGTAAGGTAGGTGTTCTCTGCCCTCTGCCTGGTTCCCTGTAGCTTTGCTTCTCGCAGTGAGGGAACCGCCAGAAGGTGGGAGGAGTCACACATATAATGATGTCCGCTTGGTATTTTGTTCTGTCTCAAATATGAGCCTCTAATGAAAGAACATCCTGCACCTCAAGGCATCCACCCCCTACTCCAGCCTTATCCCAATAAAGTGCAGCCAATTCTGTAGGTCTCATCTACTCTCTTAGGCCTAAGTGCTGCTTCTCCTCCTTCCTGCCCAAATTCTCCTTCTTCCTCCATGACGCCTGCCTCTCCTTTGTGCCAGATGTTCCACCCCTGATAGTTCTGGGCAGCCCAACATGACCCGTAGTGATCCAGGGCTGCTTACATCCAACTTTGCGAAGTCTGGATGCCCCCTGAATTAGCCCAATTTGGTTCAGGCTTTGAGCTTGAGCCAAATCTACTCCCAAATGCTGTGGGAGTAGCCCAGGGAAACAATTTTTATTTATTTTTTGGTATTAAATACTTGAGCTGAACCTGTCTCCCCAGTGACTGACCTCCATGAGGCCCCTGACACCATTCCTACAGAGAAGTGCCATTTCTTTTCTCTCTCCTATGCAAGTGCCCCCCACCTGCATGCTAATCTTGAAACAGCAGGTAGCTTGGAGTCTGCCACATTAAATTTCCCAGATGTTTTGGACTGTACCTTGCATTAGCCCCATCCAGCCTGCTTGATGCCCAGGGCTGATGGGAGTTGTAGTCCAATACATTTTTGAGAGCACCAGGTTGGGGAAGCCAATGGTAGTGATCTTTTTTTAAAAAATCTGTAAATATAAAAAACATTTACATTTGCCACTCAATAACTGAATACAACAGCATACATTAAGTGGTTCTGCATGCAAAATATTTAGATCACTCTCTGTGGATATGCCTAACATAATTCTACTTCTGCTGATTTCCCTTAAAAAAAAACAGCTAGTACTATGGCATCCTTTTATAGTGATGGTATTTTAGCTATGTTGAATGGTGTGTGTGTGTCGGGGGGGGGGAATTGTAGACATTTTGGACACAGGTTTCTCCTTCCACCTAAAACTAATCAGGTTTATGCGGTTGGTGGACTGAATTAAAAAAAAATTGAAAAGCTTTCCCATTAATAATTCTTGAATGCAATTTAACAGGCTGAGAAAGCTTTATTAACTCATTTTTAAACAAAGCAAAGGTATGCATTTGATTAGTTCGTTTAGCAGGCAAACATCAGGACTAATCAAACATGGATTTCAACTTAAAACAACAACAACAACAACGTATCCATCCAGTAAAGTAAAATCTCTTTCAATTTCTGATTTACTATAACAATATTAAAAATAAGCCACAAGACCTCCGCTTTCTTGTCTTTTCTTTTTAATGAAGTTGCCTGCGACAGTAATTCAGAAGTAGTTTGAGTCCTGCAGCTTTAACAGAACAGTTTAATAAATCAGTATCTAAGAAGGTAACAAGTTACTTGGAGGTATGTGTTTTTTCTGAATTAAATTCCAAATAACAAATGCTGTCTCCAACTAAAATGTTTAGCTTGACTCTAATGCGAAATCTCTTACCCAGCAATTCCAAGGTCCTTGGGATGGTGTCCTGGGGCAATTGGAAACATGGAGAAACATCTGAGAAGAGGTCTGATCTCTGAGAAAATACTCTTGAGTGTGTGCACAACTTACCATTGTTTTTGCTCACTGGGAGTAGCCATCAACTCTCAGGTTACCCTGTCCATTCACATGGATGTTGTAAAGATATAGAACAAGGCATAAAAATGCATGCAAAGGGGAAATTGGTGCATCATATTTTGGCTCCTTTAACCAGACCAGTGCATCTTTGTTCTACAAAGGGCCATGTCTTAGTATAGCTCCAAGATTTGACCAATCTTAACCTGGCCTGATTATTCCATGTTTTAGATCCCTCTAAAACGTGTTCTAGGAAAAGATAAAAAAAATTAAACCAGCTCCCACCTCTCTCTCTCTCTCTCTCTCTCTCTCTCTCACACACACACACACACACACACACAGGCTATTGACAATTATAAAAAACCAACCGCCCCCCTTTCCAGCACCCTGCTTACTTCTGCCATATTGGTACAGTGGTACCTTGGTTCTCAAACTTAATCCGTTCCGGAAGTCTGTTCCAAAACCAAGGCGCGCTTTCCCATAGAAGGTAATGCAAAATGGATTAATCCAGTCCAGACTTTTAAAAACAACCCCTAAAACAGCAATTTAACATGGATTTTACTATCTAATGAGACCATTGATCCATAAAATGAAAGCAATAATCAATGTACTGTACAATAAAATAAATAAGACAGTATTGGGGATGATAAAAATTATAATTTCATTTTTTTCTTACCTGCACTGATGATAGTCATTGTTTGGATGGGGGGCTTTTATCCACTTCCGCAGTCACACAATCAATCACTCAATCAGTAGCTGAACTGGGTTCCACACAGTCACAAAAACAAATTAACCAAAAAAGCCTCAAAAACAGAAATGTAAATAAATAGCAAAAACATAAGCACCAAACTTAATCCGTTCCGGAAGTCTGTTTGACTTCAGAAATGTTCGAAAACCAAGGCGCAGCTTCTGATTGGTGCAGGTGCCCCGGAAACAATAGCTGACAGCCACATTGGATGTTTGGCTTCCGAAAAATGTTTGAAAACCGTAACACTTCCGGGTTTTCCGCATTTGAGAACCAAGGCGTTTGAGAACCAATGTACTACTGTATAAGCCCAGGATGACATTGAATTTGGCAGATAATAATAATAATAATAATAATAATAATTCCTTCCGTCCTTCTTTCCTTCCTTCCTTCCTTCCCCGCCCATCTGGCTGGGTTTCCCCAGCCACTCTGGGTGGCTTCCAACAAAATATTAAAAAACAATAAAACATCAGACATTTAAAAACTTCCCTAAAAAGGGCTGCCTTTAGCTCAACTGTTCACACTCTTCCTTCAATATTCTGAAAAGATATTGGGTATTTGATATTAACGTTTGCATATCTTTTTTCAAACTCTGTTTGAGAAGCTCTGGTCTCTGGAGTGGATACCAAGGGGGGAAATTTTGTGTTTCTAATTTAGCTGAAGGTCCCTTCTGGATTCTATCCAGAAGAGCCAATCCCTTAGTTGACACTTATTCAAGGTCAATGCGGAATTTTGTTCTGGAAAATAATAATAGACTAAAACATCTTGACAAGCTGCTTTCCAGAGTTGGTTATCACCCAATTCCATATAGCACAGCGCAGGAAAATGCTCAGTTGGCATAGTAGAAGTTCTTTTAATATACTTTAACAGAGCACAGTCTGCTTTTGCTTTAATTGTTGTCCACCTATATTCTGTACAAAGAAGAGATGCTGATATTCCTGATGGCAGAGAGCATAGCTTTTGAAAGAAAAGAAAAATTCTGTATGGTTTCTAAAACTCTAATGGAGTTTGAATTTGGGGCTTACAGTTGCTCTTATATTTTCCATTATTTATCATTAGGTTCAAACAGGACCAAGGTGAAGCAATAACACCAATTCCAAATAAAGATGATTAGTAAATTATCTTCCTGCAACTCCTGGCTATTATGTAGATCAAAGGGCATGGTGCATAGATACTCTCTCAAGTACGTTCCAGATTATCTTCTCTATATGTTGACTGAATACAGGAACAGAAGAAGAAGAAGAAGAAGAAGAAGAAGAAGAAGAAGAAGAAGAAGAAGAAGAAGAAGAATCCCTCCTTCAAACTCCTCAATTAGCAGAAGCTGAAGGATATCCTATGTGCAAACATCTATACACACAGGCTTTCCCATGTAATCTGTACACTGCAGAATACAGTTAAAAGACACATTATGCAACCAGTGGTGGAGCTTCATGCTCCGGCACTGGGGGGCACAGAGCAGGCGGGGGCAGGGCTGGTGTGCGTCCTGGGGGCGTGGCCTGCAGGGGCATGGTGCCCCGTGCGGGCAGGGGAGCAGCCGCAATGGCACCCCACTGGGAACGCACTGCTGGGGGAAGTGCACTCCCCCCACACTCCTCTTCCTCTGCCAGTGGGTGCAACAGCCCTGCTTAAGTTAAGCAGGTATGTGTCTGGTCAATACCAGAATGGGTGACTTCACGTTAACCCTATGTATACCGAGGCAGTGTGTTGCAATGGCTAGAGTGTCAGACTAGGATCTTGGGAGAACAGGATTCAAATCCTCATTCAGCCATGAAATTCTCCAGGGCCATTCACTGACTCTCAGCCAAACCTACTTTACAGGGTTGTTGTGATGATTAAATGTGATGGGAAGAATCATGTATGCCACCTTGAGCAACTTGGAGGAAAAGGTGGGCTAGAAATGCAACAAACAAACAAACAAACAAACAAACAAACCAAGCTCTATTGAACTCTAACAGTTGAAGACAGGTGAGAATTAAATTAAATTAATTTCCCCCAAGAATTCAATAATTTTCATTCTCGTATTTTTTTTTTTTGGGGGGGGGTGATTTCCCATAACTTCTCTTGACCCAGTAATTTTTCCTTTCATGTTGACATCACTCAGCTGCTTGGTATGCACTGTTCTGAGCCATTGGTGCATGGTGCCATTATTTTGCAATGTGTCAAAACATGCCAATGACCTCTTATGACTTCAGTTCATTAATCTAAAGTGCCTTTTTACTGGAGCTTTAAAAATGATGCCTGGACTGACATGCACAAATCTAAACACACACACACAACACGAATCAAGGAAAGGCTGATTACTACTCCTTTGACAACGCAAATACTGCAGGTCTGGGTGCCCTCCCACCAACAATACAGCTGGCTACTGTCATGGAGCATATGGAAGCAACGAGTTTGTATCCTAGCTCTTTCTCACCTCCATGCTGGGATTGTGCTCAGGAGGAAAAAAACTATTTCATTGCCCAGCAGTAAAACATGATCTGATTGTTCTGCTTCCATCTGTCCGGTAGGCTGCTGAAAATTAAACAGCTCGGGCAACAACACAGGGATTTCATTCAGTAAGTGTCAGGGAAGAAAGTTTTATGTATATAAAGCACTATCTAATATGCTGCCCGAGAAAACATTCCTTCGGAAATTTCCTGGAAGCAGAGAATTGAGTCTATCAAGCAATGCCATCTCTCAAACACAGAAAGGTTGTAGCTCAGTGGCAGAGCATCCATTTTACATGTCGAAGGTCCCACAGTCAATTCCTGGAATCCTTTTGCGAGTATGAGTACATTAGGCAGCATTGCATGCAAACCACATATATTAGGAGGGATTTGTACTAAGAGGCTGATGACTTCTCAGGAGGTTAAAATTTAAATAAATCACAAAATGATGTGGAAAGATGGAGCAGGGATGGACCTTGGTAATATGCTGCCCAGTGCGAGGCCATTTGACGCCCTCTCCCCAGCTTAGGCTGAAATTTGGGAAGCAGGAATGAGGCTCCAACAGGGTCCTGGGGCTCTTGTGCCTCCTTCCCAAAGCCTGGTAAGCACTTATGTCACTTTGGGAAGGAGGAAGAATATTACTGAAATCCCAGTAATTGAGATAATAATAATAATAATAATAATAATAATAATAATAATAATAATAATAATAATAACTACAACAACAACATATTTTTTATTAAAGATTTCTGGGTATGTGCCATGTCTCTTTTTTCAAGTTACATTTTCTACAGATCAGTTTCATTTGTTGAGACATTAGTGTTACATTAGGAAGAAAAGGCGGAAAGACGTGGAGGGGGGCATGGTGAGTGGGGGTGGGCTGGGGCTGTGATGTTTCTATTTTACTTCATGTATGTGTGGGGTTTTGTGTCAGCGTCACTTGTGCAGGTTCTCTTTACTATCCAATTGTGTTCCTTTGGTGGTGAGAGAGGTTGGGGTTGGCCTAGGGTATTGTTGTTCGTTTGTGATTGGCTGTGGTGAACTTTGTTTTCGTGTGTGAGTGGGGTGGGTGTGTGTTTTTGAATCAGGTTAGCCATATTTATTCGTATGCTGTTGGTGGACTCTTGTCGTCTTGTTGGGCTGTGTATGTAATAAAAGAGAGCCATGCTGGGGTGAAGGCATCTTCTTCCATTTGTCCCCATATCAGTTTCAGTTTACTAGTTAGTTTTTTCTAATAAGGCTGTTTCCCATACTCTTTGGTACCATTGGTCCATGCTTATTCCTGACAGATCTCTCCAGTGTCTGGCTATGATGTTTCAGGCTGCTGAGAGTAGGTGGGTTATGAGCTCTTCGTAGGAATTATTGTCTTGGAAGATGTTTAGTAGGGCCAGTTCTGGGGTAACTTCTAAATCTTGCTTAGTTATTTTGCTTATTTCTCGTATGATTGTTGGAAGGTGTACAGAGTGCTATTGTTCTCACGCCCACCTTGCAAGCTTCCTACTGGAATCTAATTGGCCACCATGAGAACAGGATACTGGAATAGGTGGGCCATTGACATGATCCATCAGCTGGTCTTTCTGCAGAGATTCAGTAGACATCCTTACTTTTGACTTTCAGGCATCTCTTGAAGACTTTTTTATGCTGGCAGGTCTTCATAATTTTTTTTTCTTATCCAGTTTTCTATTGATTATCTTTTTAATTTTTTATTCTTTTAAATGGTGCTTTATGTTTTAACATTCACTGCCCTAATATTTTATGACATGGTTGGTGTAAAAATACTTTTTATAGATTAGTAAAGAAAAAAAAAACCCTTCTAAAATCTTTATCTCAGTTGGTCTCTTTCCTGGATCTGCATTTATTTGAAGCACGTGTTGCAGTTTTAAACTCTTCTTTTTTATATAATTATAGTTACTTTTTAAAACTGCTTTTATACATAATTGTTTATTTAGGTGTAATTGTTTTATAGATTTAAATCACTTCAAGGTGCCCATTAATAAATGAAATTAATAGTAGTAGTAGGGGTAGCGTAATAAAATAAGTAAAGTAACATTTCACTGTCTCTTGGTTTCTGATTCTTCCAACCTGAAGTTGAGCTGTCCACATTTCCACAGCAGTTTGCAATTAAAAAAACAATGACCTCGTGAAAGTTCACCAGCTCTTAATTCAAATTTCTCCCAATATACACATGTTTGCATGCTGTTTTGCCCAACATACAAGGCAATATTGCAAGGCATTTCCCCCTAATAAGATTCATTTTTGGATGCTATTTTCAGCAAGACATTTTTTAACATACATTTTACTGCAGTATATTTTTGCATGTTTCTTTGCTGGCGAACTGCACTGCAACAAAAATTGCATTTTCTCCTATTCCTTGCAGCTACGCAATTCCTGGAAATTGGGAAGGGTGCTACATCATTTCATCTTCCCATGGGAATTCTGGGAAGCACACTGGGAAGCATTCCTCTTGTGCCTGCATCCTCGATGTCCGTTACCCTGCCCTCCTTCCCCACAAAAATAAGCATAGATACCCTACAAGTAAATTTGAAAGCTTAGCAATCTGTTTTAAAAATGCAGTCCCTATTAGATCATCCTGTCAGGTTGCATTCGTCATTGCGAAAATAAAATAAAATAACAATATCAAGTGCACCAGAATATGCCTGTCAAAAATCAATAGGAGAAAGGGAGAAAGTCAAATGCTGTGAAGGCGGAGGAGGGAGTGCTGCTGTGTTCTTTTCTTATTGCCATTTGTCTTCCCAAGTGAAGAGAGACTTGATCACTCATGAGTGGGGGTGCCAAGTGATGCTTATTCTGCCTGCCAGGTGGCATCATACATCACCGACGACACGCCAAGGGCTGGATCTTCAGCACACGTAAATCAGCATTAGCTCTATTACAACCAAAGGAACAATTCCACACCTGGGGACCTGCTCTGGGCTCTCTCTCCACTGCTCAAGAATACAAGGCATAAAACATAGCCGAAACCCATTATGCGATAGCTTTTTTATTTATAACTCTAATTATTGTAAGGAGTGAGTCATTTCTAAGGGCAAAAGAAGAGGTGTTATATATATATAACTACTCCCTTAGTTATGAGAAAAAGTGGGGTGGGACTGGTTGAAACAGATTAACAGCTCTGGGTTTTTGATTCCCAAGGCAACTCTTTTAACAGAACTTACTTTTATTTGCTTTTAAACCATTGACATGCTGCTTTGTGTTTTACAAATGTATTAACACATATGGCCTTGGTCCAGTATATCTGAAGGAGCGTCTCCATCCCCATCGTTCAGCCCGGACACTGAGGTCCAGCGCCGAAGGCCTTCTGGTGGTTCCCTCACTGCGAGAAGCAGAGTTACAGAGGGCCTTCTCGGTAGTGGCGCCCGCCCTGTGGAACGCCCTCCCACCAGATGTCAAAGAGTACAACAACTACCAGACTTTTAGAAGACATCTGAAGGCAGCCCTGTTTAGGGAAGCTTTTAATGTTTGATGGGTTACTGTATTTTAATATTTTGTTGGAAGCCGCCCAGAGTGGCTGGGGAAGCCCAGCCAGATGGGTGGGGTATAAATAAATTATTATTATTATTATTATTATTATTATTATTATTATTATTATTAATATTATTATTATTTGCTTAGAGATATTTTTGCAGAAAGCGATGAATAAATACAACAGATAATAATAATAGCTGATTTTTTTTTTTTAATACACTTTCTCAGCGTGGGTGGTGGGTGGGGTCTCTTTATTAATAAAGGCAACCTGCATTTATTTCCCAAAGAGCCTGCGATGGTCAGAGGATACTGCAGATTATTATTTTCCAGGATAGCTATCTTGTTTACATGACAAAAAGGTCATATACTTGTCATTTGAGTGGAAATGAGAGCATCCACCAGGGATTACAAGCCAGTCAACATGAGAGCTTCTGATATTATCCTCATACTGCAGATGAGGGAAGTAGTTGGCTCAGAAAGTGTGAGTGACATGACTTAGTAAGACTTAGTAAGACTTAGTAAGACCCACTTAGTATGTGGGATAGATGAAAGCAGCAAAAGCAAAAACGCCTCCTTCCTTCCTTCCAAAATAAAATAAAATAAAATAAAATCCCCACAATTAGATATGTAGCTTTTCCAGCAATGTGGCCTTCAGCTGAAGACAAGGTCACCCATGTGCTGTCACTTCTGAGGATGAATGGTTGAAATGTCCCTCCATGGGCCTCCATCAACATCTTGTGGCTTTCACATTAAAACAGAGAGAAGGAGGCAGGGAAATTCAAGCAGTTTACAATGTATCAATAAGTTTTCTCTTTAAGCACCATTTGCTTGCTTCGGCATGACTCTCTTCTGGTACCTTTTAAGCAACACAGCTTAAAATAAACTGCCGATGGAGAGTCAGTCTGAACCTCCTAATGGAGCCCAGTATCTGATGAGCTGAGCATAAAGGTACAATTGCTGCTGCTTTTATTTTTAAGTGAACGTTCCCTTCAGAGCACTTTCCCCAAGGCCTAAAAGCCAATCTGACTCTTCTTTGGTGCTCACATACTGCGCAGCATGCAGGGAGGTTGCCATGCTGGCTTTTCTCCTAAAGAAAGGTGGGTTCCACTTAGAAAGTCTTCGTTTCTCACGCTGCTGCCTCGGCTGCAACTCACTGATCATTCAGTCATGTGAAACTTTGCTAAGCAGAAGCCCATCAGGGGCATGAGGGACATTCTACAGTCAGAGGACTGCATTCCCTTGTAGATATCTTTCCAGATGCCAGAGGGGGGGGTGGATGTGACTCTTAACTTTTGTTCAGCAGGCTACATTCCAGGCACACACAAGTTAGAGGTTTCTGCACAGTGTACAGCTCTCCAACCTGGAAAACAATATGCATTATCAGAGATGGACACATTTCAGACATGCAAACACAACTGAGGAGGGTAGTGGTGATGGGAAAAGTTGTGGGATGTAATGCATGAGAGGCAGTCAAGTACAACATTCCTTGTAATGTTAGAGAAGACATGGAAGGGAATGTTTGGTCCAGCCAGTTGAAACTTCCTGTTCCTCTTGGCTGGAGAATCCTTCCTTTGCATGTGATAGAAGGTGGGCATGACCTAACCTGTCCATATAACAAAAGGATGAGTCACACAGCACACTTTTTTCTTTTTGACTTCTTTGTTTGACCAGCTTCTTAGCTTGGAGTGCCCTGCTAGCTTCTCAGCTAGCAGAAGCACTGGGATTATTCCCCCATATGGGGGAGGACTGGGGGGAGAATGAGATGGGAAGAGGGAAGATGGTGAGGAGGGGGGTGGGGTAAAAGAATTTATGAGATTTATCAGGAAGGCTAACCATGGTACTCCGACGTCAGAGGGTAATAAGCGATTTGGAGAAGGGAAGAAATATTTAGGTTTTTTATGATAATGTGTTGATTATAATATTTTTAAGGTAGGAATTAGAAGTAATAAGAGCAATAGTTTTACTGAGTTAAGAGAAAAAAGGATATAAGAATTTAAGATTAGGATATGAGGTTTTATTTGATAATAATACGTTGAATGATATAAGATGTTTATTTGAAGATTAAGAATACCGGTGAATGATTGTTAAACTAGTTACAAAGTTACTAAAGTAAATTAGAATTGAACGCAGAAGAGAGAATGGGGGAAGTCCCCCCCCCCAAAAAATCCAAAATAAGACTTTAATTAATAGATTGGTGTGTTCCTGTGTTCCTGTGGTAGGTGGGTTGTTAGGTATGTATTTGTTTCTTTTGTTTGCTTTTTGTATTTTGTTTGTATTCTTTGTAGTATGTATGTTTTTGCCTTGTTTGCTTTGTGTGGAAATACCAATAAATTCTTTCTAAAAAGGGGGGGATTATTCCCCCATATGGGGTAGATCCACATGCACATATTTGTAACCAAGTCTGCCTTCAGGAATCCAACTGTGAACTCATGTAAGTAACATTCCAGCTCCCTCATCCCTCTTGGGTCCTCCCTGGGTCATCTAGTTCCAATTCCTTGATCTCTTCCCCCACATTTTGTGGGCGCTAACCATCCTGTCTATGGCATCTTCACAGGACTCATGAGAGCAGATCCCTATAACCAACAAAATATTTTCCAGCTCAAAATATAAATTTCAAAATATATAATTTTCCAGCTCAAAATATAAATTTGCCCAACTTGTAAAGATCTGCATACATTATGAGTCACATTTCATTTCTCATGGGTGGGGGTGGGGGTAGAAGTCTACAGCTCAGAACTAAAGCATCCTTCCTGTGATTTGCATCAACTCAAAATTAATGGTCACAAGTGACATGCAAATGGCAATAGCCCTGTACGTAGGTCCCATGTGGAGTCCCTGATTCATATCTTCATCATCTTCCACATGAGCCTTAATCACCTGTATATTCTAACAAGGGTTCCTGAATGGTACATGTATCAAGTTTCAACCTTTCAAAAGTAGTTTCTGGGTACTGTCCTGGTTCTTAGATTCAACAGAGACTCTTGCTGTAAGCAAGCAAGCAAGTTTATTCAATGTTTGCCAACCTGTAGGTGCACAGCTATAGGGCTCAAGGATGAGATCAGGAATCTGAGACCAGATCAGTAATCTCTCCCCAGCCAGTTTTTAAAGACTGGCACATTCACCCACGAGACTCTCTATGAGCCTTTGAAGACACCTGCTTCTTCAAGAGCTGCAGGTTTGCTGTCAACAGAGGAGACAGAGGAGGTTTTAAGGTAGCGTGACTGGTGTGGCCATACTGACCACATTGTAGGGGATGCCACAACAATGCTGTAGAATGGAGTGAGAGAAGCAGGGGGCACTGAATTTTAGCATCCACAGAGGTGGTGCCAAGTTCTCAGTGATGGGATGGGGTCTGCTCCTATGGCTCCTCCTCCTCCTCCAGTTGTCCAATCTCCCCTCCCAGCAGGTAGGCACCCTCCCCTGTTGCTAGAAGATATGTCCATTCTGTGAATGGGGCAGGACAGGGCCCCTTCAGGATTGTCTCCCCTTCTCTGGCGTCTAAAGGCAAAGGGGTAGAGCGCCATCCTCCGTCTCAGGCTCCTCCTCACGTATGGTGTCCTCTTCACCCTTGTCTTCCTCTTCATCAGAGAGCAAATGCCATCCCAGCTCAATTAGGATTGTAGCGCTCACAACAACTGGGATTCAGTTGGATTGTAGAGCTCACAACAACTGGGATTCTGCCCTGACTTGCCAACGTGACAGTGCAGGGACTAGGAACCCAAGGATTGCACCTCAATTTTCAGGATTTATGAATCACAATGGCTATCTGTTGACCATCTTTTTATGACAATAGCACATGGCTGCTCTATATTTATAAGAAGTCAAAGCCAAAGCCCCTAGGAGCATCAAAGTAGGCCCTGCCCTCCAGTCCTATGATCTGCTGTTCCAAATAGTTAAAAAAAAAATACATATGCACTGAGATATCTACTTAATCACTCTAGTCCCCTGAGATGTTGTTTTTCAGATATAAATCCCAGGCACTGTGGGTGAATGTATACTAATGATCCCCAAAGTGTGCATCATCATTATGCATTATCCTTCATTACTATGCAATCATCCAGAGATTCCTGGAATCTCTAGTGCAACTCTTGATTTCTTTTTGTTCTCAAAAGTGCTAAAAAAGCAAACCTAAATGAGACCCAAAACTTAGCTCCTGTGCTAATGTACATTGGGCTTTTTGCTTTATTAGCATGCATACATTTTTGATACAAAATAAGCTACTAGCATGTGTTTGGCCAAACTGCAAGAGGCAGTGAAGGATAGGCGTGCCTGGCGTGCTCTGGTCCATGGGGTCACAAAGAGTCGGACAACAACAACAAGAAAAATAGTTTGTTATTGGTATGAGCTTTTGTGTACATGCACACCTCTTCAGATACACTGAAACAGAAGTCACCAGGCCCTTATATATAGTAAGAGGGTGGGGAGGGGTATTACTCAGAAGGGCGGTGGGAATGGGTGATTGGCTGATAGGTGTGGTAAACCTGTTGACGACTGTTAATGACTGCAATTGGTCTTACAGGAAAAAGCAAGGGGTGAGATGGCTAAAAATAGCTTTGTCATGTATAATGAGATAAGAATCCAATGTCTCTGTTCAGACCAGGTCTCTCCATGGTTTTAAGTTTGGCAATAAGTTGCAATTCAACAACTTCTCTTTCCAGTCTATTTCTAAAATTCCTTTGTAATAAGAAAGCTACTTTGAGATCTTGTATAGAATGTCCTGGGAGATTGAAGTGTTCTCCTACTGGTTTGTCTGTCTTGTGATTCTGATGTCTGATTTATGTCCATTTATCCTATGGCATAGGGTTTGGCCTGTTTGTCCAATATAGAGAGCTGAAGGGCACTGTTGGCATTTGATTGCATACACAATGTTAGAAGATGAGCAATTAAATAGTCCTGAGATGGTATGTTTGGTGTTGTTGGGGCGAGTAATGTTGTTGTCCGGGTTTATGTGGCAGCAAAGTTGGCATCTGGGTTTATTGCAGGCTCTGGTACCAGTGTCCATGTTAAGTCTGGTTGTATTATTATGGGTGAGGAGTTGTTTAAGATTGGGTGGCTGTCTGTAGGCAATGAAAGGTCTTCCTCCCAGAGCTTGAGAAAGAGAACTGTCATTGTCTAGGAGAGGTTGTAGATCTCTGATGATGCGTTGAACTGTTTTAACTTGGGAGTTGTATGTGATTACTAGTGGTGTTCTGTTATTTTCTCTTTTTTGGTCTGTTTTGCAGCAAGTTCTCTCTGGCTATCAGTCTGGCTCTGTTGATCTGTTGTTTAACTTCATCGGGCAGATATTTTAGTTCTAAAATAGGTACATTTTTTATGTACCTTTTCTTTCCCGCTCTTCTTCTTTTTCCTCTCACAGCAGAAGCCAAGGGAACGCTCTGCACTGTGCTCACTATTAATATGGTAAGTATTTTTATTGCAACAGCTGTGTCCAACAAAGCCATGATGGGTTCCATCCCCTGGCACAGAGGTGAGGGACTTTTGGCCCTCTGTATGCCATTAGATTCTCCATTCATTCCAAACCATTGGCCATGCTTACTGGGGTTGATGAGGGCTGTGGTCCAATATGAAAAAAGAAATGCTATTGAAATCAATCAAAACAATTTATAATAAGAAGAGTAGGGTAGGTCCTAAAATATATAAATCTCAGGTGTCAATGGTCAGGGTAAAGAGATGTTTCTTGGGCATATGACAAAAGCTATACAGTGAAGGTACCAGACACTACCCTGTGGGGAGAGAATCCAAAAATTTAGGAGCTGTAGCACAACATGCCCTCTATCACCTTGAACTTCTGAGGTTGATGGAAGTACTAAGAGGCAGATGTGCCAACTTGGCCCAACTACCGTGAGTGCCCAGGGCCATTGGTGCCATGCAGTGTGCATGGCCCTGGCACTGACATTTGTGGATGTCTAGCCCCTTCATGGGGAATTTTGTGGGTGCTTGGGCACTCAGAGCCCCAAGGAGTTGGCACCTATGAAAGGAGGACCACATCTGCCAATCTTAGTACCTCTGTTGATCTTAATGAGAGTTGGGAAGGAGGCAATCTTTCAGATATTTTGGGCCAAAGTGGTTTAGGGCTTTAACCACTAATGCGAGCACCATAAATTGGACCCAGAAATGTAATGGCACCTGGGATTGTGATAGTTCTAAATGGAACCCCAGCCAATAATCTAGCAGCTGCATTTTGGACCAGCTGAACTTCCCAACCATCTTCAAGGGTAACCCCATGTAAAGCCCACTGCAGTAATCTACACTGGAAGTTTCCAGATCATGGGGGACAGTGATGGAGGCATCTCAGTTCAGAAAGAAAAAGAAAGAAGGGAAGGGAAACTGTTTTGGTTTGGAAATGTTTGAAATTCACTTTTGCTCCATATGTAATGCCTGTTCCAGGGGTAAGGTGTTTGAATAGTGAGGGTATATGGTTACATCCCTGCAGACATATTTGAGTTACCAGACTTTTTTGTGAGGGTATCCCAGCCCCCTCCATCGCCGCACAGTCCATTTTTAGCTCTAATCTAGGATGTCACCTAAACATCAGCCCGCAGCTGGGATATCAGAGCTAGAGGAACTAGCAGGTGATGCTTCACTGTCAGGATAAAAAGGACTTATTCCAGGCCCTCTGCCGATCTTGTGAAAATGAGCCACAGATCACTGAAGGCCTGAATCTCTGATTAACTGTCCGCCATTATCTGCAGTGCCTACATTTCTCTCGGAGAGCCTCCCATCCCGTCTCAATTTAGCGCTTGAAGGGGGAAGGAGGTCTGGAGCCACGGAGGTATCATAATGGCCGCAATCCAAGCTGCTTTTCTTTCCCCCTCCATAAGTTACACCTGTTTGATGTCTAAGACGAACAGAAGAGCTGCACAAATTGGAAAGGGAGCCACAAAAATGATGAAACGGCTCGGAGAAGCAGACTTGTGAGGAAAGGTTAACTGACAGGCCGACTCAGCCTGGAGAAAAGATGACTGAGGAGAGAGGCTGGGAAACTGCCTAACATTTAGAGAAACGACTGTTCGGGGGACAGGCCGGGGAGGAAATTATCCTCATTAGGCTCCTGTGTCAGAAGAAGAATTTAGGGGGTCTGAAGCAGAAGCAGGGAAATGTTTAGGTTAAATGCCTGAAGAAATGTTATGAAGCTTAGCGCAGTGAAGGTAATCAAAGGGAGACTGTAAAATAGAGTCTCCATCTTGAGCAGAAGGCGGTGGTGGGGGGAGAGTCACTTCTGCTTAGCAGAGAGCCATATTCCACCCTGGAGACAAGGGATGGTTTGTAAAGAATTTCAAGGCAGAAGCAGTAGGTTGATATATTTTGGGGATTTCACTTCACCCAGGAGCACATATGGCACCCACATATAATCTCCCCCATGGTGGAAAATGCTATTTGGGCCAATTTTAAGTGCTGGAAGGAAAAATGTTAGGCAGCCCGTCCTCCATGGCAGTTTTCCACCACAGACTGAACTTCTCAGTGCTATATTTTGGAGAAGAATAATGGTGATTTCATGGGGAATCAGATGATGGCAATTCCTCACCAATCAGGTTGGCTGCATAAAACTTCATTCCTTTAAAGCAGATTTGGAGAACTGGCTCCAGCCAGCAAGCTGGTGATCGATTGGTGGTTGTGGAAACCTACTTTGAGGGTACAATTTTCCATAGTGGTTTAACCACCAATCCTTCTTCACAGGGAATTATAGGAGTGCTAGGGGAACAGAGGTCTTCTAACAGTTCTCAGCACCCTTAACAAACTACAGCTTCCACAGTGCTTTGGGTTTAAAGTGGTATGGCAGTACTTTAACTAGAGAAAGGACGCCTCTATAGTTAAGAACAGTTTCAGGTTAAGATGGAACTCCGGAACGAATTAAGTTCGTAACTAGAGGTACCACTGTAGTTGGATACAACATTAGGATTGGAGTTGTTATGGGGAAATTGGAAGGGGGTTGACACACCCACACCCACACCGAGCCTTGCCTCTCTACACTACAAGGCAAAGACACATTACCAAATACGTATAGCAATTCAATGATAAGTGTATGTATGTATGGGCTCAATGGGAAAACTTTAGAAATCGAATCATTTTTGTATCAATCTTCTCAGTTCCAATGGTATTTAGGACCCAGGGAAGTGAGGTATAACAGGGGTGAGTGAGCCTACCATAATCCCTGAGAAGTACAGTCCCATCCCATCCACAGGGCCTTCTCAAGGAGTTGTAACCGGTTATATCCTGCCCCAAGAGTGTCAGACAGATAACCATCTCAATTACAATGCCTACCCACCCCCATAGCGGGACAAGACAAAGGGGTGTGTTTGACTTGACTCAGGGACCAGGGAACTGTAAATACTTTCCTTTGTACTGTGATGGAGTATGTGTGAAAGACTATATTTGAGTGACAGGGGCATGCCTGGATCTCCACACCTTTTTCTGTGACATATCTATAATGTATTGATGATGCTTCTGGAAATGTATTATGGGAAAGTTTGGGAAACAAACAAATACTGGTGTAACCATTGTTCTGGGCTTTTCTCTGCTTCTTCTATGTGGTAGTTTGAAGTCTTGTTGCAACAATAAAGATCAGGTCTACTGGCCACTGTTTTGCTTCAATCTCCTGGCTGAAGTCTCTTGCATGTGACACCCAACCTGAACCTGTGGGAGCCAAGATTAAGGTGCTCCAAGGACTCCCTTATATACAGTCTAAGCCAAGCAGCAATGTCCCTGGGCTTTGTCAGTACAAAAGGAAGTGGGGAATGTATAACAGTAGCTTATGTTTTTCTTTGGGAGCAGGGTCTCTTGCTCATTAGCTGCGTAAAGACTGAATGATCTTTGCTGGACACACAATGTGTGAAAGTGAAGTGCTGATGTCATAGAAACTGATGCAGAGAATGAACAGAGCAATTTTCTTCACACAGACATATACACCATCATTTGGGAAAAACATCCTCAGGTTAGCTTACTCAAGGGGCATTCTGAAATTGTCAGCAGTGTCTAGCAATAGTGTGTAACAAGAGGCATCCGGACAGTTTTTTTGTTCTTGTTTATTAGCACCTGGCTTTAGCATTGCTAAGGGCCTGCTGTACGAACCTAATGTAGTCTATTTGCAACCCCGAACTCTTCACTTGTGGCTCGTCTGTTAATTATATTTTATTACTTCATAAGCCAGCTACAAATGGAGCCTTAACTGAAAGCATAAGCCATTTTTATTATACATGCAGGCTAAATAATGTGATAAATTGTTCCCCACCACCACCATTAGATGCAGTTATGATGCTGCTTTTAACCACCCAGCCATATCATTTGGTATTTCATTTTTATTTTTTTTAAAAAAACCTTTTAAAACTCCATTTTCTTCTCATTTCTGAAGTGTCATAATAAAAAACAATTTTAATTTATTTACTGTATTTTAAAAACCACACACTTAGAATATATTCCAAAACCAATATGCCTCTTATGGAGTCCTGTTTTCACAAGAGAAATGGTGACGTCTACTTGATCTTCCTGGATAATATTTTGAATAAGTAAATGAAGGAATTATTTCAATCACCAGGAACATCTCTTTCTTTCTCCCTCATTTCCTCCTTTTTAAAAAGGGGATCTACAAAGTTTTGTTATTTTTAGTGATGAACATATAACGGGTCTTTTCTCATTTGTATACTTCATAAACCCTCATGCACAAGTGTATGGTGGTCTTCCAACTCACAGCGCGCGCATGCACACACACACACACAGAGAGAGAAAGAGAGAGAGAGAGAGAGAGAAGAGGCAATAATACAGGGCTATAATGATGTTACTTATTATGGTTTCATTAATTTTCTCAAACTATAGCAGAGCACATTTGGTTGTCTGCTATGAAGCATTAGCATAAATATTAAAACTAAATTATGCTTGTCAACTAAATGAGCACAGTACATAGTGTGATACATTATCTTGGTTGGCATATATATATATATATATATATATATATATATATATATATATATGGCTTTTTTTTCTTTTTTAAACATTTCTCTGTGTGCTAATTTGCAAAAATTCAGGCATTTTTTCCAACTAGTCCTCCAATAATTAGCACACATTAGTGCAATTCCATGGTATAATATCTTAGGTCCGAAGAGGATCAAATGCACACCTTTTCAAAGCACCCGATCTTCATCTTCTAGTTGATAAAGTAATAGCCAAACACCTGATTGTCCAAACTGATTCTTCTAGAACACATGATCTGGGCACCCATGGACCATGTTCATACAGAGAAAATGAAGGATAGACGAATCTGTCCATTTTTTCTTTCTCATTTACAACCACCACCACCCCGGGAAACCACATTTCCACAGCCATTTGCAAAATAATGATGATGATGATGATGATGATGATAACAACAACAATAATTTATTTATTTATACCCCGCCCACTCTGGGCGGCTTCCAACAAAAGATTAAAAATACATTAAAACATCAGTCATTAAAAACTTCCCAAAACAGGGCTGCCTTCAGATGTCTTCTAAACATCAGATAGTTGTTTATTTCCTTGACATCTGATGGGAGGGTGTTCTGCAGGGTGGGCACCACTACCGAGAAGGCCCTCTGCCTGGTTCCCTGTAACCTCACTTCCTGCACTGAGGGACCTGCCCGGGGCAGGTCCGGGTTGAACGATGGGGGTGGAGACGCTTCTTCAGGTATACTGGGCCCAGGCCATTTAGGGCTTTAAAGGTCAGCACCAACACTTTGAATTGTGCTTGGAAACATACTGGGACCCAATATATATGAATATCTACCAGCATTTCATTGTGCATATCTCCTAAATTACATGGTTTTGCACACAATTTTTGTCTAATACTGTCCATCATATGACAACAGTGGAGGTCCAGCAGAATGCATGTGTGTGCAGACTTTATGCTGGTGGGATCCCCACAGGAGACAAGAAGCAGAAAGCCAAGAAACATTGCATTCTGAACTAACCTAGCTACCATGATGGGGTGGGCCTAATCACTGCACTAGCTCCATCATGGTGCAGGGATATGTCTAGCTCTTCACACTTTTATGTTTGCTCTTCTTATTCTTTTTCATACCGCTGTCTTTTTCATACCTTGCTGTTTCTCATGTTGCTGTCTGAATGGCTGTTTGACTGTTATTTGGAAAAGGTGGAAAAGGTTGAGATGCTTTAGGTAAATTAATCAAACTATTGCTTTAGATTCAACGTTATTAAATATAAAAATTGTCCAGTAGCACCTTAGAGACCAACTCAGTTTGTTCTTGGTATAAGCGTTCATGTGCATGCACACTTCTTCAGATACCAAGAACAAACTTACCAGTTGTTGGTCTCTAAGGTGCTACTGGACATTTCACACACACACACCCCCATTTTTTATATATATATTTCGACTGTGTCAGACCAACACGGCTACCTACCCTGAATCTAGAACCATGGAAGTTGTTAAATAGCTCCAGCATCAAGCTAAATGGTAATTTTGTCCATTTAGGTTAGACCTGTACAGTTGCATTGAACAGAGTTCCCTGGGAAGAGGGATTGACTATTAGTCTACTCTGAGAGTTATAGGGAATAGGAGTCTCCTAACAACTCTCAGTACCTTTAACAAACTACAGTTCCCAGGATTCTTTAGAGGAAGCCAGGACTGTTTAAAGTGGCATGATATTGCTTTAAATGTAGAGTCCAAATGGGGCACAAGACCCTAATCTTCTCCCATCTACTTTTATAAAAGTCCTTTCAAAGATCTAATCCACCACTTCATAGAGTTTCTTAGATCTGACATGATCACAGTTCCATGGATTCACACAGAAAAGTTCCCTTCTTCTGATGTATAGAAGAAACTGTCACCTAGGGAGAACAGAACACCACAGCTACCCTACTTTTGAAATTATGATTTGGCAAACTCCATGTGCCTTTCTCGCTCAGTAGGGAAAGCTATCCTCTTCTTTTGCCTGGTGGGAATTTGTCCTTGGACTGTGATAATGCCTCTTCCTTGTCTGAATGGATAGGGGTATAAGAGTGTGTGTTCAATAAATATGCACATTGCTCTGCCCATTTTTGCCTCTGACCCTGCCCACCACTGGTATGTGGCCTTCAGAAGGTTGCCAAGAAAGGAATGCGGCCCTCGGCCTGAAAATGTTTCCTGCCTCTGCTGTACCTGGTTATCACCCTGTGGTCTGTTTGCATGAAGAAGTTGTAACACAAGTTCAAGAGTCGTAAGTGCTAGAACAGGTAACGTTCAACTCTCTACGCAGTTATCCCTGCCCAGCAAAGTATTCTCAGGCTCCTCTGGATTGGTCCCATCCAGTGGAGACTCCTACATAGATTGAGCTATGGAAACGCATCCTGTTTGGGCTCTGAATTTGCATGAACAGAGGTGTTTTCCTGCGTTCTCCTTAGGAGTCCAACTTCTCCTGGGTCCTCCCTTAGCCCTGACAGCTCCCAAGAGCCCCAAGCAATGGAAACTTACTTCCTATGCAACCAAGACTGTGTACCTGCCACACCATTTATGCAATCTGAATTATGTTCCACAAGGGTGCCACATCATCTGTAAAACAAGCTGGTTTAAAGCTCAGTACACTGACCCAAAGGACTCCACCATCCTGACTCCACCAAGCCTTATACAAACCCAGCCTCAGGGCTTAATCTTCACTCTAAGCAACCTGTCTTACTAGAGGGAATCTTGCTCCTTTCCCTGGCAATGCTGCCTTTGAAACTTGACCTCCAGCCTGCCCTGGATTATTCTACTCCCTTTCGTCCCTTCTGATATTCAATTGTTGTTTACAGAACTTGACCCTTCCCTGACCCAGATTGCCCGTAGTGTCATCGGACTGATAGCCAACTCCAAAGGACCCCAAGACTTGGCCACTTGGGACCCGGCCTCTGCTGAACCCTAACAATATCCTTCCAAATTATTAACAGCCTTTCTACTGAAGAGCTCATCTTTCCACAAAAACACATCCAGCAATAACATAATAAAACAACAATGTATAAAATGAAACAACGGTTACAAATCGGGTAAACAAAAGCCGCAGTGGCAGCCATGTTTGACACATTAAAATACAGCAGTGGTTCCCAGTACTCTGCAAGAATCAGCAAAAAAGGGAAAACAATAATCCATCAACTATTATTTGCCTTACGGAACAGCAGAAAAGCAAGAAGAAGGAAAGGATTCTCTTTCAACAGCCCTTCACCCCCAGAGTGAAGACCTGTGCCCAGAGAATCTACTATGCAGTGTGTCCGTCCATCTGTTTGCTCGTTTCTTCCCTGCACATTTGGACACCTATTAGGGTATCTTGGCCAAACTTGGCATAAAGGTTGCTGAGATGCAGGCAGCATTCTTTGTCAATGTTTGGATGCTGAGTGCCATTTTGAATCAAGATGGAAGACTGAAAAGTGACTTTGGCATGACTTCACACTTTTTTGGCATAGGTTTGGTTGCCTCTTGAGATATTGTCGCCAAACTCTGCATGAGCGTTCCCAACATGGGGTTGGCAGCCTTTGTTGATATTTGGATGCCAGGCATTATTTCAATTCAAGATGGCAGGCTGAGATGTGACTTCACCAATTCTTTGCCATGGGTTTGACACTGCTCGAGATATGATCACCAAACTCAGCACGAGGGTTGCCAACGTGTGGGTCTTCATTGCTGTTTGGATGTTAAGTGCCGGGGTTCGGTGCTGGAGTTCCCCGTGCGTGAGTTTAGCTACCCACGCACGAGGTACCAGTTGCGGGGGAAAGAGGCCAGCGTTCCGCGTGCTTATGAGCACGGGCGCCGGCCAAGTCTCGCAATCCGAAGGTAGCTGAGTAAGACGGAAAATGACTCCGAAGGTGCGTGAGTGAATGAATGCCTCGAAAACTAAATGAATGCCTCGAATACTAATGGATGCCTCGAATAATAATGGATGCCTCGAATCGGAACTGCATTTAACAATAAAGGAAACCAAACCAAGGATGTTATATTAAAATTAAAAATTCTTAAAACCTTTACTCTTTTCCCCAAAGGACGACAGACACCGGAATTATCTTTAGTGGCTTTGGCCAAACCCGCATAGGCTCGTTTTCTAGCCCTAAGCTAAGTTTCCCTGAGCTCTCAGTCCCTGCGCGCCAATTCTTCCGCGATACTAAACTAAATAAAGCTAAACCGAATATCTTCCGCAAAACTAGCCCTAAGCTAAACCTAGAAGCCTAACTAAAATCTCACCGAAATATCTTCCGCAAACTAAACCTAACTAAAAGAAAAACCCATCCAGCCCATCCCCAAAACCCTTAAAATAAACTTGACTGAACTGAACGTAAAGGAACCCAAAAGAACAAAACGTGACTAACTTGCCTAAGCGGGGAGCCTCAGCCTTTTATTTGGGAACAGGTATGACATCACGATCAATACTTTAACCAATAAAACCTCTGTTGCTGCCCTCCAAAAAGGCGGGAAGCAGGGTTAACGTTCATTGATAACTTTGAAACATTACCGGAACTACAAGTTAAAGGCGGATTAATCCTAATAGCAAGATGTCTCTTCATTCTTACTTTCACTTTCACTTTTAAGTGTAAGGATATGAAAAGTAGTTCTCAATAACCATTAAAATAAACAAATAACCGCGGATCTTTAACGGATCCACGAAGTGTATTCCGACAGTTAAGCACCATTGTTAAAGGGTCGGACTAGGGCAAAGGAGACCAGGGTTCAGATCCCCACATGGCCACAAAGCTCACTAGGAGTCATTGGCTCTCAGCTTAATTTACTTTACCTGCTGTGGGGATTAAATGAACAGCAAAATAACCATGTATGCCATGTTTCACTCTTTGAAACAAAAGGTGGGATAGAAATGCAATAAATAAATGGTGCAGTTAAGGAAGATTGGTTTAATTCCCTTATTAGATATTGCCACCAAGAGATAGAGGGAAGGGGGAGGGAGGCCCAGTTCATTGGGTGGGGTGGAAATGCTTCTATGCTGGACCAGAAAAGAAAATGTCTATCATCAGCTATGCAGGCCAACCACATGGTGTTTCATTACAGAAGAGGTGGGAAACCATTTTCAGCTCAAGGGCCACATTGCTTTCTGGGCAACTTTCTGGGTACCACGTTGAAATATACTCAGAGTCAAGTGTGAATTTCATGCTCTTTATTCAGCTCATAGTAGCAAGGAATGAGTCTTTCCCCAAAACGTCTGCTATATATACATTATTTACACAATGGGCCCCGTGTGATTGGCTCATTCCGGGCTACTCCTGTAGGCCAATCAGGTTGCGGATTCACTTCCTCCAGGAGCCTGATTGGCTGCTCTTGCAGGCCAATCAGGTCACTGATTCACTTCCACCTAGAGCTGGATTGGGTGGCTCCTGCGGACCAATCAGACTGCTGCATTTTGGATCCTATTGTTCTCGGACCAATCAGACTGCTGCATTCTGGATCCTATTGTTCTAGGATTCAGCTCAGTACATAACACATGTGCTAGTGATGATAGTGGCCAGAGGCAAAAGTGGCCAGAGCAATTAATGTAAACATTACCTTTGTACAGTAGGCTAGTTTCTACACATGCTCACACATCCAGACAAGGAAGAGCAAGTGCCATAATCAGAGTTCCAGGCAAAAGGACTTGTGGAGAGTGTTTAGCAAGGTCAATGAGGCCTGGGGTGAGGGGATGTGGCCTGGAGGAGCATCCCAAGGGTCAGACAGAGGGGTTTGAAGGGCATTACTTAGCCCTGAATTTCCCTCCCCCCGACACAGGTTCCCAGAAGCCTAAGCAATCTCAGCTGACGCAACCCACAAGTAAACTTTGTTAGCTGGCTAGACTTCACTCTTGGCTACCTTTTTCACAAACCGTGTTCTGAAGTTGTCTTCTCATCGGCCCTGGCACCTCCCGCAGCTTGAACTCCAGAGCTGAAGACACTTTTGGCCTTATCTCTCTCCAAGCAGAGAAAGAAGTGAGCTCTCCTCCCTGCTTGAGCTGCTCTGTGCAAAAGGAGAAGCCACACATTCACCTTTGCTTAAGACTGAGGTCAGGAACATTGCTTGCCAGATCCTGTCAAAAGCACCGAAAGAGAAATGGGACTCTTTTCAGCCCCGCTTTCATCAGGATGCTGTGCTACTCTCTCTCTCTCTCTCTCTCTCTCCAGTGCTCTTAGAAATGATTGTGTCATGCTTCATTTTGGTCTGTCAAAGTCCCTTTGCAAGTGAGCATTCCAAGGCAATGCAATAACTGTTCCATGTTTGATCTCTGGCAAGGGCAAAAGCAGAGAGAGCAGGCCAGCTTCGGATGTCATTTCGACTGGTGTAAGTCCACCAGCTTTGCCCTTAAAATGAACAGTGTGATCCTGGGTTTACAAAGGTATTGCTGAGATTTAGGCCGAGGCCTGGCCTAGTGACAGAAGGAGAAATTATCTCTTCCCCTTGATTGTTTTTATTCTAAAGTGGAGTGAACAGCCGAGCGTTTTCTGCCAAAGCTGATAAAACTGGCTGTCATCGCAGAGGGATTGAGATGTGGTGGGCACAATGGGAAGACGGGAGTTTCCGGAAATTGTTTTGTACTCAGGCTATTTCAAATTAGATTGTGTGCTTAAGTGAATCCAGACTTCCTGCAAATTGTATTGCGGACTTCGACGGATGGCTCCCTTGCAACATTTTCCTCTGCTAAGGCTTTCTCACATCCCAATCTCCAGTATCTTTGTCCCTGCTTAAGGTTGGGGAAACTTTCTCAGCTGATGGCCACATTCCTGCACAGGCAACTTTCTGGGGGCCACATGCCAGTTTTGATTTGAGCCTGAGGCAACAAGTGGGTGTGACCAGAGACAAAACTGGGCAGAGCAAAATATGTGACTGTTACCTTGATGCACCCTCTATCCAGGAAAGCAAGAAGCGTGGTCAAAGTTCAGGGGCATATCAGCCAAGCAAAAGCAGGAAAGGAGAGTGCAGGGCAGAGACAGTGAATATTTCAACCTAGGATGAGGTATGAGGAGGGGGCATGACCTGGGAGAGTCCTGGGGCAAGGAGGGGAATAACTGGGGCACTACATTTTGGAGGCTGGTCTATTAGGGCAAACAGGTCAAGCCCACTTGCTTTCTTTCTTACAACCGATCCAGATGGTAGCCCCGACTGTCAGTTTCCTTTTCCTTCATCTCAGCATTGCCCTTGTAGAACTCCTTGCAGAATTCTCCTTAGGGAGGAGGATGGGGATAGAATTACAATTAGCTCTGCCATTGACTCTGGCTCCACCTATCCTTGGCTTCCTTTCTGTCTGCCCCACTAGTCCCAATGGACACCAACCATCTCTGGTCCCAGGCCTGAGGTTCCCCACCCCTTGTGTATAGGAATTCACACAAACCTCACCACACATTTGAAACAAGACACAGAGGGGAAAGCACGGCTGTGTGCCAGGTAGGAGGTGAAAGTCCTTTGCCTGAGGTCCCAGAGAGCTGCTACAATTCACAGAAACTCAGGAACCTGCCTTATTCTGTGGTAGACCGTTGGGTCATATAGCCTAGTATTGTCTGTGCTGACTGGCAGCAGCTTTCCAGGGTTACAGACAGGGTAGAAAACCCAGCCCTGCTTAGACCTACCAGGGATTGAACCAGGAACCTTTTCATTCAAAGAAGATGGTCTTCCACTAAGCCATTGCCCTTCCTCTATGCAGAGCAGAAAATATAGAGCTGGGTGAACAAATAATCTAAGCTGATATAAGGCAACTTCCTGTGCTCCTTTTAAAAAAATTGTTATTAAATGTTTATAAACATTATAGGAAGAGCAATGAAATGGGGAATTAGAAACACAGATTTAAGGTCTCTTAAATGAGTCAATATTTCTAGCTTTACAGTTTCTTATGGTTTGATTTTCTGCCAGTAAGAAATAAAAAAAGATGTCATCTCTCCAAGCATGACAGATGGCTGCTTTTGTTCATGAAGTCTTATATTAGCTTATTCCATGTTCCTTTTACATACAGTACTACACACAGGTTTGGTGCCCTTCATTTCCATGTATGGTTGAATAAACCATCAATCTAAAATCTTGGAGACCCACTACTGGCACGGAGACCAGGGATAGGGAAGCTGTAGCTGTCCAGATGCTGTTGGACTCCAATTCCCATCTTCCCTGATCATTGGCCATATGGTCTGAGGCTGGTGGAAATTAAAGTCCAACAACATCTGGAGGCACACAGGTTCCTCAGCTCTAGTTTACAGTACCGGTTGGAAATATGGATGCTTCAGCATTTTATCTGGATTTCTCCCTGAATTCTGGGTTTCAGAATGACATGAACCTTCTTCTAACATGTTGCATAGGTAGGGATGGGCAATTATGTCATTTGCAGTTTCTCATTTATCTCATTTTTTAAAAAGTTCTCATGAAAATCCATCGACATTTTAGTGAGAAATTCACCAAGCACACACATTTTTGTAATGCATTTTGGGGGTATATTAGTTTGACTGTTTTATGCATTTTGATGCACCCTTTTTACTCCAGGATATGCACCTTTGTACACATCACTTGGTTGGAGAACTGCATTCCTAAATTGAGGAGAAGTGTGGATTTTGAAGAATGACTGCATGTCAGTTCACACACTTCTTCAGAAAGTGCAACTTAGGTAGGTTCACCTTCAAATGTGAAATGAATCAAAGTTTTCCCCCATCTCCACTTATGTTGTTGTTGTTCAGTCGTTCAGTCGTGTCCGACTCTTCGTGACCCCATGGACCAGAGTACGCCAGGCACGCCTATCCTTCACTGCCTCTCGCAGTTTGGCCAAACTCATGTTAGTAGCTTCAAGAACACTGTCCAACCATCTCATCCTCTGTCGTCCCCTTCTCCTTGTGCCCTCCATCTTTCCCAACATCAGGGTCTTTTCTAGGGATTCTTCTCTTCTCATGAGGTGGCCAAAGTACTGGAGCCTCAACTTCAGGATCTGTCCTTCTAGTGAGTACTCAGGGCTGATTTCTTTGAGAATGGATAGGTTTGATCTTCTTGCAGTCCACGGGACTCTCAAGAGTCTCCTCCAGCACCATAATTCAAAAGCATCAACTCTACGGCGATCAGCCTTCTTCATGGTCCAGCTCTCACTTCCGTACATTACTACTGGGAAAACCATAGCTTTAACTATACGGACTTTTGTCGGCAAGGTGATGTCTTTGCTTTTTAAGATGCTGTCTAGGTTTGTCATTGCTTTTCTCCCAAGAAGCAGGCGTCTTCTGATTTCGTGACTGCTGTCACCATCTGCAGTGATCATGGAACCCAAGAAAGTGAAATCTCTCACTGCCTCCATTTCTTCCCCTTCTATTTGCCAGGAGGTGATGGGACCAGTGGCCATGATCTTAGTTTTTTTGATGTTGAGCTTCAGACCATATTTTGCGCTCTCTTCTTTCACCCTCATTAAAAGGTTCTTCAATTCTTCCTCACTTTCTGCCATCAAGGTAGTATCATCAGCATATCTGAGGTTGTTGATATTTTTTCCAGCAATCTTAATCTCCACTTATAGGGGGCAGTAAACACTCTGGGGAGTGGTGGGGAGACAGTGGGAATAAGTACACTAAAACAAATAGGAATAAGTGCATAGGTTGTGCCCTCCTCATGCTGAGGGCTCACTAGAGGACCATAGGAACTGCCTTATACCGAGTCATGCAATTGGTCCATCTGGCTCATCTACATTGACTGACAAGGAGCATTCTCAGCCCTTCCTAGAGCATAGCTGTCAACTTTTCCCTTTTCTTGCAAGGAATCCTATTCGGAATAAGGGAATTTCCCTTTAAAAAAAGGGAAAAGTTGACAACTATGTCCTAGAGATGCTGGGGGTTGATCCTGAGACCTTCTGTGTGCAGAGTGGATGTTCTCCCATTGAGCTATAGTCCTCCCTGTGATGCTGGGCCTGCCTTCTCAAGCTGTCAAATGGATGCCCCACATTTGCATCTATTTTCTTTTCCATCTATTCATTCTCCATAACCTCTGTTAGCCGTATCAAGTGTTTCAGCCGCTGTCAATCACATGTCAATTTGTATTTTACTAGGCTCAAATCAAGGCAGATGTTTTGACAAAAGGGGAAATGGAGCTGTCAAGAGTGCAAAAGATGGATAGAGAAAGATAAATAATGGGTGGCGAAGATGGAATGGTAGTGAATATCTATCTCTCTTACGTACACTCTGTTCCACAGTACATATTATGTATCCAGAATTGTCTGAATGGCTAAGTCAGTCTGGAGGATATCATACTGATTTCTTAAATTGGAATAGAATAATTTTTGGAGATGGAATCTGATGACTCTGGGGTGTTACATAGTGTTGGGCCGTTCCTGTTCCCTTTGCTGTTTCATAGTAATTAAGCTTTTGAACATATGAAGCTGCATTTAGCTGATTCAGATGTTAGTTCTAGCTCAGGAATGAGAAATCTTCAGTCAGCTAGGTAAAAAAAGGTAAACAGGGTAAAGGACCCCTGGATGGTTAAGTCCAGTCAAAGGCAACTATGGGGTTGTGGTGCTCATCTCACTTTCAGGCCAAGGGAGCCGGTGTTTGTCCACAGACAACTTCCAGGTGATGTGGCCAACATGACTAAACCACTTCTGGCTCAATGGGACACCGTGACAGAAACCAGAGTGCACAGAAATGACATTTACCTTCCTGCCACAGCAGTACCTATTTATCTACTTGCACGGGCATGCTTTCAAACTTCTAGGTTGGCAGGAGCTGGGACAGAGCAACAGGAGCTCACTCCATTGTGGGGATTCGAACCGCCGACCTTCCAATTGGCAAGCCCAAGAGGCTCAGTGGTTTAGACCACAGTGTCACCCCCGTTGCTGAACTATATCCCCCCCCCTTATCCTTAATCATTGGCCACTGTGACTGGGGCTGAAGGGATTAAGGAGCCCAACTACAACCAGAGGGTCCAAACCTCCCTATCCCTCTTCTAGGGGTGAGGAACATTTTTTCCACCTCAGGGCCAGATTGTCTCACTGACAACATTCTGGGGAACACATGTCATTGGTGAGTGGAACCAAAGGCGAAAGTGGATGGAGCAATGGATATGACTCTTACTTTTTGCACAGTTTGGCCACATCTGCACCATAGATTCTAAGCACTATTGTGCCCCTTTGACTGCCATAGCTTTCAGTAAAGAACCATAGGAAGTGTAGTGGATATAAGAGTTATTAGGGGACCCCTATTCCCCTCACAGAGCTGTGATTCCCAGAGTGGTTTATCAATTGATCAATCCCTCTTTTCAGGGAACTCTTGGAACTGTATCCCTGTAAGAGGAATAGGGGTCTCCCAGCAACTTTCAGCACCCTGAACAAACCACAGTTCCCAGGATTCTATGGGGGAACCCATGACTGTTAAAAGTGATAAAATAGTGATTTCAATGGATGTTATGGATTTGGGCTAAGTTACATTCCACCTGTGCAAAAGTCAGACGTTTCTCCATCCAGGCAAGCAAGATGCATTCTCACAATTCAAAGAAGCTTTCCAGCCAAGCAAGGGCAATTGAAGAGGACATGGAGCAAGGTGGATTGCTATTGGTTACAGCTGGGGGAAGAGAGTATGTCCTTGGGCGTGGGTGTCACCCAGGGAGACAGAAAGGCCTGGAGGGACACATTTGGTTTTGGGGTTGCCCACGCCTGTTTTAGACCAATGTACCTTGACTCCTAGTACAACGGAACACACTTGAATTGATTGGGAAAGTTTTATGCACAATAATTTCAAATGGCTAGTATGAAGAGAGAAACAGGATTTCATCCATTTTACAAATGAATGTACACTCTTAGCAAAGAAAGAAGAGAAGAGAAGAGAAGAGAAGAGAAGAGAAGAGAAGAGAAGAGAAGAGAAGGTTATCCTGCCAATCTTAAAAAGCAGTCACACTTGTTTAAGAGGAGATGGTCCTTTTGCAGATCTTTAAGAACCTGCAAGTTCTTCTAGAAGGAGATTGTCCTTCAATGTGTCCTGTCCTGAAGATCTTAAAGAACATGCAGGTTCATATATGGCCCTTCAAGTTATTCTCTCCTAGAAATCTCAAAAAGCTTGAAAGCTCATTTCAGAGGAGATGGTCCTTCAGATATCTTCTTCTGCAGCTCTTAATGAACATGCAAGTTCATAGTAGATGGTCTTTCAAAGATCATATAGAAACAGATTGTCCTTCAATGTGTTCTGTCCTAGAGATATTAAGGAACATGTAAGTTTTACTTTCTTGGGCTCCATGATCACTGCAGATGGTGACAGCAGTCACGAAATTAAAAGACGCCTGCTTCTTGGGAGAAAGGCAATGACAAACCTAGACAGCATCTTAAAAAGCAGAGACATCACCTTGCCGACAAAGGTCCATATAGTTAAAGCTATGGTTTCCCCAGTAGAGATGTATGGAAGTGAGAGCTGGACCATAAAGAAGGCTGATCGCCGAAGAATTGATGCTTTTGAATTATGGTGCTGGAGAAGACTCTTGATAATCCCATGGACTGCAAAAAGATCAAACTTATCCATCCTTAAAGAAATCAGCCCTGAGTGCTCACTGGAAGGACAGATCCTGAAGCTGAGGCTCCAGTACTTTGGCCACCTCATGAGAAGAGAAGACTTCCTGGAAAAGTCCCTGATGTTGGGGAAGATGGAGGGCACAAGGAAAAGGGGGTGACAGAGGACGAGATGGTTGGACAGTGTTCTCGAAGCGACTGGCTTGAGTTTGGCCAAACTGCGGGAGGCAGTGAAAGATAGGGGTGCCTGGCATGCTCTGGTCCATGGGGTCACGAAGAGTTGGACACGACTGAACAACAACAACAAAGTTCACATAGGAAGAGATGGTCCCTCAGCTATCCTGAGCCTAAGCCATGTTCCATCATCAGTATACATACACCAATATTATGAACTGGAAAAAAAACTTTTGGGAAACAGGCATATATTTCCCCCCCAAAAATACAATCTAATAAATTCTGAATTGAGCCTAGGGAAGTTCTCCCATCACTGGTTCTGTGCAGCAAGCAACACAATAGCCGGTTGCATTTGATGCAGATAAAAGCCTCAACCAGCACATCGCGTTGAATTACATGACATCAACCATTTCTTCTCTGTGAATCAGGCGATCTTTCCCAACTCTTCTACTGTCTCCACCCTGCAGCCTTTGTCTATATACCAATCTGATATTCCACAGGGTACATCATTATCAGGAAGCTGAATACATAATTTATGCAGAGACCTTCTGATTCTATGCCTGGATGGGCAAGTGACATTTCCAAAAGAAATTTAGTCAAACAACAGAGCTGAGCTCCCATCGCTCTTTGACAAGTTTAATAAGCTCGTTTTTATGTTTGCCAAATAGCCTGACCTTAACTTTACCTCTACCACCAAGGGGAAAGAGAAGTGATATTTGTATTAGGAAGTTGCAGCTCCGTTAAAAAATAATGAGCACAAATTTAGGCTTAAGCTGCAAGAAAACCAAAAGAAAAAGAAAAAGGCAGTTTGTCTGATTTGTTTCTTTCTTCAGTATTCCTAGGGGCCAAGCATCTTAAGTTCATGACTGGCAATTTCTTTTGTGCCCAAGTTGCATTGCATATACCAGTTCTTGGAAAACATGACAAGTCAAAGCTCATCCCACCACGACTCTTATTTAAACCTAACAGTATTTTAAAATCCACCAGTATTTGGACATTGCCAACCTTTTAAGGCTCCCGTGTACATTTGGATTTTTAAGTGTGTATTGTGAGCACCACCCTTGCCTGATTGCTTCTCCCTCCTCCCCTGAATCAGCCTCCCTCTCCTCAAGAGACAAAAAGAGAGGGATAGAGTGCAAATAGACATTCTTCACTTTTCCAAGGGATTGGAGCAAAAGGCAGATCTGCTGGAATTAAACAGAGCCTTGAAAAGCACAAAGAGTTGAAGGAGGAAATGTGAATGAGTGTCGTGTTTCCAACTTCCTCCTGAAGTTCTGTGTACTTTTCAAGGGAGAAAAAGAGAAGCACCTTTGCCACCTAATGACCAAATCCCAATAACATCAGGAGGATGTCAGGTTCCCCACCTCTGATATGTTCACGCTGTGGGATGAGGGACTCCAAAAACAGACTGTGCATTGAAAGCAACAATAATAAGCTAATTATTTAATGCCCTCTGAAAGATGTTGCAGAGTGGACCTTGCCTAAGCTCAAGCGGAATCATGTTCCATTACTAATTTTCAAATAATAAGGGAACTTTTCCTTTCATTGGAAAGACATTCTTGTGTGGCAGCATTTAACTGCATGTAATTAGAAACTATGACATATGTACTTAGGTTGGTGTCGTTTTTTGTTTTTTTTTAATGCCTTGAAAAACTGAAGATTTTTTCTCTGAATCTAGTTTTGCTCCAGGATGGCAACCGCAGCACATTTTAATAGGACAGCCTTCCCATGTCTGGATAGCACAGTAGGTTAGAGCATGGTGCTGATAATGCCAAGGTTGCAAGTTTGATCCCCATGTGGGACAGCTGCATATTCCTGTATTGCAGGGCATTGGACTAGATGATCCTCAGGGTCCCTTCCCACTCTACAATTCCAGGATGAAACCACAAAGATGAAACCTCGTGCACATCAGATGTTTTGGAGTACAACTCCTATCATCTCCAGTCAGAATAGCCAATGGTTAGGGGAGATGAGAGGTTGTGGTTGAAAACTTCTGGAGGACACCAAGCTGGAGGAGGCTGTAACAGGAGAACCTTTTACCTAGTGTGAGCTCTAAAACTTTGTAGACCAGGCATGGCCAAACTTGGCCCTCCAGATGTTTTGGGACTACAATTCCCATCATCCCTAACCACTGGTCCTGTTAGCTAGGGATGATGGGAGTTGTAGTCCCAAAACATCTGGAGGGCCAAGTTTGGCCATGCCTGTTGTAGACCCACCATGATGAAAGATTATGTGTTCCAATGCTCTGCTGTGCTTGTGAGTTTCTGTTGAGATGTATCTCCTTCATCACCTCCTCTTCCTTTATCTCTTGCAACAACACCAGCATTCCCCCCCCCCATCAAGATCCCTGCTTGGTTTTCATGAAGAGGCTGATGTTAGTAAAACACCATTAAAAAGGTGTGTGTGTGTGTGTGTGTGTGTGTGTGTGTGTGTTTGTGTGTGTGTGTGTGTTTGTGTTTTGCACTCCTACATTTCAACTAAACATTAATGAAAACTTCCTAATAGTAAGCTCTGTTCAAGAGTGTTTAGGAGGTTGTGCGTTCTGCTTTGTTGAAGCATAGGCTGCACAATCGTTCATCAAGGCTATTGTAGTGGCTTGCTGCATTGCAGATCCTGAATTGGGCAGAAGGGTTGATTACCTACAGGGTCTATTATTCTCTAATTTTATAAACAGCTTACTTCATATTATACAGTGCCCACCATGGCAAATACATTTTGTACAGGGTGACCCAAAAGTAGATGTACAGTTGAATCAATGAAATCCATCTCAATAGATTATATGGGTGCACATAACTGACACACAACAAAGTGGCAGTTAAATTTCAGGCAGGCAGTTGGAAAGAATAGTGGAGTCAGATAAAAGGATTATTTATCTTCACTGATATTGTGAATGATGAGAACTTGAGTCAAGAACAAAGAAAGTATATACCAAAGCAGTATACCTATTTTTGGCCCACCCTGCACACATGGCAGATGCATGAATCAGCCTTGAAATGGGACACATCTGAGAAACACTTCAGCATGGAATCATCTAGGAAACAAAAGCATAGGAATCTGCCTTCTACAGAGCCAGAGTTTTGGACCACCCAGACCACCAGCATTGACTGGCAGCACCTCTCCAGTTTCTGTCCCTCCCCTGAGTAGGGACATTCCCAGCCCTACTGTGAATGCCAGAGGTTGAACCTGGGACATTCAGCATGGCAAGCAGACAACAGACCCTGCAAGTATCCCTATTTTCCAGGGACATCCCTCATTTAGAGAAGCCGTCCCGGTTTCCGATTTGATCCCAGAATGTCCCATTTTCCTTAGGATGTCCCTATTTTCATTGGAGAAATGTTGTAGGGTATGGAGTTATCAGACCCCTGAGCTGTCTAAAGGCAATCCTGTATAGGGAAGGGTTTTTTTTAATGTTTAATATTTTATTGCCGGTATGTTTTTATACATGTTGGAAGCTGCCCAGAGTGGCTGGAACAACCTAGTAAGATGTTTGGGGTATAAATAGTAAAATTATCATTATGGAATGGGACGTCCCTATTTTCATCAGAGAAATGTTGGAGGGTATGAGATACTCTACCACTAAGCTATGGCGTTTCCCCATCTAACAACAGTTCTCCTCTTGCCACTGCCTGTAAAATATCCTTAGGTTAAAAAATCACTGGCTCCATCGTGCAAAAATTAACCTACATCACTGGGGAGACAGCCGCAAATGATTAATGAATGCATCTCATGTGTCTGAGGTGGTGAGGGAAAGGGGTTTGCTAAATTGACAGCTTTTAAAATGTTGTGCCTCCTAAAATGGAAAGGTTGGCAAACTATAGCATGGGCCAGTGACCCAGGTTAAGTGTGTGGCCTATGGACCAGTAAATTGTACATCATCTACATTCAGATATACAGGCTTGTAGACTCTCTGGTCCACTGAACCTAATAATGAAAGAATTCAGAGCTGCCCAGGACACAAGATTGAGCACCTTGGTTGTTCGGGTGTTGATAAGATTTCATAGGAGGATTAATTTTATTAACAGCATCTCTGGTTCGTTATCTTCCACCTGGTCTGAACATTATTGTGCTGCCTTTTTTCGAAGAGCAGTGAAAGAACCCCCCCCCCCACAGCTGACAGAGAATGGAGGCAGCCTTTATGTGCATGTAGAGACAGCCTGAACAATGCAAGGTGTAAGTCATTTGGCTCAAAGAGAAAGGAACCTTTGCAAAAGCATGTCTGTTTATAATCATGCAGAGGGTGATTTGTGAAGATTGCAAAGGAGGCTGTCAAGGTTTCTTGCTTTAAAACTAATTTTATGATCTCTTTTTGCTAGGAGCTGCAGGAAGCTGCAATGTTTGTTTACTGAAATACGTTTTCCTGGGTCCCTCTTAGCCCCTCCTTCAGTCCGACACATATATAGATAAATGCTCTTTGCCCCAGGAAGCCAGAATGATGCCTCCCAGATGTTTTTGGACTCCAGCTCTCATTATCCTTAGCCAGCATGCCCAATGATCAGGGAACAGTGGGAGTCCAACAGCATCTAAAGGGCACTGCAGTGGTGATGCTTGATCTACGCAATGCAGAACAGGTCTTCAGGGGAATTCAAGGAATGCTGAGAGTAGTGTGTGTTTGTTTCTGCTCCTTTACAGCAAGCATTCACTGGGAATTTTTTTAAAAAAGGGGTTATTGGCTAATGTAGCACTGGGGAACCTTCTGCCCATGGGCCCAATTAGGCCTATCATGCCTCCCCATTTGGCCTGCAAGGCTGTTTGGGCCGAGCCATGCCAACCAAAATCTCAGTGAACTCAGGAGTGGGGTGCAGATAAAGTGCTGACTGGGCCAAACTGAGGTGTGCACCAAGCATTGCCAAAAGTGATGATCAGCTAATTGTCAGGGCTTGCAAAGCACCGTGCACAGGGCTTTGCAAAGGTGATAATCAGCTGTTCATTGGGGCTTGCAAAGCCTTGTTGCTGACCATCTATGAAATGCTGTCCCCGGTGAGGTCTGCCTGTGCCTTCGCTAGGATCTTTTCTTTGCCAGGTAAAAGATAATGCATAAGCAGCCTCCGAGATCATGTGCTAGTGGGGAAGGATTCAGGATTGGCAGATAGGGAACTTTCTCACCACCTACCCTGTTTCTCCTAAAATAAGACATAGCCATAAAATAAGCCATAGCAGGATTTCTATGCATTTGCGAAATATAAGCCGTTCCCCAAAAATAAGCCATACCCCAAAAATAAGCCATAGTGACGTGGTACCTCCCATTAAAACAGCCTGGAGAGGCGTGGCTATGCAGCGTACCGATGCAACGCGGTTAAAATAAGACATCCCCTGAAAATAAGACATACTGTGTTTTGTTGAGCGAAAAAATATATAAGACGGTGTCTTATTTTAGGAGAAACACGGTAGTAGCTGAACCTTCTAACGGAACATGGGGTCTCCTGTATGCAAGCCATGTGAGTTACAGTCTCTCCCCAGGTGCATCTGAATTTCATGCATGGCTTGACCTGAAGGTCGGAACAAGTTTGTACTCATGGAATTTTATATGTATAGTATCTGTATAAGCAACCAGGGACATTTTCCAGAGTTATGTTGGGAGAGCCTCTGTGCATGCAACTTGAATGTGGGCAGGGTTTATTAAGATCTTCAGATGAATTTTCCTGAAATGCCTCTTTGCCACTTAGACCCTCCTATCCTGCTGCATCCATTGGACCCTTCAAGGTAAGAGAGGGAGGGGCACCACAATGCAGTAATGTACTGAGGGCCATGCTAAACTTCATAATACTGGAACCCAGGGTTGTCCATGCTGGGAGATTCAGGATGAGTACTTCTTCACCCAACCCAAAGTGAAACAATGGAATACACTCCTACAAGATGTAGTGATGGCCACCAACTTCATATCCCTCAACTGTCCAGTTTTTTGCACACGAGAGCACAGCAGCCATTTTGGCTGCTGCAATCTCAATCTGAAAAACACACTTTCTTCAGAGCCACAATCTTGCATGGGTTACATGACTTGTAAGAGAGCGTGCCGTGGTTTTTCACCTCAATGCGTTGGAAGGTATGCAACTTTAAAAAGAGGATTAGACCATGGGTAGGCAAACTAAGGCCCGGGGGCCAGATCTGGCCTAATCGCCTTCTAAATCCTGCCCGTGGACGGTCCGGGAATTGTCGGGGTTTGGGTGCTGGAGCTCCTCGTGCACGGCCTTGGACTGGTTATGCACGAGGTACCAGTTGCGGGGAAAGCGGCCAGCGTTCCGCGTGCTTTTGAGCACGGTCGCCGGCCAAGTCTCACAGTCTGAAGGATGATGAGTAAGCCAATTGAAGACTCTGATGGTGTGTGAGTTCCTAATTGCCTTCTTTAATGAAAAGTTGCCTCGTGAAATAAAATATGTACCCTGACTCTGAATAGACGGACCAAATTAAAGAAATTAAAATTTTAATTTTACTCCCCCCTTTTAACCCCAAAGGAAGACAGACACCGGTTGTATCTTTAGTGGCTTCGGCAGAACCCGCGTAGGCTCGTCCCCTAAGCTAAGTTCTCCTAAGCTTAAAGTCCCTGCGCGCCCAATCTTCCGCGAGGCTAACTAAATAAACTAAAACCGAAATATCTTCCGCGGGCCTAACCCTAGGCTAACCTAAAAGAACCTATCTAAAACTAAAACCGAATGATCTTCCGCGATCTAACTCTAACTAAAGAAAAACCCATCCAACCCGTCCAGCCCGCTCCTAATCCCTTAAACTAAACTTGACTTCAACTAAAACCCAACTAAAAGAACATAAGAAGAACGACGAACGACGAACCTCGAACGTGCCTAAGCGGGGTGCCTCTGCCTTTTATTAGGGAACAAACGTGACATCATCATCAATGCCTCAACCAATAAAATCACTGTTGCTGCCCTCCAAAAAGGCGGGAAGCAAGTTTAACGCTCATTAACAACTTTGAACATGACCGGAACTATAAAATAAAGGCGGATTAATCTCATAAGTGAACCACACTATTCATTCATGCTTTCACTTTCGCTTTTGCGCGCAGTTATACCAAAAGTAGACCTCGAAAAACTCATAAAATAACCAAATAAATGTGAATCCATGGCGGATCCGTGAAACGTATTCCGACAGGGAATCAGCGTGTTTTTACATGAATAGAATGTGTGCTTTTATTTAAAATGCATCTCTGGGCTATTTGTGGGGCATGGGAATTTGTTCATCCCCCCCAACAAAAAATATAGTCCATCCACACACACCCCCAAGGTCTGAGGGACAGTGGACTGGCCTCCTTGCTGAAAAGGTTTGCTGACCCCTGGATTAGACAATGTATGGAGGGTTAGGCAACCAATGGCTGCTATTCATTATGGTTAGATTCTGCCTTCACTGCAAGAAGCGGGATGCCTCTGAATAGCAGGTGCTGGGAATTGCAGGTGGGCAGAGTGCTGCTGTCCTCAGGTTCTGCTTTCAGCCTTCCCATAGGAACATGGTTGGCCACTGTGAGAACAGGATGTTGGACCAGACAGGCCTTCACTAGGACTCGCCTTATGTTCTTATCATGGCAAACCACTTTTGAAATGGAAGTTACTTTCAAAAACAGCAAGTGTTCATTACTGCATTTCTTTTCTTCTTTTTATTTTTGGTCTCCCTCTATGGATCTTGAGGGTAGCATGCCTTGTTCTGCCCTTCACAACTTTACCTTATCCCCATTCACTATTTACTGATATTTAAATTATGACTAACTATGATTACAATGGATCTATTCTAAGCATGGCTAAGTCCAGATCTAACCTATTATTTGTGTAACTTTGAATCATTCTTAAATATGTGCATTTCATTGTTTGCTTTTAACTTTGAGTTTATTCATCATTGCCTACATTCCTTGGGGATTTGGGGGAGTCCAGGCTCCCCCCCTTCAGGTTCTCAAAGTGAGAAATCATCCATAAGGCTCCCGTATAGATTTTTTTTTTTTTTTGCTTGTCATTGTATCTATTGATCGAGTGATGAAATGGTAACCAGATGGCCGGTGTGATAAACTTCTGAAAGATACCTATGTTCATGAAAAATATTCCCAGGAGTTCAAAGCTCAAAAGCAGGGGATATATAGATATATATCTATATCTCCTTCCATCCGTATTGGCAGAACCTTTGCTCATTCATTAGATCTGACATCTGCTATTGATGTAAATTGTGGTAATTAATGAAACATTTCCCAGGCACTGGTTGGCATTTCATCAGCAGCTTGATGGGTAAGGCTGTTTGATGATATTATCCACCAGCATGGTGGATTTATTTAGATGGCTGAATGGGCTTAGCGTGGGCTGGGCAGTCAAAAGCTCCTGGATTAATTTCTACTGTGGACCACCAATTAAAATGTAAAATGGATATGGGGGCAAAAAAGACATCTACAGAGATGTGTGATGGATGGAATTATCTGCTTCCATCTGGGCTGAACTGCAAGCAATCTTCAGTGCCAAGGGACACCAAGTCACAGCTAAAGGAAAAACCAAAGGACTGCATTTTTGGATGATCCTTGTGGCGGTGGGTGACTATGGATGACCATTACGATGAGCTTCTGCACTCCCCGCTGGCAAACCAGTGGAGCCAGCCCTAGGCAGTCATGTATTGGGATGGCAACTTCATCACAGTGGTTCTCAAAGGGCCATGGCAATGCACCTGAAACCAAAGCTATCATATCTACTTCTTTTGTCCTCTTGTATATTCAGAAGTGCTGCCCTCTTTTTCAGCACAGACCACAGAGGGCAACTTCCAAACAACTTCCAATCAATGCAACCTTCCCTGATGGTTCTCACCCTTTGCCTGACATTTCATAAGCTGGCATTTCCTGTATAGATCCAGGCAGGCTAACTGATATAATTCTGAGTAATTTCCCAGGAGACCCACAGGGCAAAAAGGAGCAAGCTGCTTTTGTTTGTCCTAAGAAGCTTGAGAGAAACTACTATAATCTTCCCATAGCTCACAATGAAATTATTTTGTCCTTGAGAATTCTTTAAAAGCGTGTGTGTGTGTGTTTATGTGTGTGTGTTTATGTACCAAATGTTATTGTGGGGAAAGGTGCTAGCTTAGTGGCAGAGCATCTCCTTTGCATGTAGAAGGTCCCTTGTTCCATCCCCAGCATCTCCAGGTGGGAATGTCTCCTGCTTGAAACCCTGGAGAGCTATTGCCAATACTCAGTTAGATGGCTCAAGAGTCTGACTTGATATAAAGCAGCTTCCTTGGTTTCCCTGGTCCTCAAGAAAAGCAACAAACAGCAAGAGCTGGATGAATATTTTGGGTAGTACCCAATGCCCTCTTTTCTTTAGTGCAAGGATTTGCACTTGTGCCACGGAACTCTCTCCTCAATGTGTAGGCTGCACCCTCCACATATCTGCTGTGTAGGGTTGGGGAAACCCCCCCCCCTCCCCATACAGATTTAGGGAGCCACAGAGGCAGGAGAGAAAGGAAATTTCAATTGCACAAGCACACTGTTGTTGTTTAGTCGTTTAGTCATGACCCCATGGACCAGAGTACGCCAGGCAGTCCATGGGAATCTCAAGAGTCTCCTCCAGCAGCATAATTCAAAAGCATCAATTCTTCAGTGATCAGCCTTCTTTATGGTCCAGCTCTCTCCTTCTTGGATCACTGCCTTGTTGTGGTGAAGGGGCTTGAATAACTCAGAGAAGCTATCAGCTATGCCGTGCAAGGCCACCCAAGATGGACAGGTCAACGTGATGCACCTGGAGCAGGAACTGGCAAACCACTCCAGTACCACCGCCAAGGAAACTCCATGGACAAAGACAACAGGCACAAGCACACATCTTGCACTAACTGAACAAGAGACTTGGGGCTATTTTGGATACAAGCCTTCATCCCCACTGAACAAAAAGGAAACGGTAACTGAAGCATTTGCCGTTGTGAAACACTGGTGGTCCCACACCTGCCTGATCTTTAGCTCCATCACATACTCAAATCCAGCCAGAGTCCGAAGAATATTCATGATGCCAACCCTCAGAAGCGGGAATGGAAATCAATGGTGAAAGTTATTAATTGGCTGGTGAAGATTTGGCAACAAATCCCAGGATCTTATTTGTCTATTTTGAAGGTGGCGAGAAATGTGGATCATTACACAATGAATTACGGCACCGTAGTAGAGTCACTTCTGGTGCTGACTGCTTTCCCAGGTTCTTTTTATTAATTCACCACCACGGTGGATCCAAAGCAATCATAATCTCCCTCCACTTCAGAGCAGCTTATTTATTTTATTGACATTCCCCCAGTGTTCGTCCCTACAGTTTCCAAGTGCAAGAAAAGATTAAAGATACTTCATTTATTTCTTGATTTTTGGGACCCGCTCTGAGAGACAAATGTTGTGTCTGAAATATGCTTTTGAACTGGAGGGGGGCTAACTGCATTCTCAACATGACCCAATGTGGGTTTCTTTTAGGGGGCAATGAAATGCCGAAAGACACTTTCTCCTTCAGTATCCTAGCCAGTATTAAGCCCAAATAATATACTGTTCTTCCTTTCATTGTTCATAAAAGAACATCTCACCAAGTAGAGATTGGGGGGGGGAGGGGAGATGGAATTGCTCAGAAACCCCAGAGACAGGAAATTGAAACTCTAGAATGACAGCCCTGAATAAAATGAAGGGGCAGTAACAATAAAGGAAAACAATATACCGTTCGTTCTTTGTAATAGCTCCGGTTGTTTGTCTTCTCCAACTATTTCCACTAGACTGTATCAATGAACTGAAATGTTTTTCATTTTGTCATGGCGTTGTCACCAACATCCTCACTGACTTAGATCACATTCACACCATATATTCAAAGCACTATGATGCCACTTCAAACAGTCATGGCTTTCCCCAAAGAATCTTGGGAGCTGTAATTTGTTAAGGGTGCTGAGAGTCACTGGGAAACGCCTATTCCCCTCCTAGAACTACCATTCCCAGAGTTCACTGTGAAGAGGAATGATTGTTAAACCAATCCTGAGCTCTGGGAGGGGACTAAGGGTCTCCCAGCAACTCTCATCACCCTTAAGAAACTACAGTGGTACCTCGGGTTACAGATGCTTCAGGTTACAGACTCTGCTAACCCAGAAATAGTACCTCGGGTTAAGAACTTTGCTTCAGGATGAGAACAGAAATCGCACAGTGGCAGCAGGAGGCCCCATTAGCTAAAGTGGTACCTCAGGTTAAGAACATTTTCAGGTTAAGAATGGACCTCCAGAATGAATTACGTTCTTAACCTGAGGTACCACTGTACAGGTTCCATAATTATTTAGGAGAAGCTGTGATTGCTTAAAGAGGTATCATAGTGCTTCAAATGTATGGTATGAATGTGTCATTGTCCATGGGCACAGTCTCCTAGGGGCTGAACCTCTTTGAGTCTCTTGAATATTTGTGGGGTGTGTGTGTGGGCCCCCTCAATATTCATCAAGGCATCATGTGACACCCGGATGTGACATAGGGGAATGGGAAGACTGCTAATTAAGACTAACCACAGTTTGTCTGCATTTGGCCTATCACTGAATTGAGGTTAGTTTTTTTTAAAATAATAATAATATAATGAAAGCAGTTTGCTCATCCTTACAGACATGCCAGAAGACAAAAGGGGCCCTGTAAACCTGAGGCTTGCCTAGCGTATTCTCCTAATTGGGGAAAAAGGGTTTTTTTGTTGGATGTTGAATTCCAGGTTTTCCTCCATTTTCCATTTCTCCACTCTTAATTTTGCATCAACTTGTGATTCATTTATTTATCTAAAAGGAAATGAAAGTGACAAATTTACACACACTATACACACACTATTGTGTCTATGTCTTCTTTTTGTATTCAATTTTTATTGGATGCAATGCATTTTTGTATTTCAGTTGCACAGATTTGTGGTGTTCTCTCTCTCTCTCATCTCTCTCTTCTCTCTCGCTCTGTGTGTGTGTGTGTGTGTGTGTGTGTGTGTGTTAATTTGCAAACTTTTTGAGGGGTGGAGAAGTGTGGCTGCAAAATTTGAAGAAGTGCAAAGAATAGCTACCTTTTGGTTTCGGTATCGCTTCATGATATGTAAATTAAGTAGCTTTGCATTGAGATGCAAATGAACAAATCTCCCCCATCGCTAGTAAGTCATTGTGTCTTTTTGGATGGCTCACTGAGGATGAGTGCTGCGCTAGGAAATCTGAGCTGGCACAAGTTCACTGCACTTGGAAATGCCTGCATGATTACCACTTAGACATTGTGCAGATGAGGGGAGCTTTTTGATTTTGTGGTGGGTGGGGTGGGGGAGATTTTATGCTTTGCTTTTGCATGCAGAGTGGCAGCGCTCTTTCCTCTTCCAATCTGACACGTGTCCAAGTAAACCTTTGAAAATTACATTTCACTCTTCTTTCATGTGACCTTCGCTTATTTGATCAACGTGAATATTATATGATATGGAAGTTTTAGATGTGGGAGCAGCAACAAGCTATCGGAAGCATTCCATTTCTACTTGGAAGTTCAATTTGGCTTCCAACTGTTTCAGTAATGATATGCATGCCACAGCAGATGATTAGAGTATAAGAGAAAGAGAGAGAAGCTTTATCCAGGCATTTCAAAACAATGCACACAGGAATAAAAGTGTGGAGCAATGCAAGGCTGCATGTGCCTTCTGCACCCCAAAGTCTGCATCCTCCCCAGATCCACCCCCTGGACTGGTAAATTATCTGTACATTTAGCCCTGAACATGCTTAGAATCTGTAATTGGGACATTCACTCTGAATGTATGAACTAGCAGTCATTCACATTGAGCCTCCCTCTGTAATGCAAGAATATGCAGTTGTCCCATATGGGGATCAAAGCGCTGGCCACACCAGCTGCCTGGTTTATTTATTTTAGGGAATTATTTAATTTGAAGGTTTTGTTCTGGTGATTGGAAGTGCAGTGCAACATATACAGGGCTTTCCCTCCCATTGGCACATTTCATTAGGGTGTGTACCCACATTTCATTAGGGTGTGTACCCAGGGGTACAACACATTTCATTAGGGTGTGTACCCAGGGATGGATGGATGATTGATTGATTTCAACAAAGGAAGAAGGGAGGGGGAAGACATGACAAGACAAAGGGAGACAAAGATTCATAGAGGCAAAAAGCGAGCAAATCAGCCACAACCAGTGTGGTCAGAAGCCAAAACAGGAGGGGTTGTTTTTTTTTTCCTCTTCGGAAAAAGACCATGCCAACCTGAGCACAAGCAAGTCAGATCTGGAAGTTCAAGGCGGCTACTCCTCTTCCTTGTTTGCCAACCATAAAGCTCCCTGTCTACAAAAGGTGGCCCATCAGAGCTCAGATGGGGATGGAACCATGAGGCAGAGAGAGAGAGAGAGAGATGTGGGTGGAAGGAAAAAGCTGGAATTGATCTGCAACTTCTGCCTGCAGAGGAGAAAGTGTCTCCTCCCTTGCTGCCACTGCTGGAGCCAATCGCCCCACTGCTGCACTCCTGTGCACCACCTATGTTTACCCCTCCTGTGGTTTCCAGCAGCTGGTATTTAGAAGCATTGCTGCCTCCAGCCTGTGGAAACAAAGCATAGCCTCGTACTTACGGGGCCACATCTCCTGGTATGTCCTGCCAGAGGATCCTAAGGTCCATGAATAATAATAGCTTAAAGGTCCAGGCACTAAGGAAGCCAGACTATCCTCTACCAGGGCCAGGGCTTTTTCAGTGACAGCCCTGACCTGGTGGAATGCTCTGTCCTACAAGACTAGGGCCCCTGCAGGACTTGATCTCCCTCTGCAGGGCCCGTAAGACAGAGCTATTCCACCTGGCCTTCAATTTGAATTAGCCTGATCCCCTATTCCCTTTCCCTTTCCTCTTCTATGAAGAAACCTTTCTGGGACCCCACATTTAAATTCTTATTCACCACACCTCCTTGCTGGCCCTAGTAGGACCAACTTGCCCAGTAGCCCTACTGACTGTTTTTTTTCTTCTTCTTCCAAAAATGACCCCTGAATTTTTGAATTTTATTGATATTGATGCTGCATTTATTGTTTATCTATGCTGTTTTATGCTGTTTTTTAAGTCGCATTTTAATAATTGTTGTATATTTGCTGTTAGCCGCCCTGAGCCCGGTTTTTAAACTGGGAAGGGCGGGTATAAATAAAAAATATTTATTTAGTTTTTTTATTATTATTATTATTATTATTATTATTATTATTTTATTATTATTATTATATCTTTTCAAGCATCTAGGGGGGTGGCCATCACTGCATCCTGTGGAAGCGAGTTCCATAGTTTTGAGTTGCATGAAGGAGTACTTGTTTCTGTCTGACCCAACTCTTGCATCATTCAGCTTCTGGGATGTCCATAGTTGTTAGTGGTATGAGGGAGGAATAAAGCTTTCCTCTGTCGGCTTTCTCTATGTCATGCATTGTTTTATAAACTTCTGTCATGTCGCCTCTTGCTCACCTGTTCTTTAAATTCAAAAGTCCCAAATGCTTCCACCTTTCTTCACAGGGAAATCACACACAACACCCTTGATTATTAGGGCTTCCCTTTTCTGAACCTTTTCCAAGTCTACAATATCCATTTGAAGCAACGTCACCAGAATCTGCATATGTGCAGAAAAATCAAACTGCACTGAGCTGTGTTGTTTTCGTTATTCCTTTATAAATGACCAAGCAGTCTTAGAAAGGAACAGGAATTGCCACAATATTGCTCACTTGGTCAAACAGAGATAGCTGGCAGCTAACAGATCGCGTATCTCTTTCTCAAAAGCCAAAAATGGTTGCTATAGGTAATGATCTGCACACCATAAAAAAAATTATACAGGCAATTTATTTTATTTTAAATGTTTTTATAGCAAAAGCTAGCACAGCACGTCCTCTGCTTCAAAAACCCTTCAGTACTGATCAGTGAAGCCTGGGAGGCATTCTAATTCCACTTGGCTAATTAAGCAGAAGCACTTGGATTTAATCCGATTAGTGTGCTCCTTCCACACATGTTCATTCTATACTCTTTGTCACATGTCAAGGGACTATGGGCGGCTTCCTGTTTCAGCACCATTTGGGTGTAGGCATATTTTGCAGCTCTTGGGTGCTGTTGGAAGGTTCAAAAAGCTTCCCCATTTGGTGAGCCCAGAGGCACAGCGTGGGGGTTTTTGTGTGGGAGAGGCAGGGGGCACACAGTTCTGAAGGTGCACACCCAGGCGCCTCCACGACAAGCTCCGTCATAGAGGCTGGAGCCACAGGGAAGCAAGCCGTGCCATGCCTGGCCTTCGGGGCTGGGGTGGCAGTGGTGCCTCTTTCTTCTTCTGTGGCTGGTGAAGAGGCCATCCACATGTGGCCCAGTGTCGGAACTTTCAAGCTCCGGAGGGGGGGGCAGAGAGGCAGGCGTGTGTGTGGCTGGTGCGCGTCCTGGGGCATGGAGCGCCACCCGCAGGGGTGTGTCATGTGTCCCTGGGGGTGTGGGGCGCCACACCTCTGTTTTTTAAGGTCCGTTTGGAATACCGCTCTCAGCTGAAGATATTCTAGCCAGCTTATTCCTAAAGGGCTTAACTCTGCATAGGTTCCTTAATTTCGGGTTTTCTTTCAATTCTTCCACTAATTCTTTATTGTGGCCACTTCTTTTAATCGTAATTTTAAAGCTTGAGGTCGCCTCTACCGTGAGGATGCACCAAGGTGGTTTTTTGCATCATTTTTGGTTTAATCCTTTCCCAAATTTCAAGCAGGGGCTTTCAGCAGTGGCTTCTAGGGGTTTTAGGCAGGGGACTGAACTAGGTACCTTCTGAATGCAGAGCAAGCTCTACCATGCAGCTCTGACCCTTCCCATCTAGGCTAAGCCATGTCACACAGATGACTTCTGGATGTGCCATTTCTCCTGAGAGAGAGCAATCTTTACAGCTCTCCAAGCATTTTTCCCATGCTCCTGGCAAAATGGAAGAGTCAAATGTTGCAATGCACTTTTACATCGTTCCCCTAAAGTATATTCTGCTCTCTGAGTTTATAGACACTTGGCTTTCTAATGACATAAAAGAAGACAAGCTGCCTGTCTGGATATACAGCACAGATTGCCTCCTTGTAATGATTTGAAACCTCTCGCTCTTCTGATGTTAATGTCACTTTTAATATTTCAAATGCATTAAGACACTGAGCCAGCAAAGTTTAAATTATGTCTTTACATGTTTACGGTCGACCTGGTCTTTCCCCGCCCCCACATTTATTTATTTTACCCAATTGTATCAGAAGAGTGCTTTAATTTTTTTCAAATATATAAATGGTAATTTTAACATTTGCAATAGTAACTTGATTTCATCTGATTTTCGGGGAGTCACATGCCCCGTATTTTACAATTTAGAAATCCAGTTTGAAAATGTCAGCTTTCATGAGTGGGTTGATGTGTCATTTAAAGCACACTGAGGTGTGCATGAGATAAGAAATAGGGGGACTGAAGAGGCATTTAGTGGTGATTTGCATGAGAGGCGTCGTTAGAAGTTGTCTAAACTGACGGCAGAGAGGCCCGCTTTACCATCATATGGAAATACAAGTCTATAACAAGAGCCAATGTCATCAAAACAGAATTGCATTCTGAAATCCAATGAAAAACCCATTTAATTTGGTTCATTGACAGCTACTCCAGTGGTGGGTGGGTGGGAACAAGAGTTCCATTTCCCATTCAATCCAAGTTTTCCATGCAATAGTTTTCTCACCTCCAGAAGGTGTCTGCAACAACAGTAGCTGGGGATAGACACATCTTGTCAGTTTCGGTTTCTCATGTTGCCAGTATTGATTCCAGCTCACCACATTTTCTGCAGAAGTTCGAGTTGCTTATTTTGAAACGGCACACAATTATATCAGTGGGTGCACTTCTCACACCCGCTTTTTTTTTTGCAAGCAGGTTTTCCTAATACGACCAATTAGTGTATGTTGTCTTCAACAATTAATGCAACTCAAGGCACACTTTCCCCTAATATACTCACCTTTGTACACATTGGAGTGGGGGGGGGGGCTGGCTGTCATAGAACTGTGCCACAAAATTCAGAAACTTAAAATTTTGAAGGACAGCTGTGTTTCAGTTTGAAACATAACACAGTTTGTGTATTTTGGGGTGTGCATTTTTTTTGGGGGGGGGGGTCTGCTGAGGTAAGTTCACATTGCTGAAGCAGTTGCATTCTGTGGCCTGTAGAAGCAGCCTGTAGAAGAAAGTGCAATGGTTTCTTAACCCACAGGTGTGAAGGTATGTAAGCCAAACATGCTTTTTAGTTTGTTCAAAAATAACCACTCACCCATCTGAGGTGGGTGCCATTTGCGGCCTAGCGTGCAGCACCCCCCGATCTTCTGGGGGACACGCTGGTTGGCTTTAGCTGGCCTGCCTCCTGGCATCGCAGAGCGTTGTGGGTTCCCACCAAACTCCACTTTGAATAAGTCTATCCGTGGCAGTGCTGGGGGCGGGGTCATGAGAGAGGACCGAGAGAGAACAGGCTTCACTCAGGTCCACGCCGATGGCTTAAAAGGGGGTGGAGCCAGCGCTCAGCGCACAGTCTGCTCCAGAGCTTCGTCCACCTTCCCCTCTCTGATCTCATGTTTTCTTGCATGTTAACCAATTTTCTTCCAGATCATTGAGGTTGCTACATTCTTTATGATGGTTGCTGTTGAAGGGCTAGGAAGGAATTTTTCCTGCTCCACAGGTTTTGCCTTCCCTGTAGCAATTGTCACAACTTTGGTGGTTTTAGGCCTTGGGTGGAATCCTTTAGTCTATTATTCCTATGTGTGTTTGTGTGTGTGTGTGTGTGTGTGAAGTGGTGACACACACACCCCTGCGGCGGCGTTTTCAGGGTTCAGGGAAGGGAGTCACTGGCCATATGCAGAAAGGTTGTCAGTGAACTTCCCAAATGTGCATGGAGAGGGGCAGGGCTGACTGTGTAAACATGGGTTTTGCAGTGCCCCCTCTGATCTGATTAACCCTGCTGATCCTCAATGCCCCGGCCGTGGGACTGAGAGGGATACATGCACAATGCCTAAGCCAAGGTTTCCTACATATGAAATTTAATAAAGTTGTGGCCATGTGTGTTTTATTGCTCTCGGTCTGTCGCCTGGAGGGGAGGGGGTCCCTGCCTGGGCACACAATTATGTTCAGTAAGGGTCAGCAGCCAGATGGCCATGTTTGAGGATGACACCCAGGGCCAGATTTAGGTTTGATGAGGCCCTAAGCTACTGAAGGTAATGGGGCCCTTTATATGTCCAGCTGTCCTTTGTCAACAACAATTTGTTGCTGTTTTTTTGTGTTGAATATATGCTATAAGGTAATTTATGGACCTAATAGGTATCTAAAGCCATTTGCACATGCAGAATGTAGGCACCCTATATAGAAATGAGCAAACCAGTGATATTTTAGGGAGCAGGCTAGCAGACAGGGCCCATTACTTACATCATAGGAGCTCCACAACACAAAACCTGTTGCTGTATGTAGGTTTTTTTTTTTTTTTTTTAATCTTATATTTTGGAAATGTACATCCAGTTGTTTTTTATTTTACATTTTTTTGTGGGGGGCAAGAGAGTGGGGGGGGGTTGGGGGGGGGGGTGGGGGGGGGGGGGCGGGGGGTGGGGTGGGGGGGTGTGGGGGGGGGGGGGGGTGGGGGCCCCTAAGCTATAGCTTGTTTAGCTCATACATCAATCCAGCATTGATGACACCAAATTATTCAGAGTGGTTAAAAAATAAAGAGGGATTGCAAAAAGTTTGAAAATAATTCATCCAAGCTGAGTTTGAATTGTAGGGATTGTAGCAGCTTTTTGTCACAGTGGGGGGGGGGGTTGAGAATGGGAAAGAAGTGTAGGAGAAAAGGTTTAAACATTTTCGGCCCCAGCGTCCCTGCTCTGATCAAAATCTGTGGCCACTTCAAAGTGAAAATTTCCTCCTTTGGTGATTTTCAGGCAGCAATATCAAGGGAACCGGTGATATACTGTCAGCAGGATCATGAACCATATATTTAATAGGTTGCTGGCAGAACTCATTTTGACACTTCGGTCACATCACCCCTCCACCAAGCATGGCTCTTAAGAAAGCCAGAGACATTCTGAAGAACTCAGCCATGCTGATTGGAGTTGGTGGGGCATCTGCTTTCCATTCAGAAGGTTCCAGGCTCAATTCCTGGCATCTCTAGAGAGAGACTCTTGTCCAAAACCCTGGAGAGCCACTGCCAGTCAGTGTACACAATATTGGCTTAGGTGGACCCATGATTTAACTCAACCCAAGCTTTCTTTCTATACCTCCTCTTCCCTTCCCTTTCTTTAACAGATCTGGTTTTCAGGGGAAATCTCAAGAAGACAAAAGCCTGTGTCCCCCGAAGGCTTAGGAAAAGAAGCAAACAGTAACACACTCAAAAGCATGTTATTTAAATTAAATGTCTGGGTGCCAGAGACTCTGACAGTATTAGCATGCGCCTCACAACAAGCCGGGTGACTGCAGATGGAGAAACAGAAGAGCAAAAGGTGTGAGAGGGCATGAAGGCGGACTGCATCAGGAAGGATGAAAGGTGTTGACATTTTGAATGCCAGTGTGGAAAATTTTATAGACATCTTTGGCAGCTTGGACAAGCATCGCATGCTGCCCATTCCTTGGAGAGCCAGGCAGAGAGGGACACACAGTTTTGGTCCCTTCTCTCTCTCCCCCCCCCCCGCCTTTTCAACGTTATGCGCTGGGTCTTATACAACATTGCTGGTTTAGTTATTCCTAGCCTCCAGCACTCAAATTGTGTCACACTGCTTTTGCTTTCAAACTTAGTCTCATTTTATTCTGTCCAGAACTCCTGAGCATTACAGTGACATCACCCGGAGAATAATGAAAGCCACTTTGAGTGAGTTTATAGGATCATGCGGATTTGTTTAAATTCTCTGTCTTACGTGTGGGCCTGATTGTTTGTCTCTGAAACTGTGGGGGTGGGAATGCCTCCTACCACCCTTCAAAGCAATCTGTTTCCTAATGAAAGTCCTCCCACATAATTGCCCTCTTCTGTTTTGCTTCCTGCATAATCATTCGATTGTGTAAAAAGAGTCTCATCTATAAACCTGTTGAAGTTTCCCACCTGAAACTCCATTCCTGTCACAAGAGATTAAATGAAAGACTAGTCCTTTTCATAGGAAGTCTCTGTGTTTTGTTCTAGCAACTCATTGTGGTGGCTTGCCACTAGATGCTGTGATAGTTGTGTTAGCTGTGTAAAAAGTTCTACAGTGACAACTAGTGACAGAAATTAGTATTACATCAGGGTTAGTTTCCCAAAGGCAAAGGGTGAATTAAAGGATCTTCTTTCGGTCCGTAAACCTATCCATTTACTAGGGATGGACAGAACAAAAATAGTTTGCTGTGGAATGTGTGTGTGTTGAAAGACTGTGTGTTTGAGAGGGAAAGCTAGCTTTATGATAATGGCACATTCTTCACCTGCATTTTAATAGCAGCAAATTAAATTTGGGCCATTAGCAATCAGAAATAGACAAAGACTGTTCAGATAACATCCTGTGATAGATGGATTGAAGAGGAAACTGCATTCTTTTAAGGGATACTTTAGGGAAACAGTTTCCATCATAGACTCATGTTTTCTTTCCCTCTAGTGTACATTTCTGCATTCAATTATAAAATGCAATTATCACAAGCATCAATTTATGCTAAAATTGCCCTCGTTAATAGTTTAATATATTTCAATACATCTTTGGTTTTTGATATTATATCATAAAACTCTTTACATGCACAATTGAAATTGGCTTTAACTTGGTAACTATGTCTTAACGAAATCTGTGCTAATTACTTGCTTTCTGCAGTCTCTAAGGCAGCTTGACTTATTCTGCTAATTTGCTGGCAAGGAGGATTTTTTTCATGCTGACACTTGTAGGTCAAAGGCAGAGGGTGAGAAGAAATCCAATGATGGTGGGGAGGGAGTATAAGCAACTGTGAAGTTTCACCACTAAAAGCACATGCTTCAGCCTGAGCCCCATGCAGACATTTTCCTCCCTATGTTGAGACTCTGCAAGCAAAAGGGAGTAGGACTCCCTGGTTGCCCTGTCTACTACTGTCCACACTTCACCTGCCCTGAAGATGTACACAGTTTGCAGAACCCCTGTGAAGGGTGGATGCACATACAGCTGTTTGAGCATAGGATCTCAAATGAGTGGACATTACAAGTGAGTAATCAGACACAGATCCTATTCTCTTGAGAGTCTACCAGGGATGGTGCTGAATGCTAGATCCCATCAGCTGGATCCAGCATCTGCCAATGGCCAGGGATGGTGGGAGTTAAACAATAGCTGCAGGGGTGCAGGTTTCCCATCAGTCAATCAAAAGGTATCCCTGCCACTGCACTAAATCATAACACATCCCGACCCACACTGGGAAGCTGAGTACTCGTTTCTTTCTTTAAGGTGAAGTTTATTTAAAGAACTTTTATGCCACTCTGAAAGGATCTTGGTCCTGAAAATGGTTTTGCATTTATTATAGTTTTCAAATCAAAATCCACCCCCAAACCAATCATTACAACAAAACACACACAAAAATCTGGGTTGTTTAAAAATATGAAAACGAACAGAATCAAGTTTGGGTTTGGGATGGCAACTGTATCTTGGAGCCCAGAGGCTGGCAAAGAGCTCACTGTTCAAATTGTTAGAGCTGATCTGCCATTTCCAAAAGGAAGAAATGCCTGTAGGCAGCAAAAGAAACAAAATGGATCATTTGCATTCCAATGCTGATACATTTTCAGGAGAACTTGTGTGTGTGTTTAAATCAAACTGCTGTGCAAATGTGGAGAATCAAATGAAAAAAATGAGGAAATGTGGGAACAGTGGTGTAGCGAGGTGGGGTGATGGGGCAGTTCGCCCTGGGTTCCAGGGGAGGGGGGTGACACTTGGCACATGCGCCCTGCCGCGCCATGCCCCGCCACGCCCCGCTGACAGGCCCCGAGCAAACTGCGGAGCGAGGCCGCTCCACCCTGCAGCCCGTCCAGGGCCTGCCAGCCAGCACTGCTACGGAGTGGCATGGCATGCATGCACCATGCACCGTACACAGCGGCACAGCGCATGCATCGCTGCGTACGATGCACAAAGCATGCATCGCTGTGTACGATGTGCGGTGAGTGCGCCGTGCTTTGTATGCAGCGACACTGTGCATGGGCACTGTGGAGCACCGCACACCACCGCCGGGCCTCTGGGTTTGCCGCCCCGGGTGACCAAGCGTCTTCCTCTGCCACTGTGTGGGAAGCTGAAATTGGCAGATTTGGCAATCCTTACTATATTCTTCACCAAAAAAGGACATGGATTTATGTAAGCTTATTTATATGTATAGATGCAAATTTGGAAATAATTGGTACACTGAGAAATAAAACATATTTCCCCATATTGGGGAAAAGGTGACCCAATGACCCATATGCCTGTTCATTTTTGCTGCCAAGGTGCTACTTGTTCAGCATAGTCACAAAATGAATATGACCTAGAAGTCATCTTGTCTAACCCTCTGCCAAGGCAGGGATCCTGGTCCCTCCTTATGGTTCTTCTGTCTTTGAATACAAGTTTCAACCCTAGAGTAATATTATCATTTCTGCTGTTTGGATTGAGGTTGTCCAAAAATGCCTTTCATTTCTAAATCCTCCACCTAACCTTCAATTAAAGACCTGGACTTAGAAGGTGGGGCTGCACTTTTACAATGTCTTTTGGATTGGAAAAACTCATTAAAATCACCAGCTAAAATAAGAGGGAAGAGATCAATACCTGAGATAATGACACAACTGTTTTTAAAAAGATAAATGTGGTCATCACGATTAGGTGCACAGATATTTGCAAGAATAAGCTCCCTCCCCTCATATTTAGCAAGTAATATAAAATATCTTCCTCCCAGATCAATGAGGGAAGATAAAACAACAGGAAGGGCTTTGTGTATTAAAATTGCAATCACCCCCTCCCCTCTGTCTTCTTGAATTTCCTGTACAATTGGCTTCTCCTAGCAAATGTTTTTGTATCCTGTCATTTGTGTCAGAACAAATGAGAGTTGATCGTAAGTCAGCTTTTGGAGCTTGCTTCTCTTTAAATAACTCAGGATCTGCTTTCATGTGTGAGGTCCACTTAAACCTTAAAAAAAAAGTATTTGCATTTCTGGCCCTGAGAGTTACAGATCTCTACAGCAAACTCTTCACTTGGAATACTGTGTACAGTTCTAGTTGCTTCACCACAGAATGGAGATGCTGAGCTGGAAAAGGGTTCCAAAAATGGCAACCAAATGAGAAAAGGGATGGAGCAACACCTCTGTAGGGGAAAGTTGCAACATTTTGGGGCTTTTTACTTGAGAGAAAAGGGAAGAGGAGACATGATAGAGGCATGTGGAATGACGCATGGGCTGGAGAAGTGGATAAAGTTTTCCTCTTTCTCTCATGACATTAGAACTTATGGATATCCAGTGGAGAGGAATGTCAGAAAAATCAGGACAGACAAAAGAAAGTACTTCTTCACACAGTGCACCATTGAACTATGGACACTGAGGTCCAGCTATGAGGGCCTTTTGGTGGTCCCCTCACTGCACGAAGTGAAGTTACAGGGAACCAGGCAGAGGCCTTCTCGGCAGTGGCACCCTCCCTTCAGATGTCAAGGGGATAAAGAATCACAACTTTTAGAAAACATCTGAAGTTTTTAATTGGGAAGTTTTAAATGTTTGACTTTTTAATATTCTTAACATTAGACATTGTATTATGTTTTGGAAGCAGCCCAGAGTGACTGGAGCACCCAACAAGATGGGCAGGGTATTATTATTATTATTATTATTATATTATTATTATTATTATTATATTTGCTACCACAAGAAGTAGTGTGGCCACCAACTTTGATGGCTTTAGAGAAGACTACGGTAGACAATTTAGTAGTGTTATTTATTACGTTTATCCCATGTTTTCTCCAAAGAGTTCAATGTGGTGTACAGACTCAAAGTCACCCAGTCAGCTTCAAGGCTGAGGGGGATTTGAACCTTCATCCAGCACTCTAACCACTACTCCATACTAGCTGTCATGGAGGTTAAGGTTATCAGTTGTGACTAGTCAGGATGACTATCTTGTCCCTCCACTGTAAGAAGCAGAATGCCTCTGAATGCCAGTTGCTGGAAACCGCAAGTGAAGTCTATTCCCAAGAATAAAGGGAGGAGGCCCTACCCTGCTGATTTCTGAGACTGTCTCTGAATCTCCTCCTACTTCCAAAGAGTTTGATCACATCAAAATTGTGTGTGTGTGTGTGTGTGTGTGTGTGTGTTTCATTCAAAAAGTACTCCTATCTGTGGCAAACAGAGACAGCTGAAAAATATGCACCCCTGTTTGAGTCATACTCCAGGAACTTCTATCTCAAGATATTTGATTGTCAAAAGGATGCATAAACTCAGCTCACCCAACAGCCACACATTGAGTTCAGAACTTTATTATTCCAGAAAGTAAGCTTAAATGCCTGTAATTCACATGATCTTAGAGTTCCACCTCCTCCTCCTAAATTTGTTTTCTTCTTCTTCTTCTTCTTCTTCTTCTTCTTCTCTCTCTTCTTCTTCTTCTTCTTCTTCTTCTTTCTTCTTCTTCTTCCCTTCACACTTGCTGTTTACGTCAGGGAGCTCAATGGAAGCTTACATAAAGAAGATTGCCCCCAAATTGCAGGTCTTTATGAATGATTGAATTGGTGACTCCAGAAGCCCAGTGTCTTTCTGAGGCGTGGTGTTTATTGTGTTAGATTCATTGTCTATAATGGTGGTGTTTCCGTTCTGTTTTTTAACGCCTCTTTCATAAGAACTTAAGAAGCACCTGCTGGATCAGGCCAATCGCCATCTAATCCAGCAACCTGTTCTCATAGTGTCCTGCTAGATACCTGTAGGAAAACGAGAAGCAGGATTTGAGCACAAGAGCTCTATCCCTGTACTGTGGTTTCCAGCCATGCAATGCATATTGGGGTGAAGTGTCCATAAAAGTCCATATATTGGGGAAAAGCATACAAAAATGCATTATATTAGGGGACACTTTGGACATAATTGCATACAAACCAGCAGTGCTTTTTTATGGGGGTACGCCTACCCCTAAACATTTGTGAATCTTTGTACTTTTGTCCATTTACTGCATTTATTTCCCCTGATTTGAACTATAAAATGGTGATTTTCTCGAGTCAAATGAGAGTACCCCTAAACATTTTTAAGGGGGGGGGAGCACTGCAAACATGTGTATATTAAATTCAGCCTAAAATGCTAATTAATTTCCATGGGCACTTAAATAAAATCACAAAGTGATGTGCAATCTGTTTCAGCTCATTTGCACATGGAGTGTCATTTTTAAACACATTTTTAGAAGAAACCTCTTTTTCAGCATCTGGTCTACCCATGGATATTGGGGACAGGCTTAACCTTCCATGTGTTCAGTCAACACCTGAACAAGGCTTTAAGTGTCAAGAGCTACAGGGTGAGTGAACCTGAGTGCTAACTCCTCCTCCTCTCCACTTGTGGAGCTGAAAAGATGTCTGGACACTTCCCACGGTGTCGGTGCCTAGTGATGTAACCTGGGCATGTTGGCATGATCCCTTCAGTTACTTGAAGTGATAGAGCTTCTTCTGTTGGCACAATAAATGCTAACTCCTCTTGGCAGGTTTACCGATGGGGCTGTATGTATCTGATTAGTAATTGAATGTGGGGGTCAGGGGCTTATTCAATTGAAAAATGATCCCTGACAGATTGTTAGAACAGCACAACTCCAACAGGAAAACAAAAGGCAACGAATAATTGGATCTTGCCAGAGGCTGGAAATAAATCACTCCAAATGGGCCGTCTGCTACCTGCCCTCTTGTGCTGCTCTAGGGGCTCAAAATCCCACTCCTCGGATAAAAAGCATTTGCTTTGAGTTTGTGGGTGATACGGGGATGCCAGCTTTTCTAACCAGCACAGTCTGAACACAACCCTTGAAATACAGTAGGAGAAAGAGTTCATTAGCTTAATATTGACAAATAGATGTTTGATTTGTTTATGGGCAGCAGGCAAGGGGGAGATGGATTTCTTACGATTAATAATAATAATAAAAGCTGCCTTGAGTTTCTGTGAGGTAAAAAAGGCAGGGAATAAATAATAAATAAATAAATAAATAAATAAATAAATAAATAAAATAATACAACAATCACCCACTGGGCTTAGAAAAAATTATAGCAGATAGGTCTATCAGCAGCTATTAGCCAAGTTAAGAACAGCTGGCCACTGCCTCATGTGGTAAGTAAGCTGCATAACTGCAACTGCTTCTTCGTGAAGTACCTTCTGGCTGGATCTATGGGCAACTGCCCCATATGTTTCTGTTTCAGTGTATCTGAAGAAGTGTGCATGCACACGAAAGCTCATACCAAGAACAAACTCAGTTGGTCTCTAAGGTGCTACTGGAAAGAATTTTCTATTTTGTTTCGACTATGGCAGACCAACACGGCTACCCACCTGTAACTTCCCCTTATGGGGAACTGTAGAACTACAGCTTCTTGGGGAAGATCCTTCGAATTCTGGCTTGGTCCCACCCATCCAGGCTTCCCATTGGCTCCCCCTGAGCAAGAAGAAGTATAAAGGACTTCCTTTTCCAACTAAGTCTTTCATGAGCAGCAAGAGCATGCACACTTCTTCAGATACACTGAAACAGAAACATATGGAGCAGTTGCCCATGTACTCCATCTAGTACATCTTGCATTTCTTTGGTCCTTACTCCCAGCTTGTTCTCCAGTCCTTCCTTCTGGTTGCCTTCAGATCCCAATTGCTCTTGGGGCCTAGTTTCCAGTTCCTGGTTCTCTCCAAACCAGCCCCAAGGCCTGTTGCCTTCATGTCCTATTCATACGCTGTCATTTTTCATTCTCTTTTGAGGGGTGCTTGAGAACTTTGGAGAAATTCCCTGGAAGCTCTACCTCAGAGCTGCAGAGTGAATTGTTGAAAAAAACAAACAAACAAACAAGAACCCCACACATTTATTTGCAGCTCCCCATGACAACGCCTCACAGTATCTTACAATAATAAAAGTACACATAACATAAATTTGTAAATACATCAAAAATATTTTTTAAGCTGAGTAAAAGTACTCATACTGAAATATTATAAAAGGGAGAATTCCTGCCCCACCCTAAGTAAAATAAAATAAGTTAAATGGATGAATAACCCCCACATCACTTTCAAGTGCTCTTCAGACCACCTTCATTTGCTGTAAATGGACTGTCGAGGCAACCAATGAGCAAAGGAAGCTCAGGGATGGATTCTTAAAGGAAGAACACACACAACCCTCAGCCACAGGCTAATTGTAAGAAGGTAAATGCAGAAGACCTGCATGAGCAAGTTCTGGCAAGTTCTCGTTAGGTTTACCATACCCATTGAGTCAATCACCCATCTCCTACTACCCTCATGAGAAAAACCCCACCCTCCCACTATATATAAGGGTCTGGTGACTTCTGTTTCAGTGTATCTGAAGAAGTGTGCATGCACACGAAAGCTTATACCAAGAACAAACTTAATTGATCTCTAAGGTGCTACTGGACATTTTTCTATATATATATATATATATATATATATATTATAATAATATATATATATTCGACTGTGTCAGTCCAACACGGCTACCTACCTGAATCTTGTTTGAGTATTTTACACCAGTCTCAAAGTTCTGTCATCTCCCACCAGGGAAAATTCGCATCCAACATGCCCTAGTACAGAGCCCTAGTACAGAGAAGGGGAACCCTCCAGGCCTCTCTGTGTGGCTCTCAGGACTGTCTTCATGCCAGGTTCCTCACCTATCTTGCTTTGCACCCTATAGAAGTCTTTTTCCCTGGCTGGAATGCATCTTTGAACTCAGATGGCTCTTGCTTGTCTGGATGGAGGACAGAGAGGGTTTTGCAGATGTGTATGGATATTTCCCTAATGTCCATATGTGAAATCTGCATCCAATGCTTGCCCACTTAGGACCCATTTACTTTTTGCCTCTGGACCTTCCCTCCTCAAGGGAATACAGTCCTTGAGTTGAAAACACGTCCCCCAGCCCTGTCTTAGTGAATAGTTGGGGGTGGAGGAAGAATGAAAATACTGACACAGTGCTAAATTATATGAGATACCAATTTGTATGTCACAGCTCTCGATTACGGCCCCAGGATCCACATCTCTTCCTTTTCAGAGAAAGGAAATCCGAGCCAGCTATTAAGAAAATAAATCAGAGGACTAGAGAGAACATTGTTTCAAGGTGTGAATCAAATTTCCCTTAGGGGAAGAAGGACCAAATACCTATTTTGTCATTACAGCAATTCATTATTCTTCATGTGCATATATTTATTTTCCACATTGCATCATTGTCTGTTTTGAATGATGTAAGGATCCGTGGATCCAGCTTGCTTGGAACTGAAATCACCACATCAATATTCAGGATCTTTGTGTGAGCTTAAATGTGGATTAAAAATGCATTAATGGGTTCCCCCTTAGACAAGTTCCTCCCTCAGTATATCAAATATTTGAAAAGAATTTGGTATCACCACCTATTGTCTGCGACGGGACTGAAGGTGAGAAAAGGAATGTAATTGAGGGTTTAACAGGATGTTCCTCTGGTTTGCTCAGCCCAGGGATGCCTGATGGGAGAATTGTTTTTATAAGCGTATGGACAGCATCTGAAAGCTGTACACCTGAGATGCATATTCCCTGTGATAAATATCTGGAACACAAAGTAGGTCTGAGAATATGATTGAAGGTCTTGTGTGACAGGTGCTTTCCAATAGTTTAATGTAAGGTAAAGGTAAAGGGACCCCTGACCATTAGGTCCAGTCGTGTCTGACTCTGGGGTTGCGGCGCTCATCTCACGTTCCTGGCCGAGGGTGCCGGCATACAGCTTCCGGGTCATGTAGACAGCATGACTAAGCTGCTTCTGGTGAGCAGCACACAGAAACACCGTTTACCTTCCTGCCAGAGCAGTACCTATTTATCTACTTGCACTTTCATGTGCTTTCAAACTGCTAGGTGGACAGGAGCTGGGACCAAGCAACGGGAGCTCACCCCGCCGCAGGGATTCGAACCGCCGACCTTCTGATCAGCGAGCCCTAGGCTCAGTGGTTTAACCCACAGTGCCACCCACATCCCGGTACACTGAAACAGAAGTCACCAGACCCTTATATATAGTCAGAGGGTGGGGAGGGGTGACTTCTGTTTCAGTGTATCTGAAGAAGTGTGCGTGCACACAAAAGCTCATACCAAGAACAAACTTAGTTGGTCTCTAAGGTGCTACTGGAAGGAATTTTTTTATTTTGTTTCGACTATGGCAAACCAACACGGCTACCTACCTGTAACTAGAACTACTGCTGGTGTGAGAAAATGAGATGGATTTGATACAAAGTAGGACTCTAGCATTGGGTAGATGGATTGTACTGCTTATCCGATTCCATCAGGGCCGGATTTAGATTTGATGAGGCCCTAAGCTACTGAAGATAATGGGGCCCTTTATATGTCCAGCTGTCCTTTATCAACAACAAATTGTCACTGTTTTTTGTGTTAAATATATGCTATATGGTAATTTATGGACCTAATAGATATCTGAAGCCATTTGCACATGCAGAATATAGACACCCTATATATAGAAATGAGCAAACCAGTGATATTTTAGGGAGCAAGCTAGCAGGTGAGGCCCATTACTTAAATCATAGGAGCCTACAAAACACTGTTGCTGTATGTAGGTTTTATTTTATTTGTTTTTTATCTTATATTTTGGAAATATACATCCAGTTTTTTTCCTTTAATTTTTTGGAGGGCCCCCAAGAGAGGGGCTCTAAGCTATACCTTGTTTAGCTTATACATAAATCCAGCCCTGAACGCCACTGCCACAACTATGCTTGCAAACTGGATTGTGTTCTCCTCATCTGCATAGGGAAAGGAATGGGGAAAGTGAATGGGAGTTGTTGTCCCCCCCCATTGCAAATTGCAATGGGGAGTCTTGATCCAGAAGCGAGCCACAGTGTGTGAGAGTGACAGAATTAAAGCTCCCACACTAGGGTCCCAATCCGGACCTGTAGTCCTCTGCTGTGCCTGTCAGACAAACAAAGGCAGAGATATGCAGCTATCATAAGATGTAATTTGTCCCATAGCCAATTTCCAGGCTATCCCACAACTGAAGGAATTGCAAACTTCACAAGGCAGCAGAATCAGAATCACGCAAGTGAAATTGACCTGCAAATGCTTTTTAATTTGCAGAAGATGACTGTCCACTCAAAACTGTAGGCAGTGAATTCCCAGAGCCACAAGGTATAGCTTAATTCTATGTGCACATCCATTTGTATTCATGCCTTGTGGTATTAGTGATTTATGTGCACATCCATATCGTGTCAATGGAAACTTGCAGGAAATTGCAGCTGATTTTAAAGAGCTCATTCAGCCTCACAGCTCCACAGCCTATTCCCACCAGCACCCTCTGGGTCGAAGATGCAACTTTGTGGATCTATGCCTGGATTATCTACTGCTCTAAAAAGCAGAGTTTATTAACTCAGATTGCTGGTATGAAGGTGCTAGCAGCGCTCACAGGCAGAAGAAGTGATAGCATCTGCTTTTCTTCTTTTTGCCAAGCACTGAGGCTATTGTTTGTTAATAGATTACTTCTGAAAAGCTGATCATAAGGGACCTTGGGAGTTTCAGAGGTAATTAAAACTCTGTCTATGCAAGAAGCAAGATCTGATTATTTTTCTTCCAGAAAACAGCTTTAAAAAAAACAACAACCAACAACCCTGAAAATGGTGAAAGTTTATTTTCTCATCTTGGATTCAGGGTTTGTGGACTATAATCCACATTAATATGCATTAATCAGGGATTCTAAAGCTGCACTTTTTGGAATTTGCACCTCTCCAAATTTTGCACTGTATTCATAAAATGCAAATAACATACAAGAATGCATTATATTGCAAAATATGTGTGTTATGTAAAATTGCACACAGAAATGTGTATATTAGGGGGGAAATGAAATAAAATGCTAATTAACTTCCATGAGAGCCTTTTAAAAAAATGCACACTGATGTGGAGAACTTAACTTAAGATTGGTACAGTCATACCTCATGTTACGTTTGCTTCACTTTGCAACTTTTCAGGTTACGAACGCGGCAGAGAAGCACTCTATCATGCTTTGTGCACATGCAATAGCGGCGCTCTACTTACGGACTTTTTGGGGTGCGGATGGCACCCCAAAACGGATCGTGTTCGTAAGTAGAGGTACCACTGTAAAATGAAAAGCTGAAATTGACATATTCACCCATCCTTAGCATCCAGATACATTGTAATGTATAACTTAATATGCATAGCCTTTAGCATTCTTATCCTATGATTGTTTCCAAGGTGCATCTCTCCCTACACACCTGGATCACATTTACTAAGAGGCTCCAAATTTCATTATATAGTTTGTCCACAACCAATTTCTATACAATATTAGACCTGCCAATGAAGTTTGCATTCATCATCATAATCAACAACAACACAACAACAACACAACAACAACAGAGTATTTAGGCTGAATAGAGTAAATCCACTACTTTGGTGTTCCCCATTCACTATAATGGGGGCTCTATGACCTCTTTGACCAAAGTGGCTTGAATTTGCAGGCACAGGAGCCCCTCAGGGTGGGTTAAGTCAGCCAAATTGCCAATCAATAGGTCCAGTGGATTTTGGTTGGGGAAGTAAAAGGGCTAAACCTTATTTCTCAATGCCTTATAGCAGGGTGGCCAACTCCCAAGAGACTGATCTACTCACAGAATTAAAAACTGGCCATGATCTACCCCCTTTTGGGGGGTTCAGGTCAAAGTTGCTCATTTTTTGGGGGGGGTCCAAAGTTGTTGAGCCACTGATCTACCAGTGATCTACCACATATGTCCAGTGATCTACTACCAGTAGATCACTATCTTCCTGTTGGACGTGCCTGCCTTATAGAATAGGCAGTAGGGATTTTCCTCTTGCTTTTTCTTATCTTAAAACAATTAAGAGGTGGCCGAGTGTGTATTATTACTTGTGCAGTTTTTAAAAATGTGTTGCTTCATACTGGCATCTCTCCATATTTTTTTTGGTGCTTCTATCCTCCAACAGACCTTGCAATGTGGGGAGTTCCGAGGAACTGCTTTTTTCATTGGAGTTTTGCTTTAAATAAAAATACAAATGAATCTTTTAACTTTTTTTTTTTTAAATCAACTCTAATGCTGTACTTTGACAACAATTCAGTGCTCCACAATCAGCATTTTTGGACAGCCTCATTTCCTGCAAAACCCATTGACCTAGAGAAAGAGAAAGATACTCATAGTGCTACTCGGTACAGAAATGACAGTGTGACATGAGGCTTTGTGGGGGCCCTGATCCAACTGGGAGGGTATTGACATCATACTTTGATGCAGGTGGGGAAGAAGATCCATAAATCACCCCAACAGTCCTTGTTCTTCAGCCCATACACTGAGCCAATGAGCACCCACAATGTCTCCTTCCTTCCCACTCTTCTAATCCTCAACTCCACATGTACCTCTTGAACATGTATACAGAAGCTTGAATGTGTTTGTGTACCAACATGCCATTGCAGATGGGCAATAATATGTTATTACTGATCAGAAATGGAATCTCAGATTCAAAGACATTAATAAAGATTTTTTTCTTTAAAAAGTAACAGACTCTAATTCAAATTGTCTGTGGGGGACCTAATTTCCAAGTGATAATTGCAATAATTAAAAAATCTGTATCGACTTAGACAAATATATTGCAGATTGGCAATATAGATGAAAGTGGAGGCAGTCGGCAGTAATGACAAATCAATTTCATGTAGTTCAAACAAGCTCCAGAACAACCCTGTCTTCATCTTTTCTTTTCCTTTATTTGGGTGGGGAGAGGGTAGAGCTCCTCCTCCTCCTCCTCCTCCTCCCCTCCTCCTCCTCCTCCTCCTCCTCCTCCTTTCATTCTCTCTCTCTTTGAGAGCAATCATCCATTAGCATGGTCATGTTGGAGTTGCTGCAAACAGAATCCTTGATCTGGACCTTGTGCGGAGTAGACATGAATGAGCTCCCCCCCCAAAAAAAAAATAGATCACAAAGCTTTACTGACTCCAAAACTTTCTTAAACTAGTTACAAAAGAATCATTGAAAAATCTGAAGTAACACAATGGTCTTTAAGCAAACTAGCAGTGCAATCCAGTGTTCTTTAAATCCTTAATTCAGTTCAAGAACTATCCTCTCTCTGTTCCCAAAGAGAGAGAGAGATCTGAAGCAACTTGCTTGTGCAACCGTGCTGACCTGAGCTCCTCTAACTGCTGCTGGCTCCTGCTACTGCCAGGGGTCAGCAACCTTTTTCAGTCGTGGGCCAGTTCACCATCCCTCAGACCATGTGGTGGGCTGGACTATATTTTGGGGAAATGAACGAATTCCTATGCCCCACAAACAACCCAGAGATGCATTTTTTAAATAAAAGACCACATCCTACTTATGTAAAAACACCAGGCAGGCCCCATAAATAACCCAGAGATGCATTTTTAATAAAAGAACACATCCTTGTTGTTGTTGTTGTTGTTCAGTCGTTCAGTCGTGTCCGACTCTTCGTGACCCCATGTCCAACTATCTTTCACTGCCTCCCGTAGTTTGGCCAAACTCATGCTAGTCGCTTTGAGAACACTGCCCAACCATCTCATCCTCTGTCGTCTCCTTCTCCTTGTGCCCTCCATCTTTCCCAACATCAGGGTCTTTTCTAGGAAGTCTTCTCTTCTCATGAGGTGGCCAAAGTACTGGAGCCTCAACTTCAGGATCTGTCCTTCCAGTGAGCACATCCTACTTATGTAAAAATACACTGATTCCCGGACCGTCCGCGGGCCGGATTGAGAAGGCAATTGGATCGCATCCGGCCCATGGGGCTTAGGTTGCCTACCCCTGCGCTCCTGCTGAGATGCTGAGTTCTCAGGTTTCCCAAGGATGAGTAATCACTTAGCATACACACTGAAAATGAAAATTGCCACATTTACCTAGAGTTTGCCTAATGCAAACTTCTCTGAAAATGCAACACTTTACTTAAGTTGGTTTAAAACATATTCATGGAGGTCCGAGGTTGAGGAAGTCTGACTTAACAATCCAGGGGTCCTTTACCTTTTACCTTTTACCTATGTGAGCATGAACTTCAAAGCCATTAGATTTGAAAGGGGAAAGGGGTGGAGTTCTATTGACTGCTAGGTGAGGCAGGACGATGGCTGTAAAATAAATTGAAAATAGAATTGACACACATTGTCTGGTCTCGTGGGTTTTTCTTTTGTGCTTCCCTGGTGGAAAAGTAATTGCTGCCCTGTAGGAAACAATTCAGATATCCAGGGGCTCTCAGATGTATGTTCGTTTATTTATTGGAATACTTACTTTGTTTTTCTACCCAAGAAAATGTATTGAAGATCTCTAGGAAAGGCAAGAGCATTCACAAACACCCACCATCCACCTCAAAATAGGTAAGCACAACAAAAAATCTGCACCCCAACCACGAGAATTTCACCAATATTTTCTCTCCCCTTTCACCACAGCACTGGAACAAACATATGCAAAACTGAAATGGAACAGAAATAGCCTCTCCTGGCAATCCACAGTGGCACCTCTATAAAGATTCTAGCTGACAGTGACCTAGAGATGAATGAATCTATCCATTTCAATTTCTCTCACTTTCTCAACCCCCCCCCCACTCATAAATTCAGTTCCCTACATTTCCACATCACTTTGTGACTATTAGAAGAAGAAGAACACTCATGGAAATTAATCAAAATTTTCATTTAGATTCATCCTAATATACACAGTTCTGCAAAACAATATCCCCTAACAGATCACATTTTGGGGGCATGTTATTTTCACTAATACTGCACATGCATTTTTATGCACCTGGTTTTTGCAGTTTTGTGAACATTACTTGGCTGGATAGTTGCATTGCAATATTCAGAGAAGTGTAATTTTTGAAAGATATCAGTGTTTCAGGTCGGATCTTGCTTCAGATAGTGTGAATTAGGCAAATTTGTTTTTTGATTCAAGCTGAAATAAATTTCTCTCTGACTGTGAAAGTGGGATCCTTAGAGTCTTTTGTTTTTGTAATTTTATTTTCAACAGCCTCTTACTGCACATTCTGTAAAAATCCAAATGCCATGGGACCTTTATATGTGCTGAAACCTTAGGCAGCTATTAACAGGCAAACGATATTAGTAAAACCATATCTTTCTCTGCTCCCAAAACCCTTGCATTTAGTCATCCGTTGGAAGGGGGTAGGAGGGAGTCAGTTTATTTTGGTGGTTGTTGATTATGTTGAATTTTGATTTATTTTTGTTAAGCCTGCAGCACAGGATGCCAACAGCCTATCAAATAATGCAGACTTTTAAAAGTACACAACTAAGGTTAATAATGTAGTGACATTGAAAATGGCAAATACTGTAAATAATCAACATCTTTCCAATGAGCCAGTGAAGGGTTTAAAACCAGCTAATTACAGAAATATGAAAGGGAAATGACCACATTGATTCAGCACATTACTGAATGGAAAAGCAATTTCATTTAAGACTTGGGGCAATATGCTAAAATGCAAAGAAACCCCTCTCCTTACTTTAAAAACAAAAAGGGGAGGGGGTATTCATTTTTGTTAAAACTAGCAATGATAGATTGTGCCTAACAGGCCTGAAATACTTGTTTTCCTGGTTTTCAAGACTCAGTTGTATTACATGTTGAACTTCTTTGCTTTGAAATGCTTAATCCATTTGTAATGGAAATTGAGACATTGTGTGTCTCCTCCATTGTCCCATCATATATCTGTACAATTTGAGACCTTCCAACCTAATTAGGTCTGTAAAAAAATAATCATCCATTCCATACCGAGACTGTATTCACACGGCAGTTTATTCCATTATCACAATTTTCCCCAGCTGTCAAGATCCACATTATATTTGAGCTTCCACGTGATGTAAAAGCCACTATAGTGGCAAATTTAGTGCTCATTTACATGTTATTTGCTCCCAGAAAAAAAACCATATGCACTGGATACGGAATAACTGATTGGTTCAAAATTAGGAAAGGAGTATGACAAGGCTGTATATTGTCTTCCTGCTTATTTAACTTATATGCAGAATTCATCATGCAAAAGGCTGGACTGGATGAATCTCAAGCCGGAATTAAGATTGTCAGAAGAAATATCAACAACCTCAGATATGCTGATAACACAACCTTGATGGCAGAAAGTGAGGAGGAATTAAAGAACCTTTTAATGAGGGTGAAAGTGGAGAGCGCAAAATATGGTCTGAAGCTCAACGTCAAAAAAAAAAAAAAACAACCTAAGATCATGGCCACTGTTCCCATCACGTCCTCACAAATAGAAGGGGAAGAAATTGAAGCTGGGAGAGATTTTACTTTCTTGGGTTCCATGATCTCTGCAGATGGTGACAGCAGTCACGAAATTAAAAGACGCCTGCTTCTTGGGAGAAAAGCAATGACAAACCTAGACAGCATCTTAAAAAGCAGAGACATCACCTTGCCGACAAAGGTCCATATAGTTAAAGCTATGGTTTCCCCAGTAGAGATGTATGGAAGTGAGAGCTGGACCATAAAGAAGGCTGATCGATGAGGAATTGATGCTTTTGAATCATAGTGCTGGAGAAGACTCTTGATAGTCCCATGGACTGCAAGAAGATCAAACCTATGCACTCTGAAGGAAATCAGCCCTGAGTGCTCACTGGAAGGACAGATCCTGAAGCTGAGGCTCCAGTACTTTGGCCACCTCATGAGAAGAGAAGACTCCCTGGAAAAGACCCTGATGTTGGGAAAGATGGAGGGCACAAGGAGAAGGGGACGACAGAGGACGAGATGGTTGGACAGTGTTCTCGAAGCTACCAACATGAGCCTGACCAAACTGTGGGAGGCAGTGGAAGACAGGAGTGCCTGGTGTGCTCTGGTTCATGGGATCACGAAGAGTCGGACACAACAACAACAACAACTACTACTACTACTACAACAACAACAACATTGTGGAAATCAGCACTAAACTTGCATCATAGTTCACAATTTTCTACTATAGCTCTGGAACTGGCTTTTAGATCATGTGAAAGCTCAAATATAATGTGGAAATGGACAGAGACATGTCATGAGAATGGAATGAACTGCCATGGGAGTGCAGTCTATGACTGAACCAGAGCACAGGCAAGGACATAAGATTAGAGCTTAAAATAAGCTTGCTGGATCAATTTAAAAAAACACAAAAACACTATTTAGCCAGCATTGTGCTATCTGCATAGATACACACACAGTGCCGGATTTACGTATAAACTCAACAAGCTATAGCGTAGGGCCCCACTCTCTTGAGGGGCCCAAAAAATTTAAAGGAAAAAAACCTAGATGTACATTTCCAAAATAAAGATAAAAAACAAATAAAATAAAACCTACTGTGATGGCCTGGGAGTCAGACTCTGATGCTGAACCTGAGGGATCCCAGCCTGCACAGGATTCCCCGCCTCTAGAACCAGCTGAGCCGGGGCCAGGGCTTGAGCCTGAAGGATCCCCACCTGTGCTGGATCCCCAGGTGCAGGCATTAGCAGAGTCTGCTCTGGCTCCTGATGTGAGGGAGGACCCATTGCCTGCAGGTGCTCCACTCCCAGCCTCTTCAGAGGAAGCTGAGACAGCCCCTGGGTCAGTAACCCACCAGCCTCTCCTGAGTTGCAGAGGCTCAGGACAGAGAGGCGAAGAGAACTAAGTGCCTACAGGAGTGCTCGCCTCCAGGCCCGGAGGAGAGGCGAGTCTCCGGAGGATCGGGGCCGCCCTAAGCATAGGGCCAGATAAAAGCCAGCCAGACCCAGCCCAAGTTGCACGAGCAACTTAGTTGCAAGCGTATGCTCAACCTGCAACCTTGTGCCTGAACCTGCTTTGGACCTTGACCTGCTCCCTGCCTCGCTCCCCGCCGGACTGACCTCCTTTGGACCCCTAGACCCAGGACTGGACTTGGACCTCGCTTCACGGACAAACCCTTGGGGCCAGCACACCTACATACAGCAACAGTGTTTTGTGTCGTGCAGGCTCCTATGATGCAAGTGATGGACCCTGCCTGCTAGCCTGCTCCCTCAAATATCACTGGTTTGCTCATTTCTATATACTATAGGGTGCCTACATTCTGCATGGGCCAGGTGCATGGCAAAGGACAGCTGGACATATAAAGGGCCCCATTACTTTCAGTAGCTTAGGGTCTCATCAAACCTAAATCCGGCCCTGCACACCACACTGTCTGCTGAACCAGAGAGATATATTATTCCCCCTTGTTAAGATTTCTCACCACCACCACCACCACCTTGAAAACTGACATACAGAAGATCTTAGTGTATCGTCAGAGCTGGCACAATTGCATGGGGAAATAAGGTGGTCATAATGAATATCTTACTATAATTTAAATGATAGTAAATTGTATGCCACCTGTTTTCATCTGCCTCCCCTCCTGATCAGGCTGAGGAAGAGATTAGCCATTGCAAAAACGATGCAGTCTTTTGACTCTTTCCTCACTCCAACCTGACAGGCTGCTTCGATGTAAAGCAATTCCACATTTACACGGCTGTAACAGAGTGGAGAATCTGCATTTGCTGCACAGCAGGAGGTCTTGAGGGGACAGAAAAGCACATTCTTTGAGAAGCCATAAAGAGGGAAGAAAAGGGATGAAAATAAACTCCCGTGCTGTGCATGATTTTGTCAAACTCCGTTAATCGTCGGGAATGAAGTTGTAATGGTCCTTTTGGTGCAATGGTTCATTGTTTGCTTCATTTATACAGGGAGTTTACATTTGAAGCAATCTGAAAGCCATTGGAGAAAGTTTCTTTTCAGGCTATTGAGAGATAGGGAAGTGGAAACAGCCAGTCTTTTGTGCAACTGTCTTTCCCCCCTTTCTTCTACTTTCTGCTATTTGATGGTTTATTATTGTCAGGGGCATTGGCGCTATTGTTCGGAGACCCATAATGTGCAATTGTGCATTTCCTTTCTCTTCTTAAGACTACTGGTTCCTTTTTATCTGAGGTTCCCTACTGAATGAGGATGTTTGGATTCCAGCTTTCTTCTATTTGTCTGGTTTCACTTTACTATTCCAGCCCTATTGGTTTAAGAATTTTCCTTTAAAAAAAAAAAAACTCCTCTCAAAAGAACCTTCCCTCTCTCCCCAAATCACCTCCAAGTGCATATAGGTGTGTGTTGAGTTAATATTATCTTACTCTAATTTCCATTAGCCCAAACCATCAACACTGTTGTCTGAAGTCATTGATTCTGCAAGCATATTTTCTGAGCTCACCACTTCAAAATTGAGGTTTATGTTGAAGAAAACAGCAAGTCTACTGTGTGTCCAGTTTCTACCATGCATGTAAATATCTTAAACATTTGGAGTAAAACTGCACATCCCTTTTAATAATTATTATTATTATCATCTCTTTTCATCAGCATAAGATGTACAAATCCTGCTTTCAGAATTGACTAAAAATCAGGCTGTCTTGGTGTACATGTTATACTGGACTGAAAAAAGACTCAGGTCTGAATCACTTTGCACCCATGAGGCTCACTGTGTGGCCTTGGGCAAAGGTCAAACATTGCAGAAAAAGTTTCCATATCATCCATTGTTAACTCAAATACAGTACTGTCAAGTTCACACAACAAGGTGTCACAATTAATAAGAAGCAAAACAGTCCCTGCCCACAGGCTTGAAATCTAAGGAGATTGGGGAGAGAGATGATGATGATGATGATGATGATGATGATAAGAAGAAAACCAGAAAACAAGCAAACTCAACCCCGTTCTTAAACTTTCACAATAGTTCTTATGATACCAGCAGGAATGGAAGCAATTGATGGTGGTAGGAGTCTCTCAGCAGAACCAATGGAACGGACTTGTTTCATTCTCTCCCTCTACCGTAGCCAAGTAAAATAGCTTCTGCCAGATGGTCTTACTTACAGCAACACCATGACCAGAGCCCAATGGGGCATAAATAACAAAACGATCCCACCATTCATTCCTAACTGAAAAGAACTTTGATTTCCCTGTCCACCAGTGAACTTGGTGCCTCTGGCTTCCTGCTGATAAGCTTGCTGTAGTTGCAAGGAGAATCAAAGATGTATTGGCTGCCTTCTCCAGGCTGCCATATCAATGGGAGAGCTTTGCTCTTTCCAGGTTTATGACTTTGGAACTGTCAGGTTCACCACAGAGGAAGAGAATGGGAGAGGTAATGGATTCATTCATTTGGCTTATCCGGCATGGACACTGCACCTTGTACAAATATCCACATCTTGAAATTTCCCCAAGAAAGGCACAAAGAGAAAGGAACCCACCTCAGATTAATCTGCAGGGTTTGCTCAGCTTTATCACTAAGACAAAAGCACAGGAATATGGCTTTATTTAAAAGAGAGATAGAGATGGAGAGAGAGAGATGAAGTTTATGGGCTGTTGTTGCCACTCATCTCTGAAGCCAGCTGGAAAATTCAGAACAAGGAGCAAATACGTGACATGTATTCATTTACCCCTTTCCTTGCCCAGACATTCAATTTTTTTATTACTAAAACAAAATGAAACATACTCCCGTTTTCTGATTCCCCAGCCCACACAATCTCCCCGTGAAGTTGAACCATCACAGTAGAAATCTAATGGAAAATATGTTGTGTCCAGTAGTGTCATCAGCAGGATTTGATGCTACATCTGGAGCAAGCGTAAATTTTTTCAGCTTTCAGTTGACTCATGTTTCTCCCCCCTCCCTTCTGTAACATGCACATGGCAAAGCGTAGCCAAAATATAATAACAATGCTGATCTACAATTCCATCAGGATTTGTTTTTCTTGGTGTCTTACCAATCTTCCTGTCCATTTAATGTGCATTAATAGAACCCTGCCAAAAGGTAAAGGTAATGTGATTCTAGGTAGTGCTTTCATCAGTGCACAGAAATGCACATGACATCAGTATTAGCGGAGTATTAATATCATTGTGTATAACATGATAAGATGGATATTCCAGTGTTGATTTAACAGGAAAATAATAAAATTATAAATAAAAAAGACATCAGTCAAACATGAAATGAGAGGAAATTTTGCTGGAAGTATATGAACTACATCACTGTTGCATCTCTCTCTCTCTCTCTCTCTCTCTCTCTCTCTCTCTCTCTCTCTCTCTCTCTCTCTCTCTCTCTCGTTACAGGTGGGCAGCCGTGTTTGTCTGCCATAGTCAAAACAAAATAAAAAATTCTTTCCAGTAGCACCTTAGAGATACAAAGTGTATCTGAAGAAGTGTGCATGCAGACGAAAGCTCATACCAAGAACAAACTTAGTTGGTCTCTAAGGTGCTACTGGAAAGAATTTTTTATTTTGTTTTCTCTCTCTCTCTCTCTCTCTCTCTCTCTCTCTCTCTCTCTCTCTCTCTTTTCTTTCTTCTTGGCAGTGATTTGCTCATTGGTAAGGTAAGGTGGGGAGAAGACACAAAGGAACTGATGCTGGGGTCTTGGCAGTTGCCCAAGGATGCTAACCCCTGACACTGGTCCTCAATAGATAAATTCATATATAGCAGGGGACCCTATGGCTCTCCCGATGTTACTGAACTCCAGATCCCAGTAGCCTCAGCCAACAAAGCCAATGGGTCCATGTGAGCTTGAGTCCAGTAATAACTGGGGGAGCCCAGGTATGTAATATCTATACTAGTGGAACCATTGGGAGAAAACTTGTAAGTTGCAAGCAGCTAATCTTTGGGATCTGGTAGGATGTCATTCACTTCTCTGGAGATATTTAAGCAGAGGCTGGATGATCATCTGTCCAGAATCTTGTGGTTGCAATTTGTGCCTTTGCTCAGGGTTGGACTGGATCTGTAGTTTTCAACCTTTTCAGAAGTGGGATATACCTTTAACCCAAAGATAAATTTGGTGACTCGTTCCTTTAAAAAAGAAAAGAAAAGCCATATGGTGATGCTAAAGTTGCAACCCAAATTAGATCAGGCAGAGTTTTGGGTAGTAGGCTCTGACCCACCAGTTGAAGGTCAATGGACTGCAGGCCCCTTAGTATTTGACTATTCCATGATTCTACATATTTGGCTTCAGTAATCAAAAGCTGGTAGCCCCTGATGGAAAGCAAATTGCAAATGTAAATAATAAATGTTGGTTGTTAATTGTTCTCTGTTTCTAATAATTTTTACTTTTGCATGTGGCAACAGCAAATCACAATGATATTATAAAAGGGATGCATAGCTTCCAAGACAGGCAGTGCTTCACTATTCTAAAAATCTTATGTTTCAAATTGCTTATTTTTTCCATTGTGGGATATTTCCTAAGAAGCTTATTTATCAAAATATGAAGATCAGCTATTCTTCTTTTTTTATAAATAATTTTTTATTAAATTTTACATACAAACTTTTAAACATCCAATATATTCATCTCTTATACATATTTTTGACTTCCATCAACCACTTCTCAAGATTCTTCTGGCCTGCAAATCCCAAATTGCCAGGAGAGCCATTCCAAATGGGACTAATGTCACGCGAACAGGAGGCCTTGCGTTTAGCGAATACCTTGTTTGATGGCTCGTATTCAGGAGCGAATCTGAAGTCCATGTTAAACAGGGAAACATTGTACCTCTGAGATGTGCCTTGAGGTCCAACCCCACTGCAGGTGTAAATCAGAAAACACTTAATTGAATTTTGGTGGGTTTACACTCACTTACATCAGCCCAGGAACTTTTGCTGAGAGCATGATTCCAGATGGCATTTTGTAAGCATAGGGATTATTTAACTGTGTGGCTATTACCCTTGCATTAATGGTTTACAAATAACCCCTCCAAGGAGCACCCACCTCCACCATCGGGACAAACAAGCGATTGAGGTTTTAAGGGTCAGCACTTCTTCAAAAATATAGTTTTGTCTTAATAAGCTAAGAGGACATCAGCATATCCCCTGTGCCTAATAGGAGATGCTGCTCAATCTTTCTTTCTCAAACATAGCAGGACAGGGAGTGTGGGGAGAAATGGAGAGCAAGCACAAAATAAACACCTGGTAGAAAATGCATAAGCTGCAAAATGGAATGGGCTCCTTCTGATTATAAAAACTAATGCAAAGCGAACATCTCAGGTGGAGAGCAAGCCCTAGTTACAGAGGGAGAGAGAAAGAAAACCCATATACTGTTATTTTTCTTTCAGAGATCTTAGCAAGCGGGACACAACTCACCCACCTAGAAATATACTTTGTCCCTTCTGTACCTTAGAATCATAGAATCATCTATGATTGACTGATAATGCCTCTTGCTTGCCTAGGTAGAGGATAGAGGTATGGTGTGTGTGCAGAAACTAGCATCGTGCACAGCCCCTCAGCTAAATCCAGGGCCCTAGATTGCTCCGGACCCAGGCTAGACTGGCCTGGGAAACTACCAACCCAACCAGAATCAATTTGAGGGCAGGGTTAATGTTTGATATTGGTTTGTTATTTAGGGTTTCCCCCATCTCCTGACTGCACTGCAGAGTAGGAGGGTCAAGCCTGTTGGTTGCTGCTTCACCAGCACATTCCAGGTTCGGAATGTGCTGGGAAGTAGATGCCAGAACCATGCAGGACTGAATCATCCACTGGTGAGTGGAGGCAGTGGCATAGCATGGAGTGGCACAGGGGCGGTGACCCGGTCGCAAAATTGTTAGGGGAGCAAAATTCAACACCTGGTGTTGCCTCAGTATAGCTGTGCACTTCCATCACTAGGCTCCATCCCAAAATGGCTTCTGCATGTGAACCAGGAAGCACCCTCTCCAGACAACAGCTTTTCTTTCTTATCTCTGTGGTTGCGATTTCCTGGGTGAAACAGATGCCATTAGGCAGTTGAATGAGCATGCATACTCTGTCTGTTTCCCTCCCTGCATGGCCCCGGGCACTGGCAACCCACACTATGCCACTGAGTGGAAAAGTCAATCCCGCTCATTTTGACTTTACATGTGTATTCCCATGCTGGGCTCAGCCAAACTTTCTTGCTACCTACTACAATACTCCCTAATGGCCCTGGATTTCTCCGATTTGTGGTGATCTGGAGCTATCTCCACCTGCCTCAACTGAGGCCTAGATCCTGACGAATTGCCCCAATTCTATTCAAGATTCAGGAGAACCTGGTGCACAGCCCTAGATTAAATTAGTCTCCTTGCTGGTAGTGTTGTTTTTTGCTGTCTTTCCTTAAAAACAGCTCAAATTTTTGTCAACAACTGTGGGCAAAGCTCAGAAAAGCTCGACAACTTTTCTGTCCGGAATTTCGCCGTTTGAAATATGGCAATCCTCCTCCTATACAAAGGTGCATTGTATGTTCTCCACTCACTATGCCCTCCTGACTCTGCCCACTGTTGGCATGTGGCCCACAGAAGGGAATGTGGCCTTGAAGGTGGAAAATGTTCCCACCTCCAGGATTTACCTCCACCCCTTGACCTGGTAGATGGCTGCATTCTGCATCTCCAATGTCAGCCAGTCTGGTGTGGTGGTTAGAATGCTGGACTAGGATCTGGGAGACCAGGGTTCAGATCCCCACTTGGTCATGAAGCTCACTGGGTGACATTGGGCCAGTCAGTGCCTCTCAGCCTAACCCACCCCACAGGGTTGTTGTGGGAATAAAATGAGGAAGAGAATGACCATGTACACCACTTTGAGCTCCTTGGAGAAAAAGGTGGGATATAAATGCAATAGCTAAATAAAGTTATTTACTAAAAATTTGACATTAATGAAATGAAATGAAATGAAATGAAATGTCAATTCATTAAATTTAAAATGTAATAGCCCAGTGCAGGGGTTTCTTGAGTCTTCCAAATTAAATTCATAAATAAATGAGGAAAGTGGAAGAAAGGTGCGATTTCATATTCTTCCAAAGGAATAGATAAACATTGACGGCAAACAATCCTGGCTCAGCTTCTGTCAGGAGTACATACCACAGCAACAGCCTGCCGGCTCAGAAATAAACACTGATGACAAATAGAGACAGAGGATCAACCGGGCAACTGTGACTGACACTGAATAAATGAGTGAAGGAATACATGAATGAATACATGCTAAAAGGAATGTGGCTCTCCTATGAGGGAAATGAAGCTTTTCTTCTTCCCTCTTCCCCTTTTTATACAGAGTTGTGCTGGGAAATGAAAGGGGGACATCCTCTCAGTTCCTGAGGGGAGAGAAGTTGGCTGGAGAAAACTGTAAATGCAATTCTTGAAATGCACTAAAGAAATGAATAAATGAAGGATAGCTCAAGAAATGGATATACAAAATGCAAAGGAACACACAGGGATGGTGATGGGTCCCTCCAGATGTTGCTGAACTCCAGTTCTCATCAGACCCAGTTAGTATAGCCAATGGTCAAGGATGGTGACAGCTGAAGTCCAGAAACTTTCTTTCCTTCTTTCTTTCTTTCTTTCTTTCTTTCTTTCCTACCCTTCACCCCAAGGGCCTGGGGCAGGTCACACATTAAAAGACATTGTCAAAAATAGTTCAAAAAAACAACAACTTCCAACATAGAAATATAAATAAGGTGGACCCTAAAAATAAGCACCCCAAGTATCAAGGGTCAGGGTAAAGGGGGACCACTACAGAAAATGCCCTGTCCTTGGCCACCATATCTGGAGCTTCTGAGGGCAGAGGAACTACCAAGGGGGGCCCCCACTGCCAATCTCAGCACCTGAAACGGTTTGTAGGGAATTAGATGTTTTTTTTGGATATTTGAACATCTGGAGGGTCACAAGTTCCCCGCCCCTTTGTTAGCTTCTATTGAGAGTTGGAGTCAGCCATGTTTCTGAATACTAGTTGCTGGATGCCGCAGGAGGGGAGAATGCACTTGTTCTCGAATTTTGCTTGCGGGTTTCCCATAACTTCTGGTTGTGAGAACAGGATGCTGGACTGGATTGGCCATTGGCCTGATCCAGCAGGCTCTTATTACTTCTTATATATTCTTAATGTTCCATTAGCTCAACAAGAATTTGTCAGCTAGTCCAGTGATTAAAAAAAACCTGAGGTTCTTGACTATGTCCTGGTTACAAAGAGATTCTTTCTCTCCCTGACACCCTTTCAATTGGATTTAGCATGTATTGTTCACAGCTGGGTTTGTTTTCAAGGAAGGGACCGTTTCATGTCACACTATAATCCAAAGTCTCTCCCCCCCCCGCTCCCCAGTTTGACTTGATCAAAGAATGTCAAGAATGTGTCAGCTTTAAAAGTGAAATGTTTCAGAAAATTTGCATTTCTGGGTTGTTGCTTTGGGGGCGGGGATAAGGCACACATTTTAGTACTATGTCAGAATACGAGCTCCTTTTCAAGCTAACAAAATTGTGCAGTGAGAATGCAGATTTTGGAAAAGCCTAGTGCTATTAAATGAATGTGTGGCAAATCCGTCTCTCTTTTTGTTTTCCTAATTGTAGCTTGCAAGCATTTCTGGGTCTTCACTATGTCAGGGAAGACTCACTGAACTCCAGTGTCTATGCTTTTACTGCTGGGTGACATTACCACACACACAGTCCCAGAAAAAAACCCACCAAAAACCTCACCTCATTTGCAGGTGGTGAATTTGGGAGCAGGCAGTTTGAGGTGATGTGGGGTGTGGATTCTTTACAAATTTGGTCTTCAGCAAATATACAGCATCTTTTCCTGCCACGGCTCCTAGGTTTGCATGTTTTTGGATCATATGAAGGGAACCCTATGCACAAACAGAACTACACGTTCAAAGCTCCTTGAGGAGAAGGAAAACTTTGGAAGTATGAGGGTACTAGAGTTGGATGAGCAGGGGGAACAGGGAAGAATTTGTCAGGCCATGGGAAGGGTAAAGAAGAAGAAGAGTTTGGATTTGATATCCTGCTTTTCACTACCTGAAGGAGTCTCAAAGTGGCTAACATTCTCCTTTCCCTCCTCCTTCCACAGCAAACACTCTGTGAGGTGAGTGGGGCTGAGAGACTTCAGAGAAGTGTGACTAGCCCAAGGTCACCAGCAGCTGCATGTGGAGGAGCGGGGACGTGAACCGATTCACCAGATTACGAGTCCACCATTCTTAACCACCACACCACACTGGCTCTTTTGAAGGGTTTGGTAGGGATTTTTTTTTCTGGATTCAGGTGGGACAAGAACCAGTGTATGGATTTCAGGAGGTGTATCACATGGATCAGTGATCATTGGGGAAGTGAGGAAAAGGCCTTCTCCTCCAGCCCATCACTTCCATTTCCAGACCAGTTTATATTGGTCTATTAGAGCACATGGGGCTCTGCTCCAGTTTCCCTTCAGTTCAACCCCACGTACTTTCCTTCTTTCTTACAGCTAATCTAGGGGCTGGCTCTGATGGTCCGCTTCCTCCTCTATAGAATTAGTTGTCCTTGGAGAACTCAGCAGGGATGAGGATTGGGAGCAAAGTAGGCTGGATGTGTCATTGGCTCCGTCTCTGCTTTCTAATGGTCTCTCTGCCCTCCACCCTAACAGTTGCAATGTACAAGAGCTACCATGGCCAATTTATGTTGAGTGCTCTGTGCCAAACCCTGGACCAAACCAGGAGCTTTGTCAGGAAGGAGTGGGAATAGCAGAAAACCCAACCTGGCTTGTTACTAGATGGTGACATTATTAAAATCTTACATGCCAAAATACTCAAGGATGTTTTCGTGTTGAATGTGTGCCTGGGAGGAGCGAGATCAATTTTGTATAAAAAAAAGCAGACAGACATTCCACGTCTCAATTCAAAATGCTCCCAGTCCTTTTGCTTCTGAAACTTACCAGCTCTAAATCTGCCCCTGCAGCTTCGTTCTGGCACCAGCAGGACACCATTAGTTTCATGGAACCCCACTATTTAATGCTTCCCAGAAAGTACTATCCTTGTCTTACCACCCACCCCTTCTGTTGGTAATTTTAAACATTGTGTTAATCTTTGGTCAGAAACAGTGTCATATCCATTGACAATACCCTTTGGCCTCCTGCTAATAATACTGAGGGCATGTAAGTGAAAGTCAATTAACAGCAATGGGGAGAGCCTGTTGTATATTCATGAAGAATCACAGTGAATCAATTTATCTCATAAATGTTCTCTTGTGAACTCTCACTCCTGTCTCGCTTCTGCCTCATCTCACTTCACCCAAATCACCACATGCTTACTTTCTCCAATCCTTCCGATCCAGTCATTCTTTGCCTTTGGCATTCCATTCATTTCGACTGCACTTCTTGGCCCACTTAAGTCCAATTGAATTCAATAGGATTCTTTTTTCTTTCTTTTGAGTAGCTCTACATATGACCACATTGTTAATCCTCATTCTGTATCCCAGTCGGTAGCATTTCTATAGTTGGCAGTAAGAGGTGTTTCCCCCCCCCCCCCGTCTAAAGTTCTTGAATAAATCTCTAAAATTATTTAGGAACATATTCAATTCACCCCACAACGGGTATTCCTTATTTGAGAAGGATAGTAATGACATGAAATCCAGAGGTTTGCTGAGTTTTGTTTGTTTGTGTCTGCATGCTCCTCAATTGTACAAAAATTGAAACCTTTGAACCTCCATGTTTCTTCTTGGTTTATGATGTTTGGAATACTGCTCTTCTAGAAAAACAACACCACATGGCACACAAGAGCCTTATGTGGCACAGCAAAACTAGATTCATTTCAAGCTGCATGTAGGATGTCATTTCACATACCACTGCAGAACAAGTATAATGATCTTTGCCACCTCTTTCATCAGACATTAGAATATACGATTTAAAACAAACAAACTAAGGATATTATCATATTGTGTTTGCTGACACCCATGAAAATATGAAATCAGTACAATATGTTTACATCCTCTCTTTTTGTATTTTGTATTATATTGGGTTGTTTGCTTTCCTAAACCTTTTGCTTAGCGGAAAATCAATAAAAAAATTATATAGTTAAGTAGGTAATAGTGATCAACAGATGAGTTCACAGTTTTGCTTTGCTTTGATGGTTCTCAGATGCCTAGGGAATAAGGAATAAGGAATCATTTTCTCTTTTGCCCTGTATTCATCACGCGCATCACTGTTTCCTTTTCACTTTAGTTCATCTTTTGCAATAACTATTTATTCATCTCTGTGTCCACTGTGGTGAAATAACTTACGTAACTTATGTAATTAATTAATTAAATTGCATTGCGATGATATTATTCCACCCCCGCTCATTTCAGTGAAAGGAAATGTTGTGCAAATGTGTCTGTGGGGGGGGGGGGAGAGGAATTTGATTAATTTCGTATCATTTGTGAATTGAAAGCAACAGCAGCTAATACTGATTGTATTTGCTGGATTGATCTCCACTCTGGACATGGGGTGAATAAGTGAAAATCAGCAATTTCTGCTCCTCATTGGAATTCTTCACCCACCCTACAGATGCCCCCCTGAGGTCCTTGCAAGAACCAAGAGGTAGAAATGGAATAAATTAAAGGCATGAAGAGGAATGACAGAAAAGTATCTTGTTTGCATTTAATCATTGTACGCAGAATAACGCGAGAATGATTTCCTAAAATGGGGACCCCCTCCCCAATGCTGTATTCTTTCGAAATGACTTGGGCAATTTTTAAGTGTTAATCGGCAAAGCTGCTTCTTATTCTTTCTGCCTCCCAGTGCAGGGGGTGAAATGGAAGAGTCTGTTCTTCATAGGAGCATTACAAGTGCTGGTGATTCTCAGGGAAGCAAGTTGTCATTAGCAAGCAGTTTCACAGCAGCTGCCGGGGCAGCACTTGAAGAACAAAATTGCTTGCATTTATCAGTGTCAAAGGCTTTTGACCAGATGGACTGAAGGGCCATAGGGAGGGGAATTACAGCAAGCATATCACTTGTAAATTCTGTCGGAAAGCAGCTGAGAATTCCAAGGCTAGGAAGTTCAAAGCGCCCAGAATTCAGTGTTCTCTGATTTAAGAAAGCAGCAGCTCGGCTTGGCCTCAGCTTGGAAATGTCCTTTGTACACCAGTGCTGAAAGTACAACAAAAGAAGGCACAAATTCATAAGAAATCATTCCTCAGTACCCCGACTTTGGGGGCTCCAAGCAACCAACAACCAATGTCTCCTTGCCTTTTCCCACATTTTCTGCTTATAAAGATGGGCGGGTGGGGGAAAATCCTACCTGGCTTTTTAATTGAAAATTTCTTCCTCTAAGAATGAGAAGCTTTTTTCTGTTTTGATCCTTTATTGCTGTGCTGCTCTAAATCATGATTCTGTCTATTTCCAATGTTTTGCTTTGGAGTGCCAATGTATATTTATTTATAACATTTATATCCCACCTTTTCCTCCAAGGAGCTTAAGGTCGCATGCAAGGCTCTCCTCCTCGTCAAACAACCGAACCCTGTCAGGTGGGTTAGGCTGAGAATGAGCTCCTAGCCATGATGGCTATGTTCTACCTCCACTGCCAGAGGCATAATCACTGCCAGAGCTCTACCTCTCTTTTAAATCAGAACCAGAGAAGGTGGTGAAGGTCCTGTGTGACCTTCTAGAGGCGGTTGGAGGATAGATGCTGGCTAACAGATTGAGGTTGAATCCTTATGACAGAAGTACTGTTTTGGGGGGGAGGGAGAGGGCAGGTGTGGAGGACTCCCTGGTCCTGAATGGGGTAGCTGTGCCCCTGAAGGACCAGGTGTAAAGCCTAGGAGTCATTCTGGACTCACAGCTGTCCATGGAGGTACAGGTCAATTCTGTGTCCAGGGCAGCTGTCTACCAGCTCCATCTGGTATGCAGGCTGAGATCCTACCTGCCCGCAGACTGTCTCACCAGAGTGGTGCATGCTCTAGTTATCTCCCACTTGGACTACTGCAATGCACTCTATGTGGGGCTACCTTTGAAGGTGACGCAGATACTACAACTAATTCAGAGTGCGGCAGCTAGACTGGTGACTGGGAGTGGCTGCCAAGACCACAAACACTGGTCTTGAAAGATCTACATTGGCTCCCAATACATTTTTGAGCACAATTCAAAGTGTTGGTGCTGACCTTTAAAGCCCTAAATGGCCTGGGCCCAGTATACCTGAAGGAGCATCTCCACCCCCATTGTTCAGCCTAGACACCTAGGTCCAGTGCCTAGGGCTTTCTGGCGGTTCCCTCACTGTGAGAAGCAAAGTTGCAGGGAACCAGGCAGAGAGCCTTCTCAGTAGTGGCGCCCACCCTGTGGAATGTCCTCCCATCAGATGTCAAGGAAATAAACAACTATCTGGCTTTTAGAAGACATCTGAAGGCAGCCCTTTTTAGGGAAGTTTTTAATGTTTGATGTTTTATTGTATTTTTAATCTTTTGTTGGAAGCTGCCCAGAGTGGCTGGGTAAACCCAGCCAGATGGGTGGGGTATAAATTATTATTATTATTATTATTATTATTATTATTATTATTATTATTATTATATCATGCCCCTGAATAACCATTGCTAGGAAAGACAGGTAGGCAGAGGGCTGTTGCCCTCGTATCTAGCTTGCAGGTTTCCCACAGGCATCTGAGTGACCATTGGAGAACATGATGCAGGTTCAGGTCATTGGCCCAAGTCACATCCATTGCTCCACCCACTTTTGGTTTTGGCTCCACCCACAAATGGCATGTGGCCCTTGCAAGGCAGTGCGGTTGGAAAGGGTTCCATAAACCTGCTCCTTAATATGTACATGCCACCCAAGAAATGACAGCTACCAGTTTGGAGGGGATGCTTCTGCCCTCCGAACCCCACCCCACCTATCTTGCGTCCAGAGTGTTTTCGGAGATTGGGAAAGTCACACTTTGGGTTGGGTGAGCTTTAGTATGAATACAAATATGGGCACGTTGCACAACACTGACACCAAACTGACTCAAGTGATGCACTCATCTATCATTTCATCATCTATCTATATCTATATAAATTCAGCTGGGAATAATCCTCATGGGAGTCCAGGGATAGTTTGATTGCTATTTCCTGTTTATCTATCTATACCTACCTACCTACCTGCCTACCTACCTACCTACCTACCTACCTAGCCGGTCAGTGAACTGTCTGGCACTTTCCACTAAAGCTAGATTTAATTGAACAACAAGGAACAAGCAAACAAAAAGAATCTGACACTGAACAAAGGTCATTTAATAAATGTGGTTTGATCACCAGTAAGGTGGAAAAACATCAGCAGTTGTTCCTCACTACAAACCAGGCTGGTTAATAAAGCTCCCAGGCTGCAAGAGAAGCATGTTAGAAGTGAACTTCATATGTAACCCTCAAAGAACCAACCCAAGTAGAAAGCAGAAATGCACTGAATATCTGTGCCAGATTAAGGAACATAGGAATCTGCTTCATAAGCCAGAACGTTGGCCCAGGTAGCTCACTGCCATCTCCATTGACTGGCAGTGATTCTTAAAAGTATCAGGCAGCAGTCTTCCCTAGCTCTATCTGCAGGTGCTGCGGAGTTGAACTTGGGGCCATCTGTATACAAAGCAGATGCTCTTCCACTGAGCCACAGCGTTTTCCGTCTGGATGGAAAATGCACGGACAATCTCTAGGAATGCGTTCGTGTGGCGGTTCCGTTTCCCTGACTGTTGAGTCCCACGTTGTATCTGAGCTTTCGTAGGATGTAAAAGTCACTTCTGAAACCATCGTGGAACCTAGCACAAGTTCAGCGCTCATTTCTGGGTTATTTCCTTCCACAAAAAGAAAACCTGTTTGCAAATAATTTGGAAAGGAGGGCTAAACCTGCACCGTATTCCACTACATTTCTGGAAGTGGCTTTTACGTGGTGTGAAAGCTTATATACAAGGTGGCAATTAATAGTTAGGGAAATGTGAAAATGGAAAACTGTCATGTGAACACAGCCCGGGAGAAAGAGATGCATGTGCTCACGGTGTCATGATAGCAGCATCATGTAGTACCCTCCTGGTGGCAGTGCTGCATTAGCCGAAGCAGGGGAATAGGTGAGACAGTGGTGAGGCCAGGGATGCTGTGGACTGACAGCATCCTTATCCTGCAGTGGGTTGCTGACGCACCTCCCTGATCTCCCCGATTCCCCCATTTCACAGCAAACCCAGCACTGCCAGGAAGGGAACCACTGCTCTGCCCACCCCAAACACAGACGGTTGCTGCTTTGTGGTCACTTTCAACAGCATGATAGTTCATTTGAACTTATATACAGCCCCAGCCCTGTCTTATCCATAGGGGCTACTGGCGCAGTGCGCCAGGGCGCCGCCCCCCCGGGCACCCCCGCGAGCCCGCCGGCATACCGTGCGCCCTCTCCCCAACCCGCCCCTCATCCCCCGCTCACCCACCCCCCCCTCCCGAGGGGCGGCCAGCATGGGAGGGAGGTGGCCCCAGAGGCGGAGAGGCGGAGGGGCACCGGAGAGATCGCTGTGCCACGGCGGCCGATCTGCCTAAGACGGCCCTGTACAGCCCTTCCTCTCAAAGGGCCCCAGGGCAGCAAATGGAATACAGCAATGCAATGAAACACACACACACACATATGCACCTAAAGCACTTTTTGTTTTTTTGTTTTAAAACCGTGTGTGTGTGTGTGTGTGTGTAAAGGGACCCCTGACCATTAGGTCCAGTCGTGGACGACTCTGGGGTTGCGCGCTCATCTCGCTCTATAGGCTGAGGGAGCCGGCGTTTGTCCACAGACACCTTCCAGATCATGTGGCCAGCATGACTAAGCCGCTTCTGGCGAACCAGAACAGCACAAGGAAACGCCGTTTACCTTCCCGCCAGAGCGGTACCTATTTATCTACTCACACTTTGATGTGCTTTCAAACTACTAGGTTTGGCAGGAGCTGGGACTGAGCAATGGGAGCTCCCCCCATCGCAGGGATTTGAACCGCTGACCTTCTGATCGGCAAGCCCTAGGCTCTGTGGTTTACACCACAGTGTCACCCACGTCCCTATATATTTATATATATAAACAATCCCTTTCAAGGTTGCCAGGGACAGTATCTTTCAGCCACCAAATGTCTCTTTGCATGGACGCAAATGGTAGCCATCGTTTCAAGGACAATCTAAGCTGCCTGCTTTTATTCCCCTGTTGCTTTGAAAAGTGCTGCTATCTTCTTCTTGTTTGTACAGGTGCTTCGCTAGGCAGGTGCAGCTACACATGTTCCCTTTTGTGACTGGATGGCTTTGTCTATATGATGTACAGCAGGAGCCATCGGCCAGGTTGCTGGTCCCTCTGCAATGATGGTACAGGTTTAAAATGTAAATATTTTTCAGTATGTTTGGCTTTTTAGTAGGGTGCATTTTGTATTGATGGAAATGTTTGTTTTGTCAGGGAATAGGAAATGTCATGTTGCGGGGGAGGGGGATTTCAGCATTTAAAAACCGGAGAGCTTAACCTACTGCTCTTTTGTTACTTGCAGGCTGTGTAATATCAGCCTTTGGCCTAACCAAGAAGGAAAAGAAAGATATTCAAATGTGTCATTTTTGTGGCTATTTTATTTATAATGGTAAGGCATGGGGGAGAAAACCAATTCAGTTTGCATTTGAATCTACCCAATTCACACTTTCCAAAACAATACATGAAACAAAATGTAGTCATTCTTCAAAATTTGCACTTCTCTGAATTTTGCAGTGCAGTTTCCCATTGAAGTAATGTGCACAGAAACCCATTAACTAAGGCAAAGTGTGCATTAAAATGCATATAACAGCACAACCCCATTCATGGCCCTGATTTGTAAATTCTAATCAGACAAGACTTGGTCCAAACCAATCCAGACCCAATCTGACCTGCCTTAGGTCCAAATCCAGATCGTGATCTGCAAAATACAATTTTTCCAGTAGGAATCAATGAAAATCACTGACTCCTTATGCAAACACTCACCTAACGAAGAGTTTCCAGGGAACACAATGCTATTTTGGAAAGCAGGACTTGCATGTGTTGCCAGTGTGGTGTCGTGGTTAAGAGCGGTGGACTCGTAATCTGGTGAACTGGGTTCACGTCCCTGCTCCTCCACATGCAGCTGCTGGGTGACCTTGGGCTAGTCACACTTCTTTGAAGTCTCTCAGCCCCAGAGTGAAGTCTCTCACCTCACAGAGTGTTTGTTGTGGGGGAGGAAGGGAAAGGAGAATGTTAGCCACTTTGAGACTCCTTCGGGTAGTGATAAAGCGGGATATCAAATCCAAACTCCTCCTCCTCCTCCTCTTCCTCCTCTTCTTCTAAAATAGACTTATAAGTGGTTTACAAAGTTTACAAACCAGTGGCACAAGCATCAAAATAGAAACATCCTTAATTAAAATGCAAAGCAAAGCATTCCCGTTAAAAGATTGAAATATAAAGATCCCATTAAAACAACACAGCAATTAAAGCAGGAGATTCAGGTTGAGAGGTCAAGGCTATGCATCTATTTAGATACCAGCTGGTGCACCTATCTATACTACACAGGCATACACTTGCCTGCTCGAAATGTCTAAATACATAGAATTTACCTTTTACTAGCTCTGGCTCCAGCTACTGTTGGTCTCCCTGCCTTCTGCCCCACCCTTCCCAATGAGCACATTCACAACTGTGTAAATGCACAAACACAAAAAGTCATGTATATAGGAATATGATGGTTCCAACTGTACTGTACTTACTTGCAGTAAATATTGCAGAGGCTGACCACTCACTGTCCTGAGACTCCAGGCTGTTGGGGGTGGAAGGGTAAGTGATCAGCTGGCAGCTAGGGGCCTGAAGTTGGCAGACTTGCAACATGATTTTGTGACAGCCTCGTCTTGCATTGCCTGCATTTGGCTATTTCCTGGAATTAGAAAACAGCCGATTAAATGAGATGAAGCTAATCTCCCCGTTGCTTGAAGCCTAGCACTACATGACTCCACCTTATCTAGTTGCTTGCCTCGGTGGTTCTCACCATTGGCGCTTAGCATTGAGATGATGCCACGATTACACAGATAATAATGAGACTTGGCTGGCAAAACAGTATTACCTGCAAGGTGTTAGAAGGGAGATATTCAAATTGGTGCTGGGCATTCCTAGCATCTAAGGAACTAAAAGACTGGTATTATGCATGAAATGATGGAAATGAAGAAGATGCCAATATTGGCATAAAAATATTTTGGGGTAATGGAAGAAAGGTAAAGGTAAAGGTAAAGGTACCCCTGACAGTTTAGTCCAGTCGCGAACGACTCTGGGGTTGCGTGCTCATCTTGCTCTATAGGCTGAGGGAGCCGGTGATTGTCCACAGACAGCTTCCGGGTCATGTGGCCAGCAAGACTAAGCTGCTTCTGACAAACCAGAGCAGCGCATGGAAACACTGTTTCCCTTCCCACTGGAGTGGTACCTATTTATCTATTTGTACTTTAATGTGCTTTTGATCTGCTAGGTGAGCAGGAGCAAGGACTGAGCAACGGGAGCTCACCCTGTTGCGGGGATTTGAACCGTTGACCTTCTGATCAGCAAGCCCTAGGCTCAGTGGTTTAGTGCCCTACATTTTGAGGGAAGGGCATAGTTCAGGGTTAAGAAAGGAACATAGGAAAGTGCCTTACTCTGAGTCAGACCAATGGTCCATTTGGCTCAGTATTGTTTACACTGACTGGCAATGACTGCCCAGAGTTTCAGGCAGGAAGTATTTCCAGCCCAGCCTGGAGATGTCAGGGATTGAACCTTTTGTATCCAAAGCAGCTTTACCACTGTTCTATGACCTATTTCTAAAGGGTTTTTTTGTTTTTTTTAAGCTCTGTGGTAGCAAACATGCTTTAAATGCAGAAGGTTCAATCTCTAGCATCTCCAGCTAAAAGTATCTCAAGTAGCAGGGCTTGCAATGGCTCTGTTGAATAATAATAATAATAATAATAATAATAATAATAATAATAATGTCCTTCATCACATGATCCCAGAGTGGTTCACAGGGTAAAAGCACAAGTAAATAGTTAAAAATAATAATACCCCCTCCCACAAACACGTTTAAAAGGCTGTAGACTATTAATGAGCCAAAGGCCTGGTTGAAGAGAAACGTTTTCGCCTGGCACCTAAGGATATATAATGAAGGCACCAGGCGAGCTGCCCTGAGGCGAGCATTCCACAAATAGGGAGCTACTGCAGAAAAGGCCCGTTCTCGTGTTGTCTCCCTCCAGACTTTCACATGGAGGAGGCACACAAAGAAGGGCCTCAGATGCTAAAGTGCTACTGCCAGCAAGAGTAGACAATGGAGGATCAGGTGGAGCCAATTAGCACAGCTTCCTTTGTTCTTGCTTCTGTGATATGTTATTCTAAGGATGGATTAAAGAGACAAGATTAAAATTGCTTGATCCAGAGCAGATTTATGTTTAAGGGCTCGGGAAGCTCCCCTTTTTTGCCATGGGAGACTTGTGACCCTCCAGCTGTTTTTGGAACTACAGCTCCAATCACCCCTGACTATTGGCTGTGCTGACTGGGGCTGATCGGAATTCAACAACACTTGGAGGGTCACAGGTCCCTCACCATTTTGTATAGGAACCTGGTCTCGGGGATCAAGAAGGCTGTTGTACATTGCACAAGCCATTGCATGCCAAGGGCAGGGATCAATATGAGCCATGGCTGGTCATGAAGGCTGGTCTCTTGAAATGTGTACTGAAATGAGAATTCCATGCAGGTTTAAACATACACACAAAAAATTATTGCAGAAATAGGGTGGAATGGACTTATCAACAAACACCTGCAAAAAAAATGGATGCTAGACTGATGCACCCATCCCCATGTTTTGGGTGTTGGAACAAGCTGGAGAGGGCATCTTTCATAACCTTGTGCCCTCCAGATGTTCTAGACTACAACTCTCAACTTCATCCAGCATGGTCAGGGATAATGGGGAGATATAGACTAACAACATCTGGAGGTCACCAGGCTGCAGGAGACTGGTTAAATATGGAATCTTATTCCTCAATGGCAGAGATGGTGTGGATGTACATTAAAGCCTGCTGAATGAACAGTGTAAGTGGGGTGGCCTTATGGATGCCCTTTCCAGATGCTCATAGCTCTGTGACTCAGTGCTAGTGCCAGCTGAGTGGTATGCTTTCCAAATGATGGAGCCAGGCCGTTTCCTTTGCTCTAAGAGAGACAGTGAGGGTAGAGGAATTCTGGTGTTTTTATATATCACTTTCCCCCGCTGGCAGTTAATGGGCGGTTTAGTAGCACAAATAGAAAATGCTGCATATTCATCTTGCATGTCATAAGGCATCGAAATGCAGACAACTAATCAGGGAGAAACGCCTGGGGCTCATTGTTACAATCTCATCCTCGGCAGCAATCCTGGAAATGAAGAATAACTTAATTACCACATATCACTCGGTCTTCTTTATTTGCTCTTTGTGGCTGTCCCTTGACACCGGGGCCCACATTCTGACACATACACGGCAGGCAGCAAAATCATTGTTTGATTAAAAAGCCCCGTGGAATGACGATCCCTGACCTATTTCAAGCTTGCATGGAGCGCGACTGAACTGCACAAGAGCCAGATATCACAGGGCTATAAAAATATGCCTGGCCCTACAAAGATAAAGGAGTGAAATCTATTATCCTAACTAGTACATTGACTTAGCATACTGATGATGCAGCCTGCAAAGTGATTGGCTGGATGATCTGCACCAACTCAGCTGGAAGATGAGTCCTTGAGAACCAGAACCATAATGAGCTCTTCTGTGTCTTGTACAAGGTTAGGGACACAACACACACACACACACACACGCCTTCGATGAAAGAGGTTATCTTGGAGAATTGTCCAGTGGAGTTCTAGTTCCCATGTGTTGCTCATGGTGGTGGTGAGCCTGCATGTGGTCTTCTTGTTGGCATCTGGTTGGCCACTGTTAGAACAGGATATTGGTGTCAGGGGCTGGACTGAGGAGGAATGGTGGGGACTGCCCCTCTTCTCCTGAACCTTCCCAAGAACAGGAGGACAGTATAGATTTAGATCAGTGGTTTGCAGAAGGGCATAGTTCAGAGGCTGCAGAGGGCAGAAGCTGGGAAATATTGGAAGGGGAACAGCAAGAAGAAGAAGAAGAAGCACCAGGGGAGAGACAGCCGACAGACTCAGTGTCCTTGGAAAGCATTCCTAACCCGCCTTCTCTGAGGATAATAGAACAGAGAGCTCAGCGGCAGAAGGCTCAGATTAGCCAACGCAAGACTGACGTAGATTATCTGCTTCCTTGCTGCCACTGGAAGAGGCATCTGATTCCACGAAGCCTGACAGCTGGATTAGATGGGACTTTGGCTTGATCCAGCAGGGCTCTTCTTACATTCTTACATGGGGGAGAGATCCTTGGCTTGATATGGATTCAGCCCCACATTTGTAAGCTTTTGCTCAGATCTCTCAAGATCTCACCAAAGCTTGCCATTGAAAGAAAATGGGTGCATCCCAGATGGAAATGTGTGTGTGGAGAATTACAAGTCAATGAGTTTCTCTCAAAACTAGGCATTTGCTTTTAGCATTCTCAATTGATGCTTGTAACGGCTGACACCATTCCAAATGGAACCAAAGGAAGTCCACCCGTCACTAGCTGACAATGGGTAAGCAATTAGAGGAGGAAAGTTTGATAGGAAAGATGAGTATGTCATTCCTGGAAAAGTAAGACAGGCAAGCAGAAATGCCAGGTGGACAGTTGAAAATGTGGGAGAGGATCATGGAGGAAAGGTCGAGAGGTAAATCTAGGTACCAGCAGCATATAGGTGGTCCAAGTGAGACCTGCAGTGTGATATGCTCCTGTTCAGGGTTCCAGCCACTCAGTCATGCCCTCTTCCCATATATTCCATTCCATCCATCGCCCCACATTTTCCAGTGTTTTCCCCGAACAGGTGGTCAGCATTTTGAGTCCACTGTTCAGTCCTTACTGGATAGGTTTTTTAGGGTTCTTTTAAAAAAAAACACATAAAGAGTGGTACACAGATAATGAGTTTGCTATTGGTATAGAGGATTGTCTATGATTGGCTTTTAATGAGATTGCCCATTGACAGCGGACTGAAAGAAAAGTTGATTAAAAGATTTACTGTTAGAGTACAGAAAATATTTATGAAATATGCCAATATCACTCCCCCAATCACTGTGGTTCAGGGGGGTTGGGAAAATAAACACTATGATTTAAACTTTGATTTGTCCGTCAAAACAACTCCTCCCTACCAATTCCCCACATAGACTCAGGGTATTTCTATAGTCCAGTGTTTTTCAACCACTGTTCCGCGGCACACTAGTGTGCCGCGAGATGTTGCCTGGTGTGCCGTGGGAAAATTACTTTATATATAGTCAATATAGGCACAGAGTTAATTTTTTTAACATTTTCTAATGGTGGTGTGCCTCGTGATTTTTTTCATGAAACAAGTGTGCCTTTGCCCAAAAAAGGTTGAAAAACACTGCTATAGTCAACTTGGTTTTTCTTTTCATTTTTTTAAAGGTAGCTGACTTTTTTTTAAAAAAAAAATGTAGTGGCCACCGTATTTTTAAGTACAAAATGCAGCATTTTTGAACACTTGTCCACAGAAAGAACCAGGGCCTTTCAGGAGCCTCCAAACTGATTTGAAACTCCATGTTAATGCTACAGTCCAGCCCAATTACACCAATCAAAACTCATTGCCATTCCAAACACATCCCTCCAAAAAAAGAGGAGCCCCAAGGGGCTCCCCTTAAAATTCCTACCCAGCTCTCAAATGGTCAACGTGAAAAGCCCATGCTGTGTAAAGAAAGAAGGAGGGTGCTCTGAAGAGACACATTTGGGGAGGAGCAGGACTTAAAAATCCTGCTCATCTCACTCTTCCAATTGGCTCATCCACTCACATGGGCTTGTCCCAGCTCCTGCCCACGGAGAAACCCATAGAGTCTCCCTTCTAGAGAGCCAGTGTGGTGTAGTGGTTAAGAACGGTAGACTCATAATCTGGTGAACCAGGTTTGTGTCTCTGCTCCTCCACATGCAGCTGCTGGGTGACCTTGGGCTAGTCACACTTCTCTGAAGTGTCTCAGCCCCACTCACCTCACAGAGTGTTTGTTGTGGGGGAGGAAGGGAAAGGAGAATGTTAGCTGCTTTGAGACTCCTTTGGGTAGTGATAAAGTGGGATATCAAATCCAAACTCCTCCTCCTCCTCTTTGAGTGGCAATCTCTTGGTTTCCCATTTTTCTGACCTCAGTTCAGTTCATCATATTTCCAAATCAATTCGAGCAGGGTGTTGTTGTTTTTTAAAAGCCATCCTCCATATTGTCAGTATTTAAGTGCATCCCCCCCACCCCCCCAAAAATACCCACACTCAGGCAAATTTGCTTAAAACACACTTGTAAGCACCTTTCCATAATGTGGGGGCTGGGTTATTGTTTTTGTTTGTTACTCTGTTATGTATTTTTGTGTTTTTATATTGTAACCCTCCCCGTGATCCTCGGATGAAGGACAGAATAGAAATTTGTTGTTGTTCAGTCATCCAGTCATGTCCGACTCTTCGTGACCCCATGGACCAGAGCATGCCAGGCACCCCTATCCTCCACTGCCTCCTGCAGTTTGGCCAAACTCATGCTAGTCGCTTCGAGAACACTGTCCAACCATCTCTTCCTCTGTCGTCCCCTTCTCCTTGTGCCCCCCATCTTTTCCAACAGGGTCTTTTCCAGGGAGTCTTCTCTTCTCATGAGGTGGCCAAAGTACTGGAGCCTCAACTTCAGGATCTGTCCTTCCAGTGAGCACTCAGGGCTGATTTCTTTAAGGATGGATGAGTTTGATCTTTTTGCAGTCCATGGGAATATAAATAATAAATCATAATTACACAATGGGTTTTGTATTGTTTTTTATTTTATTTTTTGCTGTTTTCACAAACCTAAGCAATTTTATGCACACTCTCCCCCAATATGCCCCCCTTTTTAGCTTGGAAACCTGCATCACAGATTTTGAAGAAAGGTTGATTTGAAAGGATAGCTGTGTTCCAGTCTGCATATTGTTTCAGGAAGTGCGAAGAAGACAGGCTTCACAATTAATTTCTAAACAGTAAACACCATTTTTGAGCAGCTGGTTGCAAGATTATTAACAACCCCTCCAGAACTGACAGGTTAACATAATGACAGTTAAATGGAAATGTTAAATATGTTTTATTTGCAAACCCACAGCTTTCACTTAAAACTAATAAATAAACTAGGGAAACCCTTTCCCCATGAAAAGGAGGAGACTGAGAGGAGATAGGATACTGACAAGCTGGAACGTGTACAGAGGAGGGCAGCCAAGATGATCAAGGGTCTTGAAACCAAGTCTTATGAGAAATGGTTGAGGGAGCTGGGTATGTTTAACCTGGAAAAGAGGAAGCTGAGGGGAGATGTGATCGCCTTCTTCAAATATCCAAAGAGCTGTCACCTGGAAGAAAGAGCAAAGTCGCTTTCTCCTGTACTGGAGAGTGGTATCTGAACCAATGGCCTGAAGTTATAGGAAAGGAGATTCTGACTCAACATCAGGAAGAGCTTTCTGATGGTAAGAGCTGTTCGACAGTAGAACAGACTCGCTCAGAATGTGATGGACTCTCCTTCCTTGGAGATTTTAAGCAGAGGTTGGATGGCCACCTGTCATGAATGTTTTAGTTGGGATTACTGCATCGCAGAGGGTTGTCATCGTTGACCTCCAGGGTCCCTTCCAACTCTACAATTATTCGATATGAAGATACATATAAATTATTTCAGTGCCCTCATTATCTGAGCTCTGAAAATTTTGAATGTGGGAAAAGGCATTTCATGAGATCTTTTGTTTATTTCCAAATCCCCAATGAGAGGGGAAGAATTTATTTCTTAATTTATTTATTTGCACAATTTAAATCATGTACCTTCAACATAAATTTATGTTCCCGGGATGACTAATAATGTACTAGTAAGAAACAATAAACACACACACACAGTGAGGAGGCAATAATAAAGCAAGCAAATGAATATGAAACGCACACACACACACACACAAAATTAGCACCAATCTATTCAAATAAAACATAAAATCAAAACTGCTTTAAGTTTAAAAAAGGAGAAGCCACCACAGCAAATTTTATTCCCCTCCCCCCCTCTCTCTTTCTCCCTCCTTTTCATCACCACCCACCCTACTGTAGATGGTGGGGAAATCTGAAGAAAGACTGCAGATGACAATCTCAGTGGATGGATGCAGGAGAAGGTGGTCTAACAGACATTTTGCTGCTAAGCCATTTCAGGGTGCAAAGGAGGCTGCTCCAGAGTTCTCAGCCTCTGACTTAGTTAACCTTGGGATAAAGTAGTGGTTGGAACATGAAAGTGGGTGGAGAAACAGAGGCAAGTCTTGCTTTTGCACAACAGGCTACATTCCAACCATATATATATATATCAAGGAGGCTTCTAGACTCACACACCCACATCTCTCCATCCAGGCAAGCAAGAGCCACTGTCCCAGTTCAAAGGCACATTCGAGCCAGGCAAAAACACCCCAAGGGAGCACAAAGCAGGTGTTGTGAGGGGTGTGGTCTAGTGAGAGTCTCAAGGGTCACACAAAGAGACCTGAAGGCTGCATTTGTCCCCTGGTCATAAGGTTCTCCACCTCCATCTTACATATGGAAAAAGCAGTACATGCCAGTCTTCCAGACTTTCCAAGTGTCTCTATTTTCTCAGGGACAGTCCTGGATTTTCAGAAGCTGTACCGGTTTTTGATTTGATCCCGGAATGTCCCGCTTTTCCTTAGGACATCCCTACTTTGATCAGAGAAATGTTTGAGGGTATGGAGTTATGTGACCCCCCAAGCCAAGGAGTTAAGTAACTATACAACCTTTAGAAGACATCTGAAGACAGCCCTGTATAGAGAAGTTTTCTGTGTTTAATGTTTTATTATGTTTAATGATTTACTACATTTTATTATGTTTTTATATATGTTGGAAGCCACCCAGAGTGGCTGGAACAACTCAGCTAGATGGGTGGGGTATAAATAATAAAATAATAGTAATAGTAATAGTAGTAATAATAATAATAATTCAGATAGGTAGCCGTGTTGGTCTGACACAGTCAATATATATATAAGAAATAAATAAATTATCCAGTAGCACCTTAAAGGTAAAGGTAAAGGGACCCCTGACCATTAGGTCCAGTCATGTCCGACTCTGGGGTTGCGGCGCTCATTTCGCGTTACTGGCCGAGGGAACTGGTGTACAGACAGCTTCTGGGTCATGTGGCCAGCATGACTAAGCCGCTTCTGGAGAACCAGAGCAGCGCACAGAAATGCCATTTACCTTCCCGCCAGAGCGGTACCTATTTATCTACTTGCACTTTCATGTGCTTTCAAACTGCTAGGTGGGCAGGAGCTGGGACCGAGCAATGGGAGCTCACCCCGTCGCGGGGATTCAAACCACCGACCTTCTGGTCAGCAAGCCCTAGGCTCAGTGGTTTAGCCCACAGCCAGCACCTTAGAGTCCAACTAAGTTTGCTCTTGGTATAAGCTTTTGTGTGCATGCACACTTCTTCAGTAATAATAATAATAATAATAATAATAATAATTTCACTGAAGAAATGTTGAAGGGTGTGGACTTATAATAACTCAACTAAGCATTCTTATTTAGAAAAGCCCAAGCAGATCAAATAGTGAATTGACAACAACAATTTAACTGAGAACTGCCTCCAGTTGCTGGTCCATCTTGGCTCAGGATTGGCCAGCAGGTCCCATAAGAGATCCATGCTGTGAAAGTGAAACCGAGATGCTTGTTTCTCTCACATGGGCATTTCTGAAGAAGTGACAGACCGCAATTCCTTCTCCAGGAAAAGCGAGATGTCTGAGCACAAGATGATGGGGATGGAAGCCAATCGCTTTACTGTTGGGCAGCTGCAGATCAAGCTCATCAGTTTATTGGAAAGTGTGTGACTCGAACTCCGGTTGACAGAGCCACAGGATCCATGTTCAATCACTGTCCTCCGTACATTTTTTTTTTTTTAAAAAAGAAGCCAATATTTTAAAGCCTTCAAAATGCTGCCTCTCTCACGTAGCAAGGTGCCAGAGAAATTTCACGGTGCAGCTGGCAACGGAAACCTGAAGCTCAGAGTCTGGTGACGGCTCCAACTTCTGCCTGCCAAGGCCAGGGCCGTTGGGTGCCGGGGAAGGAGGAACGATGTTGTGAATGCAAAACCATCCAGCTGCCGCTTCTGTCATTTCAACCAGGATTTAATTATTAAAACAACATCACAGTCTGCTGATTGATCCAAGGTGCAAATGGACGCAAAGAATTCCTTTCACCCGACACAAATTGGTTTGCAGTAACTTGGACCTGAGCTCTCTGCCCCCCTTTGCAAAGTGAGACCTCCTTGGCACCTCCTTGTCTTCCTTAAATGCCATCCAGTGCAGCAGCTTCTGCTGTCCAGCATCCTCCCGCTTTCCTCCACCTTCCATGAATAATTACCAAAATGCGATAGGTAGGGATTGCAATTGTAATAAAAGTAGCCCATTACATCCTCCTAGATTTAATGAGCATCCAGGGCTGTGGAATGCAGCCCAGTCCCCCGCCCCCCATCTGAGCCAGATGAGCACTAGGAAATATTTCATTGCGGCCTATAATTCATTTCTCAGTGTAGAGAAGGGGTGGGAAAGCTTGATTGCTGAGAAAACCCTGAATATGCATATCAGCATATGTTCTTCCCCCACCTCTCTATTTATTTGAGTGGTGAGGTGGAATTGCCCCTGAATTTTCCGAGAGGCGCAAGAGGCACCCAGAGTTGCCACTGACATTGGCAAGAGAGGAAGATAACTACCCGAGCCTAAGTGAAAATTCAGTTGTTATTCTTAGTTTTAATATTTTTAAATCGATTTGTTAAGCAGTAAAAACACAACAAAGAGTAAGAAAACCATCGAAAGAGTAAACCATAAAACATCATATTCTGAAAGGACAAAAGCACAGCTCTTAAAGAATAATACAGTATTGACTGATACAAGGATTCCTTTTACAAATAACAAAGCTAAGTAAAAACGAAAGTATTTTCCACTTGTGAGTTCCATTGCTACTAAAACTAAAAGTTCTATAAAGCCTTAAGTGAGCTAGACATCTGCATATACTGGTGACACTGAGCAACTGTATGCCTCAATATTCATATGAGAAATAAAATCATGCCATAGTGGGGAAAGAAAGAAAGAAAAACACTAATTTGAGCTCTGCCCTTTAGATACTTCCAGTTTATGAGATATCTTTTCAAGGAGGGCAATTTGCCAAGCCTTAGAGTACCAGCAATCAAAATTGTTAAGATTGAAGGTCTTCCAGGATTTGACAATGGAACACCCCTATTAAGAAATAAGTTTTTCACTTTTCAAGTCCCAGTCCGTTATTATATACAGGTTCAAAAATGACAGGTGGGAAGATGGAATAATAGCTCATTTAGTTACGACAACCTAAATTCAGCCACCTTGGGGCAATCATTTTCAGTACCTTTAAATGCAAACCGAACCGTATTTCTCCTTACTCAGGAAAACCTGCCTCCCAAACCTTGTCAAGCACATATAGTATGTAACATTCCCAAGCCAAGTGACTGCCCAAAGGCAACAAGAAAAGTATAAGACCAAAACTCATTGGTAGAGCACATGCCTTGCAACCAGAAAAACCCTGCAGTGTAGTCCTGTCCATCTCCCCTTGCCTATAGCCTGGTGGGATGGCTGCTAACATTTGAGGGAGGAGCCTGATGCAGCTGGAATTAATATTGTGTGCCAAGGCCCCCATGCCCCACAGTTCGCAGGAGAACAATAAACACCCAGACACAAAGTATTTTGTTTAATGGGTTCAAATAGGCCATAACTTTTATTGGTTACAGGTGTGAGTGGTTTGACTTAGGCATTGGGGTGAAGCTAGGCTATAGCTTGAATCCTGCCCGTCTGCAGGGAGTCCACTTAAGGGTAAAGCACTGATAGGGGGTGCCCTATGACTTACATCAAATAGGGGCACCTCGAGAGATCCCCCACAGGGGCTGTGACATGGCCCTAGCCCACATCCGGGCATTGGACACAATCCACACACCCAGATCCCTTTAACAGGATACCCTTACTGAAGAGGGGCAGGCAAAGGCTACAACCTCCCCTCCATCCAAACAAAGGCTTACCCAAATCCTAACCTTACAAAGTTGTGACGATTGCTACTAGGTAGGTGAAAACCAAATGGCCAGTGCCAATTTGCCAAGTGGAAAAATCCCTTCGTGGCCCCAACAGCCAAGTCCATAGTTTATATGCTGTGTGAACTATATGCTGTGTTTCCCCAGTCTCCCCTCAATCTTCCAACATTCAGCTTTCATTGTCTGGCCCCTGGCTCCAGTATTGTGAGAAAGCAAGAAGAACTTTTCCCTAGCCACTTGGTCTGTGCCAAGCCTCTCCTGTGTCATGTTCTCCTCATGCCCCCTTACCCTCCTTTTCTCTAAACCAAAAAGCCTCAAACGTCTGAGGGGAGTTGCTACAACCCCTTGATCAATTATCCAATTATCATTGTGGTTGGCCCTTTCTGAACCCATTTTTTTTTGGGGGGGGGCATGTCCCAGAAATGGCTTTGGCTTTTATCCCGGCATCTGAAATATTATTATGGGTGGGTCTTGTGCATAATAGGGGGGGGGGAGAGAAAAGCCTCTGGTGAGTAACGTGATCAAATTGGTTACTGTGAAAAAATGTTTGGGAGAGCTGCAGTTTCTCAGATACATCATTATGGTTCCTGAAAAGCCCTGACAAACTGAAAATGAGCAATTGACAAAACAGTTAAACCGGTAAATAATTAAGCGCTTCCTTTGTCTGTTGAGAGAAACAAGAGGCTGTTCAAACCATCGACCCTTTGATAAATAAAGATTTTGAGAAGAGGAATCTCTTTTCAGTGAGCAATAATATTTCTAGACGTTTTTACTGTCTTTGGGGGAGACGGAAGGGAGAGAGAAAAGGGGGGGAGTAGATTTCAAGCAAACACATTAACAAGTTTCCTAAGGTTGCTTAACACTAACATATTTCCTACGATGACTAAGAAAAAGGCACCATAAAGAGTGTGGCATGAATCCTGGCTGCAATTTGAGTGCATGGTTATAGAAGTGTGGGGTATGTGGATCTGACTAAATTGTATGGCTCACTTTGGAATGACAGCCAATGGCTGCAATTTTGTGCTAAATCACAAACATGTGCCAAATACAAAAGGCCTCAGGTTCATGTGTGAAAGCCCATTCTTATTTCCAAGTGAAATATACTCGGAGTAAAGTGTGAATTTCATGCTCTTTATTCAGCTCATAGTAGTGAGGAATGCAGTTCCCCCAAAACATTTGCTTTATATACACTATTTACACAATGGGCCCCATGTGATTGGCTAATTCCGGGATACTCCTGTATGCCAATCAGAGTGCAGATTCACTTCCACCTGGAGCTGGATTGGGTGGCTCCTGCGGACCAATCAGACTGCTGCAATCTCAACCCTATTGTTCTAGGACCAATCAGAATGCTCCCTTTTGGATCCTATTCAACTCAGTACATAACACCAAGGTTTGGCAAAGTGAAGAAGCTACCTCAGGCAGCTCAGGCGACCTCAGCACACTCCCTGCTAGTACGAAATGGAAAAAAAAAGAACACATATGGCAATTGGGTCTGATCTAAGAGGGCTCTTCTTACATTCCGTTCTCCCATAGTTTTGACTTTGATTAAAAAAAAATCCCTGCTATTTAAAATGTAGCTGCGTTCCCATGGGAGTTTATTCCATCTTCCCAGTGTCTCCCTACCTGTTAATTTGTGCATTTTATTTGATATTTCCCACAATGAAAGGCCACTTCTGGAAACCTGGAAGAATAGACTGGAAGTTTAGCACTCACTTCTGTGTTATTTGCTTTCCCCCAAAAAAGAAAATAATAATTTTCAGCCCCCGTAATGCAGAAAATCACAGCAGTTCTGCACTGATGAAATTTGGGGTGCTGTGCATTTCTTTCCCACCATTTAAATTTTAGCTGACATGCTGGTATATTGATCAAAAAGCCACAGTTCCTTAACACCAGAAGGTGCTGCAGTTTAAAAAGAACATTAGAAATTGAGGCAGCATTATAACCAGCAATAAACCTGAATGCAGCCTGTGTCTTTTATATCTCGAAAATTTCACATCATTTGGAGCCATTGTTCCAAGGCTAGGAAGCAGTACATTTAATTCCAGTTCCTAGGAGCTCATGATCTGATAAGAAGAGAATTGTTTGTGAGCTCCAGGACCTCTTGCTGCTTAGCTGAATGCAGTGTGGAATCATTCTTAGTGGAGCATCCAAGGATCATTAATTAAAAGAAACAAACTAAAGACTGTAAGTGTAAATTTCTTGCTTGGCAGATCATCGTAGGCTTGAACCGCTGGCATTGAGTAATAGCGGCATTGAGTTACTAGGTACATTTTAGTCTATACCAGGAGTCAGCAACCTTTTTCAGCCGAGGGCCAGTCCATCGTCCCTCAGACCATGTGGTGGGCCAGACTATTTTTTTTTGGGGGGGGGAGGGATGAACCAATTCCTATGTCCCACAAATAACCCAGAGATGCATTTTAAATAAAAGGACACATTCTACTCATGTAAAAACACGCTGATTCCCAGACAGTCCACTGGCCAGATTAAGAAGGCGATTGGGCCAAATCTGGCCCCTGTGCCTTAGTTTGCCTACCCATGCATTATACCATCATGTTTGGGATGAATGGCAAGGAAAGCTGCCACTATTGCCCCTGCCCTTCATGGCCCATCATCTGCCACCGGAGGCAAAGTCCTATTTTGCCTCAGGGGGTGAAACAGGATGTGCTGCCCCTGCCTAGAAGGGTGACATTTATCCACCCCAGCCTTTCCTGAGGATCCATGTTTTCCCTCCCAGCCCCTTTGTCTATGCAAATACATGGAGAGATCTTTCTCCCAGAGAAGAGACATGTTTGGGAGAGAAAAGCTACACATGCTAGGGGTAGCATTTCCCCCAACCAAATCTTTCCAAGGAATCCAAGCTCTTTCCCTCACCCCTTATGGTATAACTGCTGCTCTAAATGCTTTTAGAGGGTGTAATTGCATTGGGATTTAAATGCGCTTTTTATTTATGTGTACATATTGCCTCCTTCAGCTTGTTTGGGAGGGAGGGGAGGATAGAAATGTACCACTGCTTCCATTATGAAATGTTCACACACCTTGGAAAATGGAGCACCTCTTTCTGAGGCAGGTGTGCTGGTGCACTGACACTTCCTGAAGTCGCAAAGTAGCCTTTGAGAAACTGTATCATCACTGACAAACCATGGAAGTGCTTAAGGTTCGTCGCTAGAGTTCAGCTGCAGCAACCCTTGCTTCTCGAATCCTCCTGGTTCACATCACTGCGTCAACTCTGCCAGCCCATACAAGCAAAAAAAATGCAGTTCAGAAGTTCTGGCTTGAATTGCACGGGCAGACTTCAAATACCCATACATCCCATTTCCCCATCTCTGTCCTGCTATTGTAAAGACGATGGCCTGGCATACCCAGCATGCCTCTGATCTCTCAGCTGCCAGACACATGTATCCCAAAGCCATCTTCCTATGAAGAAACAGGGAAGGTGATAAATTATTAACTCTGGTATTTGCATAACACGAATTTTCCCCAGCTGCAGCCACAGCATGCCGCGGATCAAGGGAAGAGGCTCCGGGATCCCCCAGGGACTCTCGCGAAACATCCTCTCACTTCATCTCCTGCTCCTCTGAACAAAACGCTTCTGTCAGACTCGCCTTTTAAAGCAAAGTGCCCTAATGATGACGGACAGCTTCACGTTGTCCCCACGAAGCAAAAAATAAAATAAAGAAATGCTATCCCTGTGAGCTGTAACTAACTTCTTGCAGAAAAGCTTTCCGAGTCATTGAGATGATGATATACATACGGCACAGTTAACTGCCAGGCAGTCTTCTGGTATAAACCCCCCCCATTGGCTCAAGGTGGAAAGGACCAAGGACAGCCTTAAGAGATACTTAGTGTAAATTGTGGTGGGGCAATGTTGTGAAATTAATTTGGAACAGTCCACGAGTTGGAGAGAGGGAGGGAGGGAGGGAGGGGGAGAAGTATCATTCAACATGATGCCAAAACAATCAGATGCATGGCTTGCATTTAACTCGTTTTATAGCTACTCAACACACTTTGGCTCATTTGCTCGCCTAATATTCATCGTGCCACAATCAAGCACTATTTCCGCTTTAACCCTTATGGTGGATTCAAGCAATAATGGAGGACAAGGAAGATTGGATTCTGTTTTATTGATGCACACAAGCACCCATAGGTATCAATAAAATACAGCACGAAAAGGCTGTTGATACAACTGATCATATAACCATGTCAAGATTGCCCTTTCTTGGAGTGTTTTATTCACCCATGCAACGAAAGGCATGAAAATTGGGGGTTTAGGTCTGTGCCTGCCTTCCCCAACATGATGCTCTAGTTGCCAGTCTACAACTCCCACCATCCTCCTATCACACAGGACCCTGGTATCCTGGCCTCACCTTTTCTCTAAGCCAGACTGTCACGTACCTCCCTTCTGTCTGATTAAAATACAAAAGAGTGTAAGGAAGAGAGACATGGCTTACTTGTGTATTCTGTTTGACCTGTTGCATGATTTCCCACTACCTTTAATTTATAATAAAAGTTACACCATTAGGCTACCAAAATCAGTGTGTGGTTGCCATGCTTGGGATTCAGAAAGACTCACTTTGGGCTCCACACTATTAGAAGTCCTTGGCCAGGATGGTAGAGTCAGGAATGTGCCCTATTCTCAGGAAGAAGCAAGACCTGAAGAGCTGGCTTTACATACCTTTCATGTGTCCTAATTTTCCTGGGACATCCTGGAATTACAGAAGTCATCTCGGCTTCTGATTTCATCCCAGAATGTTGCGCTTTCCCCTTCCAGCACTGCCGTTGCTGAGCAAGTCCGAGGACCCTTTTAAAATAAATTGGTGAGCAAATTGTTGAAACAGCAAAATGTTTTATTGAAATAAAAACACCGTTGCAAGGATGGGTGGCTGATGCAGGCACGCCCCAAATCAGGAAAGACACAATTTATAAAGCTGAATGTCCCTCCTTTGCTAGCCCACCAGGAAGGGGGTTGCAAAGTGTACAGCGTATCGTGTCCACCTTAATTAAAATATTACCAGCCCACTTGCCATGTACAAAAATGGTCAAAAGCCCCCACATTTACCTGTTAACGCAAGCAGTATATACATTCTTACCACAAGTTGTCCTACTCACACGTGTTAACCACTATTTGTTCCAACTGCAAGCATAAGCGAGTTTCATATCTCGCAAAGCTAAAAAGGCAAACACTACAATTTGACCACTAGTCACAGGTAGAAGCAGCCTTCATATCTGGGTCCCAACCACAAGTTACGAGCATTTTAACTACGATTTCTGCTAAATGTGTATTTCTGTCATCTTAGAGTTGTTTGTGGTCCCCTATCAGTTACAGTGTTCTCAGCATTTGCAACCCTTGTCAAAAGCACCACACATTAGAAAAAAGCGGTGCACACTATTATTCTAAGACACCTGTTTTTGAGGACTTTCTACCTTTATGAGAAAGCAATTACTAAAAGCATCCTTTATTCTGGAAAGCAATGAAAAAGCAGCATCTTTCTCACATACTGGTACCTCATTGGAGGTTGACTAGTTTGCTTCTGTGTTTTGGTCAGCCAATATCAATAGAGGGGCTGCAGAAGAAGGTTCTGTCTGTGATGCAGGATCACCCCTCTCCATGAAACTTCATGCTCCACTTGGGGAAAGGCTGTAGCTCAGTGGTACAGCATCTGCTTTGTATGCTGAAGGTCCCAGGCTCAATCCTCAACATTGCCAGGCAGGGCTGGGACTCTAGCCTGAAACTCTAGAGGGCCTCTTCCGGTAAACACAGACAATACTGAACTAGTTAGATGAACGATCTGACTTGATATAAGGCAGCCGTTTACATTCCTAAGCATGTTGTACTGTCTCAGGGGGAGCAAATGCCACCGTTTGAGACCCACTGCTGCAATGTATGCCCTCCAGAGTTCACAGATGGAAACAGGGCCATGATTGCAATACCCAGGGACCCCAGAATGCCAAAAGTGATTCTTGAAGAAGTGTATAATAGTGACACAGCATGATGAGATGTGCCTCATGCCAGCTAAAGGGTTCCCTGAACGAGCATTACACAGCGTTCTGGATTGGGCTATTAATTTCATAGCTTAATTGGTAAAAACCATGCCTGGCCAAATGGCTTGTTGCAAAGGTCACAGGCATCTTGCGTGTAATAAACAACGGCAATCAATTTGCTTGGTGTTATTTCTACTTTGCAATTCAGAGCTGCTTGGACTCCCTCCATTGGGCGATAAAAGTTAGCAGGGTAATTTTGCTTCAGGTGTCTCGTATTTAAGGGTTTCAGTGAAGCTGGATGGCTTGCAAATGCTTTCTCTTCAATCTTTTGTGCCAGGAGACAGAGGTATTATGCAGGGCTAGAGGGTGAGAGCCGAGATAGTGGAACTGAGCATGAGAACCCCCTGCTAATGATGACAACATCTACTGCAAAATGCTCCGCAACTAACAAGGCCCTCTAAGGATATTCATTAAAGCATAAAAATTTATATATTTAAAAGTTCCTTATAGAGATTTCCATAGTTAGGCCGGAGACTGGCATTTAGGGGAGGAGAGTTCACAAGCTTTGGCCTGGATTTCACAGATCCCAACTTTTGTAAGAAACAAAAGGCCTCAGATGAGATTCCTAGAAGAAGCAAAATAATGGGCAACAGCACAGAATGTCAAGCAAGAGTTGAGAAGGCTTTGCTGTCACATTCTATGGTGATTTCTCAGAATGGCCCTTATTTGTTTCATCTTGGAAATCACATTCAGGAATTATAGACATTGATTGTATCATTGTCATCGTCATTATCATTTATTTATTTAGATCCCTCAGACTATTCAGAGACAACTTTCTACCACCTAACGAAAGAAAGCCATATTTTTTACTGAAGGCAAGGCAAAAAAAAAACTGCAACCAAGTGCCAATCAGGTTCAGAAGATGCTCTAAGATGCTCTGGGGATTCATCTACATCAGGATCTTCTGCCCCTGTGGATCCTGCTTCCTGAGGCTGTCACCTCTCCTTGCCTCATGGATGGGCTGGCTCTGAATAAAGATCTACACCAAGGTCTGCTGGTCTTGTGGATCCTGCTGCCTGAGATGATCTCCTCACCTTGCCTCACAGCTCTGACTATGCCTTAGATATCACCCACAGACTTTAATTTGGGACATTACGGTGACCTTTTCTCATCAGCTGTGTAGCCACAGAACTGATCCATTACCAACTAGTCTACAACTCCCATCATCCATGACACTTGTCCGTTGTAGCTGGGGCTGACCAGATCTGGAATCTAAAACTTCTACAGGGCACCAGATTGGGGAAGGTTTTTCTGAAACGATGCCAGATCCAGATCCAGGGGGGCCTTTGGGAGAGATGCCCTCGCTAGGCTTCTCTCCTCCCCCCTGAAATTGCTTGCTTCCTCCCTCTCTGGAGCTACATCCTGCCAATAATAATAATAATAATAATAATAATAATAATAATAATAATAATTGAGAGAGCAAGCATTGGCAGTTTTTGAAAAAGGAATCCCCCACCCCACCCCAAAAAATCCTTGAAATTTCACTCAGGTTTCAATTTGCTAACCATAATTTGTTCTAATAGTCCTACCACTTTGGACACTCCATTAGCAGCTGCTAATTGATTGTAACAATGAGTCACCACACTCATTAACTTTTTGTCTATTCTTGCTAGGTATGTGCTAACACATGCATAAACTGCATCATATATTGGAATAGGTATGTGTGTGTTTTCTCCCCAGCCTGAGCGTGGAGAATTTTGCTTGGGAACATTCTGCTTTAAAAAGGCATATTCACAATTCAAATAAGTAATTTTAAATATATATCTGTATATTAAAACTCTGAAGCAGCGCTGCTGCAGTGGAGATTAAAACAGGACAGGTTGATTATAACCTGTCACATTTACAAGCTAATGAAATTCTGTCAATGGGGCATGACGGGACCGCCGCTTCCCCGAGACAAGTTTTAAGGCCCTTTCATCTGAACTCCCAACTTTGATCATCAGCTGATGAGTTTCTCTTGAGCTCCTGCCAAGCTTAAAGGCAAGCTTATTTCCATTCTCTAAGGCGGTGTCTACCCAACAGACCTGAGATACTGCTAAGTCAATGGCAGGGGGTGTCAAAACTCTTTTCAGAGTCAACTGGTCCATCAAGACCAAGCCAACAGCAAGCGTCGAGAAAGAGACATTTCCATATTCTCTGCGCTGTTTTCTCTCCGTCTGCATCTGTAATGTACAGCTAGCATCTGCCTTTCCTCTGAGCCTCTTGGGTGCCCTTGTTCAGAGGAACATAAGAATCTGCCATACACTGGGTCAGAATGCTGGTACCTCTAGCTCAGTATTGTCTACACGGACTCTCCAGGAGTCAGGCAGTATTCTCTTCCAGCCCTACCTAGAGATGCTGGGGATTGAACCCGAGACATTGTGCATGCAAGGCAGCTGCTCTGCCACTCATCTGTGCTCTTTTCAGAGGTGAGCATCCAGCCTATTCTGAAGGGTGCTGAGAGGTGTTAGGAGACCCCCTTCCTGAAGCTACAATTCCCAGCACCTTTAACAAACTAGAGTTCAAACTAGGACACTTCAGGTGAAGCCATGACTGTTAATATGGTGTAAGAGTGCTTTAAATGAATTGTGTGGGTGTGACCTCTTTTTGGGCTCTTTATTCTGGGCTGTGAGTTTAATTCAGCATGATTACTGAGGACTTTGGATATTAATTCCACATCTCCTCTCTAGTAGGACATAACCACAGAACAGGGGTGGGGAACGTTTGGTCCTCTGGTTGTTCTTGGATTTAAACTCCCATTAGACTCCACCCCCAGACAGCATGGCCAATGGTCAGAAATGATGTGAGTTGTAGCCCAGCATCATCTGGAGGGCCATAGGCTCCCTATCCCTGCCATTGAACTTCCTGAAAATCAAGAGGGATGGTGAAATTGAAACTCAAGTCTGTTGCTGAGGTCCCCATGAGCTGTGGCTACATTCCCAGTCCTTAAAACTCAGGTCTGACACATTGTCACAAACAGGGCTGGCCCCAGTGCCAGATTTACGTATAAGCTAAACAAGCTATAGCTTAGGGCCCTACTCTCTTGCCCCCCCCCAAAAAAAAATAAAGGAAAAAACAACTGGATGTACATTTCCAAAATATAAGATAAAAAACTAATAAAATAAAACTTACATACAGTTAGAGCTTAATAATTATTTCACTATTAATATACTTCTTCTCAATTGTATTTCACTATTAATATACTTCTTCTTAATTGTATTTCAGTTCAATAATTACTTTGATAAAATACATACAGTATTTTGTTATGTGCAAATGGCTTTAGATGCCTATTAGGTCCATAAATTATCATATAGCATATATTCAACACAAAAAACCAGCGGCAATTTGTTGTTGACAAAGGACAGCTGGACATATAAAGGGCCCCATTACCTTCAGTAGATTAGGGCATCATCAAACCTAAATCTGGTCCTGGCTGGCCCAATACATTTTATTGCCTGAGACAAAGGATATGGAGGCACCCTCTCCTTATTCCATGTATAGAAGCAAACTGAACTACTGGCTGGATCTTTCTTCAACACTGGCAATGTGACAGCATCCTTCACTCCTCTGACAGGCTGCTTAGCACACAGGGCTCTGCCCTCCAACAGAGAGGTCTCCAAGTCAATTATACATTCTTTATCATATATTAGTCATCAACTCATGAACATGAGTTTGGCCAAACTGCGAGAGGCAGTGAAGGATAGGCGTGCCTGGCGTGCTCTGGTCCATGGGGTCACGAAGAGTCGGACACGACTGAACGACTGAACAACAACAACAACAAGTCATCAAAGTTCTGAGAAGAATATATAAAGTCTTATACAAAAGCCACAAGGACTTATAACCTGACAAATCTGAAAACAGACTGTTGATATCTAATTACAATGTGTTTCCCCCCCAAAAAAAGTTTGATACCATCTAAACATCCAATTCTAGTATGTCTTCCAGATGTTAAACTCAGTCTATAGATTTCCTTTAAATAAATTCCTGAAGATATCAACAAAGGTAAGTTCACTGTGGTTTCCAAAAGCGTGAGGTGTTGATGATATTACAAACCGACGTTAATAAAGATGTACATAAAGATGAAGAGACAGGGTGCCGGCGTTTTTCACCTGTTTCGCCCAGGCAATCCTGTAGTTTAGGAGGCCGTTATTCGCCCCCAATGGGGCCCTTTGATTGGGGCTTGCAGATAGCACACTCCCACGAAAAATTACAGGCTTCTTCAGTAGTTCTCAAGACTTGAATACATATACAAATTCAGGAAGAAAACTTTTTATTGGCTTAAGCTGAAGAACTAGGTTTGCTAGTTCTGGTCACAAATCTCAGCCAAGGGAAACAGAGGCACAGACACTGTATGAATTGGAGGTGACTCTGTCAGTACATTTTTTTTTTTTTGCTGAAACTGGGACATTATGCCTAGGTAGCTTGCATTGAATTCCCCTGTAATGACGCTGGCTTTACCTGAGGGGGAGCTAATGTATGATGCTTGGGAAAAGGGGTCCTATGAGACAAAGCAAGACATGTTGTAGACACAGAATCGGGCCTAATAGCCTGCTTACTTTACTTGATATTTGCCATATGGCTTTGTAGCATACACATGTGTGACAGCATGTGAGTGGGCTTGTTTTCACCTAGAACCTTTCTGTCACTGACAAGTGGTGGCGAGGAAGTGGAAGGATACAAAACAGAGTTATTACATCCTGTGTCAGTTCACTTCTCGGAGAGCATCTGTTTGCCGGCTGGTTATGTGTTACATTTGTGCTATACTCCCCCTGCATGTTTTTTTTTAAGTTCTATTCCGAATCATCTCTTTAGAGTCATTGATCCATAAAGGACCTTGAAGACTATTAACCCACTGCAGATGCAGCATCACTGAGAGGTGGGTGACCATCCTGCCACATCCATTCATTTCTTCACTTTAATTCCAGTGCAATGTGTTTCTCTCAGTTTGTTTGAGGTGGCATTTGGCAAGAGCATTTCATTCTAAACCAATTTCCTCCTCACTTGGCATCTGACCCATGTCATGCAGTAAGATATTTTTTGTTATCTTTTCATATTAATGAAAATGCCTCACACAGTTGGGCACACGTGCCATCACCCCAGCACAAAATTCGCCAGAGTTCGTTACTAGAAAGCCAGAGGAATCAAGGCTCGCTGTCGTGATGCAGACCAAGTGATAGATTTGTATTGGGTGGTTCATTAAAAAAAAATAAAAAAAAATGCGTTTTTGTAGACTCCAAGTCTGGAACACCCAAAAAGGAATACAGCAGGTGGGGGGTGGGTGGAGCAAGAACAGATAGTGGAAGATCATTGAACGCAATGGGAAAGCATTCTGTCTTCTGTGCAATGAAAGTGTTGTGTGTCGCACATCAAGGGTCCGATGGCACTTTGACACCAACCACAAAAGCGTTGCCTAGCTTGGTGAAACGGAAAGAAAAGAGTTTCTCGAAGGGAAATTGGGGAAATATCATTCCCGGTATCTTCGTTTTTGCAACTCTCTTTCTAGAAGAGATCATCTGACAGCTTACCAAGTATGAGCCAAGGTTAGACAAATGATCATCATGCAGACGACAGCAAAAACCAGATTAATTGTTCCAAAGCATGACAAATGCAAACTTTCCCCTTCCGATAGAAAGTGGTTTGTATCATGGAAAGCTCTGTCATCGTGCTTTTCTTTGAAGGCAAAAGATGTCAATGGATGAGTTGTTTTTTTCTAAACGAAAGCCTCAGTATTCAGGTTAAATTGCCGCTTTGGCACTTGGCGATCAATAAGCGGGTTTTGGGTTGCAGTTTGGGCACTCGGTCTCTAAAAGGTTCACCATCACTGATCTAGGGTGTGTTTGCATGGAGGAGTGGGGGAAGTCTTGGCTGCTGATAGAGCATTAAAGCACTGTCTGCAGCTTGCAAAAGAGTTGCAGGTTCTGGCAATTGACAGATTCTAAAAAAAAAAAAAAACAGGCCGTAGACCCCATTTGCCATGTACACACCACCATTTTAGTGTCAGAATAGAGAGCGTTTCACACGTACTTGCTGCTATCTCCACGCCATAGGCAGGTGGGGATGACTCACCTGTTAATCACCTGGCAGCATAATGGTGTCATGTGACGGTCACTTTTGTGTGGCTCCTCGGTGGTTGTGGAGGTGCCTGCACTGTCCTTTGCTGCCCTGACAAAAAAAAAAAAAAGCTGTGAAAATGTTTTTTTTAAAAAAGTTTTGGAAAATATATTGAATTTGCCATAAGTTCACCATCGCTATCTAGTGTCACCTTTAAATAATGCACTTAAAACACACTTAAAACATTATATTTGCAGCTGTATAACTGAGTCCTCAGTAGGGACTTCAAAGGGCCTTGAGAAGGTGGCAGCAATCAGGTGATCAGCTGTGCCTACAAACTCCCTTTTGACTCAGCTTTGATGTTCACCCAGCCATATATGATGTCAGGCTGAGGGCAAGTGGACATGGCTTGGCCAAAATGACCTCAGAGGCTAAATAAGGAGTGCTGGCAGTCCTAGTTAACCAAAGGTTCTCCACAGTGGTATACAGTGGTATCTTGGTTTAAGAACAGCTTAGTTTATGAACAACTTAGATTAAGAACACTGCAAACCCGGAAGTAGGCGTTTTGGTTTGTGAACTTTGCCTCGGAAGCAGAACATGTTTCGCTTCCTGTTGAGTGTGTTCCATTTGTAAATTGAGTCCCCTGCTGCTATGGGAAAGCACGCCTTGGTTTAAGAACGCTTTGGTTTAAGAACGGACTTCTGGAACAGATTAAGTTCATAAACCAAGGTACCACTGTAGTTTGGGAGGGGACCCACAGGGGCAGTTGCCCCGGGTGCAATTTTGTTAGGGGCACAAAATTTCAACACCCAGTGCTGCCTCCATACAGCTGTGGACTTCTATCTCTGGATTTACTTGAAAACGGCTTCTCCATGTAAACCAGGAAGTGACCTCTGCAGACAATGGAATGACTCTTTCTTTACTTATCTCTGTGGTTGCAATCTTCTGGGTGATGCAGATGTCATTAGGCAGTTGAATGTGCATGGGTACTCCATCTGTTTGCCCTCCCTTCCACACTCTTCTCTTGTTACGCCTGTATGCCTTGACCCAATAAGACCAGACGAAAATATTTCAGGCAGCAAAGTTTTCAGAAAAAAGTCTCTTTATTGCAATAAGGTGCATTCAGTAAGCAAAAGGCAAAAATGCACACCCCACCTCCTGTGGGGCAAGCTTAAGTACTCTCTATGACATAGTAAAGCTCCTCCTAAATCCCTCCTCCTGGCCTATCAGAACTAATATTATAATACTGCGTTAGCAAATCAGAACATTTCCTTTGTCCGGCTGCCTTTGTCTGTTTCAAGCTGCTTTAGCCGCCAGGAGGTGCTATATGCTATTATTTCAGTGCCTAAATGCCTAGCCGTTGACCCCCAACTGCACCTGGGACCTTATTTTGGCTTCTGCTGATGTTCACAGGAAATGGCTCGGTCATGGGGGTGAGTTGTGGTTAGCTCTTCCCCTGAAACCAGACATAGTGTGGAAAAGAGGAAGTCTGTGGTCGGCCGTTTACTGACATTCTGCTGAACTGCTGAACTGCTGAAACTGCTGATATGTCTAAAAAAGCTGCAGTGTTAAGCTTTAGCTAGAGTGAGCAAAACTGCATCTTCTGAAATGGAATCAGAGTGAAGCTGCATCTAAAATGGGGTTCTGTGGCTCTTTCTACCTACCCTCTGGTACCTTGGTGCCTCACTCTGCATGGCCTTCGGTGCCAGCAACCCATCACTGGTTCCACACCCCTGCCTTAGCAAAAACAGAATCGTGCAATTAATTAATTATGGCTTAAAAAAAAGAAGGTATCAGGACACCACACATAATGTCCCCATAATCTGCATGAATACCTGGTGATGGAGGTTGGAGGGAGAGTGTCTGGACCCAGGTCACTTGGTGCACCTTATGACGGAGTTGAGAAATCAATGTGGTTTATTCCAACAGCGACACCATTTAACCACTCACAGATTACGCCTTCTGGCACCATTTCTTTCATATAATTCTGTCCCCTCCCAAAGGAAAACTTCAGATCAGCACAGGCCTGGACCTATCATTAAGCAAATGGAGACAGGCTGCTCCAGTCAGCAGATTTTGAGCCCCATTAAAGGCTATCTAATTATCAGTTATTTAATCTAGTGCTCTATTTTGTTTTCGGGGGGGGGGGGTGGCTTCTTCTTCTTCTTCTTTATTTCCCACCCTAAAGCATTAAAATGTCTCAGAGCACCCCTCACTGCTTAATACCCACTAGAGATCTCCAGATAGATTTCCCTTCTTAAAAAAAAAAAAATGTTTCCAACAACAATAATTTATATTCAGCATGCCAGAACTAATTAGCCTCCCCCCCCCATTTCCTGTAGGGAGGTGAAATATATACAAATAACATTCTAGCAAAATGGGGTCAACTCAGATTAAGTTTGCTTCCCATTTGTCTTTTAGTCTTTAGCATTAAATTTACCATGCATATTACTAGCAAATTTTAATTTTCCACAGCATTGGGCAATATCTTTTCCTTAAAGCCCGAAAGAGCATTCATTAACATTCTCATCTCCTAGTTCAGCATGTGATGGCCTCCTCATTTGCAATTAAATGTGAAACTTGCTGCTGAAGGAGATTCGGCTGAATGGCGCCAAAGGCCCACTAGCAAAATACACATGCGTATGTATATGTATGGTTGCCTGCATTCATTCACGTGTTTCCCCATGTTCAAATTGGAAGTGCAACATTTAATTGGGTTTGGGTGAACACGTTACAGGTATCCAGCAACCATGGACCAGAGATACATTCAATGGCAACACAACCATTGCTTCTAAAAGCATATCATCAGATTTTACTGAGTAGAGAAGGAAGCATGTTCATGTCTGCAGGGACGGAAGGTCCCACCGCTGTAATGAAGTAGATCTTGCTCTGGTTGTCAATTCACAAAGCCCTAAACAACTTGGAAACAAAATGTCGGCTCACACATACAGAGAGGGGTGTGGCCTGATAAAGAGTCTTGAAGACTACAATGGAACCTCGGTTTTCAAGCGTCTCAGAAGCCGAACGTTTTGGAAGCTGAACGCCGAAAGTGTTTGCTTCCGTTTTCGAACACGCCTCAGAAGTGAGACGGCTTCCACTGTGTGTTTTTCTTTTTTCTCAATCGATTTTGCTGACCATCCATTGCTCCTTGGTTTTTGAAATTTTCGGAAGTCGAACAGTCTTCTGAAACGGATTACGTTCGAAAACCGAGCTTCCACTGTATACCGTACATAAAAGCCTGGAAGGTTGCAGTTGGGCGAAGTTTCCTCACCTCATCACAATGGATACAAGACACATGGGTATGCATGCAAAACACCTTTCAGAAGCAACACACCTTCTTGTACTAAACAAATAAAACTATTTCCTTGTGAGTTATTTCTAATAGAAAAAAGTCTCTTTGAACAGAAGGGAGTTTTCAATGGATGTAAAGCAAAGCAAAACAAAACAAAAACAAAACACAGCTGTGGCACTGGAGGTCTGAGATACCCCTCTCACAACTTGGCTGAGGACAATGAAAGTGGGCATGGATGAGACACCCGTCACAAGTCACCCGCACTGTAAATAAATGTGCCTGCTACTCTCTGAATTGACTTCTTCTTCATTGTGCTGGAAATGATTCTCTGAATTCAAATGCTTTCATATCTTGGGGGGAGGGGAGAGAGGAGAGAGAAAAATGTTCCCTGAAGATAAAAAGCATAATAGTCTATTTTATTTTCCACTTTCCGCATCAATAATGAAAAGTTATCCTCCAGGGACAGCTGGCAACATTTGCAGCTCTTACCTCGACAGTACAAAGTCTCCCTTCTGTGCCTGTGCTGTGATACATACCCAGAAAATACAAGGACTGCAGCAACCTGATTAAAGTTGGTTTCAGAAACAACATGTCAAAGGCCACCTGGAGCCTGAGGTGGTTTGATTCCTGAGCCCCCCAGAGGTGTCTCCTTGAAGGTCACTCCTCGAAGCATCATCCTCAAAAGAAGAAGGGGGGAAATGAAATATGTGAACTACCTCAGCTGTGGATCAGCAACAGAATAGCCGTGGAATGAGAAGTGATGTGCCATTGAAGCAAATGCCAAGTGCAGCCTTTTAAAAAGGTCAAAAGGATTATTTGAGGTGGTGCGGGTGGTACGAGTTCAGAAAAGCAGGAGTCAAAAACGAGGTCTCCAGTTCAGCTGATGCTCAATGATGATCGGCACTTGAAAGTCCAAACACATTCATGGAAAATGTGCTTCACACATTTGCTTGGTGGTTGAACAAGCCATTGCAGCAGCAACAAAACATTGGCAGGAAAGTTGCTTCTTTCCTGCCTAATTGTTTTAATCCAGGCACAGAGTTTCCCCCTCACCTGCTACCTGAGTCTATTAAAAAACAAACAAACCCAGAGATGCAGGCTGGGGCCTTCTACACAGACAAAATATGCGGTGAACCACTGAGCTATGGGCACTCCTTGTAGCTCAAGAAGACCAGAGGAAAATCCAAAAAGTTTGCAGCAGCAAGAGGAAGTCTGTTGCAGAAAAGAAACTATACTACTTACCAATCTAACAGGACTCACAACAGTCAAACCTTGGTTCCCGGACACCTCCGTTATTATACGTTTCGGCTCCCGAACGCTGAAAACCCAGAAGTAAATGCTCCGGTTTCTGAACAATTTTTGGAAGCTGAACGTGCCACGTGGTTTCCGTTTTGAGTTTCCCTATTGTATTGAGGTTTTTGCTTCCAGTTTTCGGTTGTCGAACGTTTCAGAAGTCGAATGGTCTTCCGGAACGGATTACGTTCAACAACTGAGGTTTGACTGACTGTATTTTATTCTTTTAAGGGATGGAAAGCTGCAGATACTTTTTCTGTAAGCCAGTTGTCCCCAAATTCAATAGAATGCTGGTTTGCATTGAGGAGATCATGACCCACAGATAGGTTTTCTCCTGACAACAACAATTGATGTGCATGGGTGTTTTGAAAAGAAACAGAAGGAGAGAAAGAGAATGTTAAGAGGCCAAAAAGGAGACAGCTTCCTGTGTCTTTAACACTGGTGTGGCAGAGGTGATGACAGGTGGTGTGCAGCCTTTTCCCAGCCCGAATGGCAAGCTGTGCTGTTGAAATCCCCCTTTCCATGCAAGCACTGAAGATGCAGAAGCCTCTTTGCATCTGGCCATACAGGTGGAAAAAAGAAAGCGAAAATGTGCAGAACACTATCTCAAAGTGAGTCTCTGAGATTGCAGGTGAATAACAAAACCAAATGCTACCGTTTTGGAATAGATACCCTGCCCTTTGTTCTGCCCAAAAGACAGCTGTTCTTTGTGATTTGGAGGCAAACCGCACACTTTGGGAGCGAAGACCACACTTTTAACTCTTGTACAGCAAAAATTTGTATGCAATGCATGTAGCTGGCCTGCATCTGAGCTTAAAGCACAGGACTAGGCTGCACACAGCATATTGAAGCATAAATTGCACAATAAGCCTGCATAGAGCCTAATTAGCTGAGTCTGCTTACCGTCTGCAGATATGCATACTTATCAGCTCAGCAAGAAACATAAAGACTAATAGGGTAAAGCCAAGCCTTCCAGCTGGAGATCTCTGGTCTTGTCAATGTGGCCAGTGCCAGCTCATGGAATGCCAGGCAAAGCTAGCCTGTAGGAAGTCCAGTTTCTAGATCTGGCTTTTTAAAAGCTTAAGGCATGAAACTGCACATTTAATAGCCAAGCAGAAGGCTTTCAGGCAAGACCTTACTGCTTACCTGTAGGTCCCTTCAGTTGTTTAGATTCATAGACAACGATGGAAATTCTCTCATAGCCAGGGTTCAAAATCTGTCAGGGTCTGAGCAGGGTCTGAGATGTTCCTCCCTTCCTCTTTGATTACATAGTGTTGCACTATGCTGACAGGTGTATTCATGCCATCCAAAACTGGCTGTCACATTCCTTTCGCATTAGAGAGGTCTACTGTAGATATTCTCAGGTCTTTGAACTAAAAGCAACAGTGTGAGTCAAACTCCCAGATTTTCTATGAAAGCTAACAAGTCAGCTAGTTCTAGCCTCTGATCATCCCACTTGGCATGTTGTTTCTCATGTTTTACCAGACATTCTGCTATTTTCTACTGAATAAATGCCAAATAGATTCATATTCAACTCCTACAAGTATGGGTTATGGTTATAAAGCATGCTCGGCCCAGGTCAGAATCTTGGGATTTGCAGTTCGTTAAAGCGATGAGTGTGGTTAGGAAACTCTTATTCCCTTCAGATAACTGCAGTTCCCAGAATGGTTTCATAGCCAATCCCTCTTCCCAGAGGCAGAATTCAAAACCATAAAAGCTGAAGAGGAATGGGTAGAGTTCTAACGCAGCTGTCCCCAACCTGGTGTCCTCCAAAACTTGTTGGATTCCAACTCCCATCAACCCCATCCAAAGGTCAGGGATGATGAGAGTTGTAGTCTAGCAGCAACTGGAAGTCACCAAGATAGGGAAGGGTGCTCTGTTGATGCAATGGGAATTTTGGCCAAGTATTCATGTGAGAGAGTGTCTGCAGAACTGAATAGATCCATACGATGTAGAACTTTCCCAAAGGTGTCTTTGGAAGATTAAAGGAGATTGTAGTCATATATGTAGCAGAAACAGAGCAGGGGGAAAGTGAGGAGCCATTACAGGATTTTTCTCAATTACCCTCTGGCAAATTTTTCAAGTGCCACTGTGGATAATAAGACCATGGCTTGAGAGCCAGTATTCTAAAGCAATATAAAAAACAGTAGACACCATTTCACTCCACATCCAAACAAGCTCTCAGTGTCCCAAGTAATAGACATTTCATCATCCCAAGAGAACAGCTTGAAGTCTAATGCAATTTCTTCAGCACCAGTGGTTGTCTAACAATATTACACATTGCCATGTAATACATACTGTTCCCTAAGCTGCAACTATGTACAGCTTTTTTTCCAGCAGCTACTCCTGAGGAAATGCTGAAGATCTACAGAACCAATAAGACTTTGTCTCAAGAGGCGTACAGAAAACTATTTACCGGCAGGGCTTTTTTCCAGCAGGAACTCACCGGAACTCAGTTCCAGCACCTCTCAAGTGGGCGCCATTGCCATTCTAAGAGAATGAGGGAGGTGTTCATGGTGAGTTCTAGCACCTCTTTTCCTAGAAAAAAAAATAGAACTGTTTACTAGCATTTATTATTATTATTTTACCAGTGTACCTCAGATTGGGACAAATCCCTAGTTAAGGTGGGGTGCTTTGGAGAGATTTAACAAGGTGGGATTCTGAGGAAAAACTGGCTGCAAGGCTGCATAAGTTGAAGCAGAGCCCCCTAATGCAATATGTGGAACCTGGGCTATCCAATCAGCTTGAAAAAAGAAATAACATGCAATTTCAAAACACTGTTGAAACAAAAGACTTTTCTTTTGAAGCTTTGGGAAATGTTTCCATTAGGATTAGAGATGAGGGGTGGTCCTTATGTTCACCCCAGAAAGCATTTATATTCCTGAAGCGTTGAGCACTCTGTAAGCCCCGAAGTGGAGCAGGGGGCAGAATCTCTTGCTCATACAGCATTTCTAATTGATAAACTGCCACTTAGTGATAGCCAGAAAGAAAATGTATCCTTGTGTCTTCTTACAGAGGTGAGTCTCCCATTCTTGCATGCAGTTTGCACGTGCTTAACTTCTGGCATTTTGCTGGAGTGATGCATTCATAATTCGCTCTTGTATCCTCATTTGATAAAATGCAGTCATGGGCAGTTGCTTCTGTCTTTGTCGTCCCGTCCCCGTCCCCCCCCCCACATACACTCACTCAACGGAATATGATGGAGAGAGGGAGGATGTTTAAAGTCAGACAAGCACTACCCACCTCACCTGTTTGGAATGCTAAAGGCATGCAGAGAGACACCCAGTATCTTCCTAGCCATAAGAACTGGCTACCAGCCAAGGTAAACCTATCTCAGATCAAACCAACGTGCCACAACTCTGCCGCACTCCCATGGGATCCAAGTGTTAATGGGGAGTAATATTTATCTAGCAAATGGATGGAAAGAGCTGGCATTGGTGATAAGAATTAATCAGCTTCAACGAAGTAAAATATTACACATGCTAACAAGGCCATTTGAGCAACTGTTTTCACCAGTGGAGCTTATCTTTCATGGGAGGGAACCATTAAGCTGAAAGAACTTGCCAAATCCAGACTTGAAAGATATCCTTTCAGTGCAGAACATTCTGCTGTTAACAGTTTGCGAGCTGGAGAAATCTGTGTGGATGTGAAACTCTTCCCCCCCCCCCTAGTGTGCTTAGATCAAATAAACTCTGTGCATAGCTGTCAACCTTCCCTTTTTTGCAGTAGGAAACGGCGCTGGAATAAGGGAATTTCCCGCAAAAAAAGGAAAGTTGACAGCTATGCTTCTGTGTTATTCATATTCGAAGGAGACCTACCAAAATGATTGGGCCCGACTAACTTGGTTCTACTAGTTTTATGTTCACTTCAACTTTTGATAGGTTTAAAATTAATTGTACCTGTTGAATTATGCTTTGTGCTGTTTTCGATTGTGAGAGCTATTATCACAGCATCATAGAATTCTAGAGTTGTAAGAGACCACGAGTTCAACCTCTTGCAACGCAAGAATTTTGCATGTAAGTTGCCAAGAGATATTTTGTATTAGGTGACAGGTAAATAAAACAATATTTCAATTCCGGTGTGTAAAGCGTAGGGTCATTGTGGAGACAGAGCAGGCTCACTAAACAATTTATCCATGTCAGCAGGAATTCTTCCATTGTTTAAGAGCTTACCACACTGAACTTGTACAGTGCAAAAAGCATAATCTAGGGGCCGTGGCCTTTGGCAAAGTGTTATCTCTCAGCTGTTGCCCACAAGGAATGTGGGACAATAATACCAATTTGCTTTATGCGAAACGTAATGTTTGAATGCTTGAGGAAAGTGCTACATCGCCTGGCTGCGAGTAGTGAAGTCCGCTCCCTGCAAGGCCCTTTCCACCTGCCCTAGGGTGCGGGGCCCACACTCACCAGCTCTACTAAAGAGGCTCCAGGTGAGACCAGAGGGACATCGCTATGCCTCATGACCCTAACTATTGAATTATTTTGCCCCATCTTTTTGTGCCTGCCAAACAGCCGTGTCATGCTTATGATAATATTCTCTTATTCTGTTGTTAATTGTGCTGTTTTAAATGTGCATTTTATATTTGATTTCATTTAGCAATTTTTTTTAAAAAAAGTTTAAGATTTTTTGTTAACTTTGTTTGTGTTAAATCTGTATTCTGTAGTTGACTTTCTTTGTAATGTTTTATTTTGAAATCTTTAAGATAATATTTTAGTTTTCCGTTAATTATCTTGCTTTGACTGTATATTCTATATTTGACTATCTTCAGATTGTTTTATTGGTGTTTTATTGATGTTTTAATCTTCTGTAAACCACTTTGCGATTTTTCTTAAAAATATAAAGTGGTATATAAATGAAATAGATAGATAGATAGATAGATAGATAGATAGATAGATAGATAGATGATACATAGATAGATAGATAGATAATACATAAAGAGTGCAATTACTGCCTTCGATTTCCACTTGCAGCTCTGTCCAGTGACAAAATCAAGAACATTTAGTCCATGTCCACATGCACTAAGGGGGCAGGACCATGACCCACTGTGTCGGTCCTAATGTTGCTGTGCCCTGCCCCCAATATCTGTGCACTACTTCTGAAAAAGAGAACAGCAAGGGGTGTCAAATCTGGCCTCCAAGGCGTGCATCACCCACTGGTGCTGCTGTGATGCCAGAAGCAGCTTCAGCGCACTCCTTGGAAGCCAGCTCTGCTACCTGCCCCACTGCCCCCTTACTGCCTCCATAGTGGCCTCTCCATGAATAGGAGACACCACTGGTCCCCTCTCACTCTCTGTCCCCAGTCCTGATCTTTATCACCCCTTTGTTTCTGATGTAGATCTTCATAACCCTCTTCCTGTTTAGTGGGGTTTGTGTGGCATGCCATTTTGTGCTTTGCCTCAGATGCCAAAATGTCTTGAGCTGACCCAAGTCTATGCCTTTGGGATCTCTGCATTATCAGTCCACCCTAATCCACACACGGATGAAGGCAGGGTCTCTTTTCAGCCATCCTGCACAATGTTGGGATGTAAGGAATGGGGAATAGCAACACCCATTGTTCAGCCCAGACACTGCGGTCCAGCACTGAGGGCCTTCTGGTTGTTCCCTCACTGTGAGAAGGGAGGTTACAGGGAACCAGGCAGAGGGTCTTCTCGGTAGTGGTGTCTACCCTGTGGAACGCCCTCCCATCAGATGTCAAGGAAATAAACAACTATCTGACTTTTAGAAGACATCTGAAGGCAGCCCTGTTTAGGGAAGTTTTTAATGTTTGATGTTTTATCGTGTTTTTAACGTTCTGTTGGGAGCTGCCCAGAGTGGCTGGGGAAACACAGCCAGATGTGTGGGGTATAAATATATTATTATTATTATTATTATTATTATTATTATTATTATTATTATCATCATCATCATCATCATCAACCAAACTAGCAGGATGCAATTCCACCATTCTGTGAAAGAGGCTTCCATGTGAAATGAACCAAAACAGAGAATGGCTCTGGTAAGAACTATTGAATTAACACCAACATCTTTGCAATAATGTGCCATGAGGTCATTTACCTCAAGGAAATAAGAGAAGAACCAGGTTCCTGTCCCCTGTCCTGTTTCTTTCCCTGTCACTGATCAAGCAATTTGATATTCATCAGACACTGATCAGACATAATAATCCTTTTAAGAAACGTGTCCTGATATCTGCATATATCTGGTTGGTATATGTGATGTTCAGCCTGTATATCACAAGCAAAAATTGCTCCCAGGAACAATTCAGTATGCTATATTTATTGCATTATTATCAGGAGGATCGTGTCTGTTAAAAATCCCATTTCTTAAAATGTATAATTTTCATGAAGTCAGAATCTATTAGCACAGTCTTAACTGCTGTGACAAAACAGCAGAACTCACAAATTAAACAAGGGTTCCGCTCTCATACGCTGCCCCCACTCAGTATTTACATCATAAATGCCTCTGTCAAATGAGATAAAATCTGAATTCTACTCTGACAAAGCTAATGCTATTTGAGATCAGTAATACTGCAAGAAACTTGGGCACTGGCGAAAGAAAGAAAAAGCTGAAACTGTAGGAGGAATTGTGGGAGTAAAAACCTTATGGTATGGAAAAGTGATGCCTTGAATACAGAGACCCTCAATCTCTCTCTCTCATGCACATGAACTTCTTTGCTAAAACAAAATTACAGTGGTACCTCGGGTTAAGAACTTAATTCGTTCTGGAGGTCCGTTCTTAACCTGAAACTGTTCTTAACCTGAAGCACCACTTTAGCTAATGGGATCTCCTGCTGCTGCTGCGCCGCCAGAGCACAATTTCTGTTCTTATCCTGCAGCAAAATTCTTAACCTGAAGCGTTATTTCTGGGTTAGCGGAGTATGTAACCTGAAGCACCACTGTATTTTCGTCCAGATTTTTCCCTGAAAACTTCCAAATGAGCTCGTTTTGTTTCCAAACTAGAATAAAAAAAATCAGATTTCTACCCGAGTAGTTTGTCGTATCTTCAGTGTATTCTTGTGTTTTTCACACCATGTAAGGAGCCATCAGGACTCACCCACGCTGCTGTTGAGTCCAACCTGCTTACCCCTTTAAAGCAGCCCTGATCCACCCACCAAAGGGCTCCTGCCACTCAGCAGGGAGCCATGTTGTATAGGACAAGGACAGACAAGGGAGGGCTTTCTTCCTCCTCAGCCTAGAGAGCAGGGCTTGGACAAGGACCAGCTGCACCCCCTGAACCCCATACTTATAAGCACCTGAAGCTCAGAAGCTTAAATTGCCCTTTGGAAGCACTGGGTGGGATGGGAGAAGAAGAAGACATCTGGAGAGGCATCACACTGACTGCTCTTGATCAATTTCATGCCTACTCTAACTGGCAATGGCTCTTCAATCATCATCAGTTGGATGCTTTCATTGGAGAACTCTGGAGCTGAATGTGTTATTTCCTCCAAGCAAGTATGTGTTGCATTTCTCTCTTTATCCATCCACCTCTTTATTTCTCCCCATAAAGAAAGTGCACAGATCTCCCCCGAATGGGAGGGTTCATCAAGCCCCCTCGTGTCAGTCTATCCCAAGAAAGAGCTAAGTGCACAAAGACATCTCCTGCACAAAGAGCAGTCATAAAAGTGTGCCTGGCAACCCAAGTGGTATAAATGTTCCTTCGATTAAGTGCCTCATTGGGGTAAGTTGATGATGCTCCATTAAGCTGATGTGATAGACTCCAAGCTCTCAACACCATCAGAGGGGAGATGGATTCATTGTTGGAGGAGGGAGGCCGCTCTCTGAACTGCCAAGCTTCCTTAGAGCAACCCATGCTCCAGGCTGATCTACTGCTGCAATGTGCTGCTGCAAAGAGTGACAGATTCCCTTCATTCAGGGCCGTCTTACCCATAGGTGCTAGGGGTGCGGGGCACCCAGGCGCCGGGCTCTCAGGGGCGCCACGCCGAGAGTCTGGGGAAGAGCCCGCCAATCAGTTGGAGCGCCATGGCGGGCTCTTCTGCTGCCACGAGTTCGGGGGCGACCAAGCCAGCAAGATGCTGAGGCGGTTGGCTGGCTCTGCCCTCCTGTGTGCCTGGGACTGGGCAACCGGGGGTGGGGTGGGCTGCCAGGCCAATCTTTGCACCCCGGCACCTCATATGCTTAAGATAGCCCTGCCTTCATTGACTGTATTGACAATATAACTGGTGCAGTTCTTAAATTGCACGTCCTAATCTGACTATGGAGAGAGGATGTTAAAAACAAACAAATGATGCCCCTATAACTAAAATCCATCTCATGTCAAGCATCAACCTTTAAGCAATAGCAACATTTCCTGGTATGGGAAAGTACATGTATGAATTCCTGTTTCTAAGTGTCACTGATGTAGTGAGTGGGTTAACCCAGTGCAATAAATGATCCTTGCTGTTGTCAGTTCATCTGCCTCTTCCATCTGTTTGACTTTCTTCTTCCTGTGCTCCCCACACATTTCTCCTGACTCCTGCCCCACCCTCACCCCCGTGCTCCCTTGGCATGCTGTCTGGCTGTCTTATCCAATCATCACTCACTCTTTAAGGATTTTCTTAATGAACCTTCTGGCTCCTCTGTCACCACATTTCTCCCCTAATGTAGCGAGGCACGTTCGCAAATATCATTTCTGTGCCGCCCTATGTCCCTGACACGGCTAAGTGAGATGTGGCTGGTCAGAGGGCAACTTTAAAAGGGACTCAGGATGGGACCGTTGCCATCAATAGATTCTCATGGTTTTTTTTTTTGTTGGTTTTTTTGGTTTTTTTGGCAAGCTTTACTGGCACACATCAAAATGTGATGATTAACAATGAGGACATTAAACGCTAGGAAGCAATGGTATCATAGTATATTGCTTAAGCACATGGGTTATATGATGGGCAAGGGCACAGAATTCACAGTAAGCCAACATTGTTGGCTTGTGTGGAGGACCTGTGTGGAGGTTTACTGAGTGTCTTATGTTTGTGTGGCTGAGCTATGTGCTGAGCTATCAGAACTGCAGCTTGGAACAGCATTGAAGGACTCTCGGGCTCTGTACTGGCCCTGCCCATACAGACTGCCCACTGGGTCCTCCAGGATGGTAAATGTTTGCTTGGGCCAGGACCATGACTAAGCAAAAATGACTTCATGACTCTGGTGTATTTTTTGTGCAATCCCTCAGTTATGGTCACCCCTAATGTTCTTATTGATCTTATTTGCTAGTTGCTTTATATATTTTTAAAAAAAGGTCTCAAAACAAGTTAACAAGGCAAAATACAAACACATAAAAATAATTAAAAACCGGGAAAGGGTAAAGCAATGCACAATACAAATTTCTACTCCAAGTAGACCCATTGAAATTAATGGACCTAAGTTAATCGCGCCCATTAATTTAAATGGTTCTAACCCTACCTGTAGTAGAGTTGGGTACAACTATAAAATGATTGTCCAACAGCACACTAAGAAGAAAAAATCCTGCCTCTCCTAATACCTAATGCCCCTGGTGTTGCAGATGAATGTTCTCTTCACACTTGAGAGCAGTTTCTGGGGTTGGGGGCAAAAACTTCTCGAAGATTTAGCAGAAGAGGATCTTTGCTGGGTTCTGATATTTTTGTGAGAGGTAGTTCTTACAAATAATGCTACAAGGTGATCTGATGGATTCCTCTGTGTCTTCCTCCCCCCCCCAACCCCCCACCCATTAAAAGTAAAGCTGCAGTTCAGCTGAGCACATAAGCAGTGTAGCTGCCATGTGCTTTGAAAATGGATACTCCAAGCATCATTTCTCAGAGGCATTAATTTCCCAGGGGCATTAGCAGCGCCATTTTAAAAGCATGCAGCGACTACACTGAACATAGCTTCAATTTCTGGGAGAGAAGTGGAGGAGGGGAGCTCTTAAACCATCTCTAAATGTTGTTTGAAACTACTATTGCATACCCACCTGAAAGTCTATGAATTTGTTTCCCTGAATATCCCCAATATTTTCACCACCATTACCCTATTCAGGAATAAAAACCTACCCTCTGTTATGACTTCCAGACACCATCATGGCTTGGCTTCAATACTAAGACTCTGGGCCTAGCTTCTCAATTTCCTCTTTCTACAACAGACTCCATCTTGGTGTGCACAAGTAGCTGTTGCTTTAACACATCCTCATCTAGTAGCTGTAATGTTGGCACAAAGCACACTTTGCCCCAAAGGTGACTTCTTCTAGAGGAAAACGACCAAAAGATATCAATCTAGGCTTCTGGGATGCAAAGCTTTCTCAGACTGTTCTACAACTCACTTGATCAATAAGCATAGGATGGTTGTTCACTCAAGACAAAACTGTAAGCATGGCCTTCTTCTCTACAATGTCAAGATTCTTTGTATAACACTGGATTTAAGTTATTCCTTAGCACAAGCAAAATGAGAGCTTCTTTCTATGCCACAAGGACAGGCTATTCTGCTACCCTCCTGGTGAGGACACTAGTCTACTTCAGAGCACTAATCCTGGTCTGAAATTCTTGCCTCCTCTGCATGGGATCCAAAGTCCCAATTAGCCACTTATTTGCTTTTGTGGAGCATTTTATGGTGTCACATGTATGGTAGTTGGGTCCAATTTCCATCCCTGTCTTTTTCTCATTTTTAAAGCAATTGCATTATGAAATACCATTAAACCCTTCTTAGAGGAGGTCATAATGACCTGGATTCAAAAAGAGGAATCCATTACGGACTTCCGGCGGCGACGCCATCGCCGGGTGGTCGAAGGCTGCTTCGGGTCCGAAGCGCCTTGTCCATCCCGGGGGTTAGGAGCCGCGCTACCGCAGCGCGCGGCTCCGGTTGGGGTGCGGGAAGAGCGTCCCGCACCCTGGGCTCCCCGGCTGCGCCCGCGGAGGCTCCGAACCCTTCCCCTGCCCCCCTGTAAAGGGGGAGTGGGGGTGAAGGGACAACGGAGCCGGGCTTACGGGGATATGCCCCAACCGGGATGCAAATGCGGCGGCAAAGCCCGCGGTGAGCGTCTAAGTTCTACCTGTGAAGAATGGAGCTAAAGGAACCCGGTGGTCGTGAGTAAATAATCTTGGCAGAAATCGTGTTTTTGGAACGATCCGGGGGGAAGGAGAAAGGCAGCCTGCCTCCCTCCCTTCGAGCCTAAGAAATTAACCAATTTGAGGGATTGCTGCCACAGAACTGGTTATAAAGTATTTAAAATCGATACATGAGACTGGCAAACTTTTTTCTTGGGAAGCTAACTAGCGGAAAATATCTCTATTTAAAGTTGCGGTGTTTGCGCTCCAGCTCAGGAAAATGGCGACGAACAAAGAGACAGGAGAAGAAATATGATACCCACTTCCTCCTCCTCTGCCAGTATGCTGGGTTTCGTCCTTGAACTGGTATTGAACTCTGGACTAACAGATGAACAAAGGCTCACTGCCTTGAAGGTGGAACTACTTTACAGAAAAGTTAAAGTCTTGTGTGGGGGTCTGAAATGGAACCAACTGCCCACAGAGGAGGCTAACAAAACTTTTGACACTTTGGAAGAAAATCTTGTCAAAGAGCTGAGAGGATGGATGGAAAGATGGAAAGAAATGAGTGAGCTACTTCGGAGAAGAAATTCGCTTGTTGGGGGTGGCAGCCCCAAGGCGATGTCAAGATTTGCTATATCCAGTCCCCGAGGTGTGAGCTCGGGGGCCAGGGACAGAGAATTAAGGTATTTACAAGAAGAAAAGGAATGGTACAAAGAACCGGAGAAGCTGAGAGAGGGAGAGTTGGACACCTCGGAGCTCGTGGCAAGGAGAGCTTTGGACTATGCCTGGATCTGTGGACGTTTGGAGAGGGAAGATGCATGGAAGTTCAGTGCTGATGCCATCAGGAGAAGAGGAATGGACAGAGGGGGTGTGGGGTGATGTATTAAGCAAAATCTAAAAGTAATCTGTTATGGTACTTTGAAATTGGAGGGTGAACATTGTCAACAATAGTTTGTTTTATTATCTGTTTGAACATGAAAAGAGATATTTTAAGTTTTTATGTTATTAGCAGCAGTTCAAAGGACAGAAGAGATAGATTTGATGAGGATGATCTGTGAGGATTTATGAGGATGTAGTATAAATAAAGTCGATTTAAGTGGTTTAAGTTTATAGATTAAGACGATTAAGATTAAGATGAAGATTAAGATGAATGTTTTTCTTTATATATATAATTAAGTTCAATTTTTTAAATGAAGAGGTTAAAAAGTAGATTATGGATATAAACTCGAAGGTGAAAAGGCAGGGGAAGTCAATTGTCAAGATTGGAAAAAGAAATTTTTTTTTTTTTTTTTTGGAGATGTTTAATTAAGAAGGAAAATCATGGCAATTTTTGTATTAGATGTGTAATTGTATTTGTTTAGTATGTGTATAAATGTAGGTGTGGTTAAGGTTGTATGTGGTTATAAGTAAAAATGTCAATAAATTCTTATAAAAAAAAAAAAAAAGAGGAATCCATTACATCACTCTCTTAAACCTGGAAACATCATTTTCTGCTCCTCTGACTCTGAGGGCTTCAGCTCAGAAGCCCTAGTGGATCAACTGATAATGTAGGGTGGGTTCCTTGAACTAAGACCTCTCAGCAAAGGCAGAACTAGCAACAGTAATGGAGCTGCAGCAGCTCCTATTTAACGCTCAGCCGGAAGGTGACTGCTGCTGAAACAACATTTGAGCTCTGCTCCTATAGAGTCTCCAGCCTTAGCCCTACATGGAGCTGTCCAGAGTGCTACTTCCTTGCCTTTACTTCGCTTGCCACACCACATCTGAGGATATTGTTTGAAGTCTTTTTTCTTTCCCAAGCTGTTGGGCATTGTTTGTGCCCTCTAGATGCTGCTGAACCTCAACTCTCATCATCCCTGTACTGGCTGGAGCTGATAAGAGTTTAAGTCCAACATCTGGGGGGCCACAGGTTTCTCTTGTCCTCACGCTATGGATGAATCTGTGATTCTTTTGTTACTATTTTTGTGACTGCTGTCTGCTCTAAAATTGGTTGCTTCTGTTTTATATTATTTTGTGCTGGCATTTTATTGACTTCATGGATTTAATTTGCTTTAATTGTTCATTACCCAGAAAATCCTTGTTGTGAGGATGACAAATAAATGTACAAAAATGTTAAAATGGTTCTGATGTGGCTTGACGTGTCTGTGAAGGATGAGTACGCTTCCTGGAGCATGGGGGTGGTCTACACATGCTAACCCAAATCAGAGGAGTTCCCATTGATGTTAGTGGACATGACTAACTAAGGTTCATTAATTTCACTAGGTTGGCTCTTAGTGGAACTCAGTTGGATAGAACCCCAAGCAATGTTTCCTGTGACCTCCTCTCAATATTTCTTTCATTATATCTCCAAATGACCACAAATAAGTATTGCACTCTGGTCAAATCAGCATCTGTAACACCTCTGACTCAGATGCGGAGCTAATCTCTTCAGGTGCTTTCTAATCTCATGTCCAATCTGGTATGGCAAAGGAGCATAAAACATCACCCTGTTGTATTCCAGTGCCATAATTCATTTATTCATGTTAGCTGTCAAGATATTTGCTTATTGGCCCCCAGTGCTGGAGGAAAGACATGACAGCAAAGATTAGGATAAGTTAATACCACAACTTTATTGAATGCAAGGATTTGTGATGGGTTTGACAGTCATATTTATTAATATCCTGTGCAGGCCACTATTGTCTTCTTAGGTAAGGTATGGAAGGTTGCATCAGTTGTTTTCTCTGGGGAACCACAATCTGAATCAGAACTTTGAGACATTAATGGGTACTACTCCCCACTTCTTCCAGCCTGCACCACCCCATGCTGGTAGGCCAGGGAGAGCCAACATGGTGCCCTTGAGGTGTTCTTGATTATAGCTCTCATGATTCCTGACCATCAGCCATGCTGGTTATAACTGATGGGGGTTGCATGATAACAACCTCTGGGGGCTACTGCTTCAATACATTTTGAGTCAATGAGGCAGACTAGTTCAAGAGGGTTCCCAAGCTCTTCCCCTCCAAGCTGACATGTTCTGAATGTCCCCTTTCCACAAGCTGACATGTCTCTCCAGCATGGTGATGTCTCGGAGTGCTTCAGCATCAATGGAGGGTCTTAGCTTCTTTTAACCAGTCCTCTTGCCAATGTAACAGTCATGCAGGATGCATTGTAGATCCACTTGAAACTCTACCCTTTTGGTGTGTGTTTCTTTGCAGAAGAGAAGACTAAAGGAGGGGACATAGCAGCTAATACCTGAAGGCTACCTCTCACTCTGTGACCCCAACAATTATTTGCCCAGAACACCAGGTACATCCTGTTTCTATTTAAGAATGTAAGAGGAGCCTGCTGGGCCAGGTTGATTGCCCATCCAGACTAACATCCTGCTCTCACAGTGAAGCCCCCAAGCAGAGGTTGCACTTGCAGTTTCCAGCAACTGGTATTCAGAAACATACAGGCTTCTGGACCAGGTTCATCTCGAGCCTGCAAAATAGCACCACATCAGGGACTATCTGCCACACACAGAGGTCATTGCTGTTGTTAAATTTATTACCCATTCTTCACTAGCAGGTGTCAGGGTAGGTTACAATGATTAAAAAATAAGTATTAAAACAAGTTAAAACAAACTACAGTTACAGGAATAGGGTGGGTCCTGACAACAAACATGTCATATACCAGGTAAAGAGCTGATAATAACAGAATCATAGAAAATGCAGAGTTGCGGGGACTTGGACTAGATGAGCCCTGAGGTCCCTACGCACTCTACAATTCTTTGAACCTATCATCAACAACCAACTGATAGCTGTTTTCTGATCCACGCAGAAACCCAGGACTGACAAATTAGCTGAGTTCATTTCAAAACACAGACCAATCCAATATCTCCTTCATTCCTAGCCTGATCTCCATGGGGAATGTGAAAGCACCCCAAGAGATCACCTGTGCATCAGGCCCCATCACCCTTTTCAGCTCCAGGGGCCCTTTCCCATTACATAAATAAATGCTATGTTAGAAAGTCGCTCCACACACCCTCTTTTTCTTTATTATAGCGGTGATACATGATGTGGATGGCAAGCAGAGATTTCATTATGCAGTGCTAGTCCCACTTGCCACCGTGCTCCCATAAGTAATAAGTTTCCTTCCACAACCTACATCCTTCTTGGAGATGACAGGGGAAACTGTCGCAGTGAGTTACAGCGCCACAAGTCGAGACAGAGAGATGACAGATTGGGCTAATGCAGTCCCTACTAACAGCTCGGGAGCTGTCAGGATGCGATCTGCAGGGCTTTAACGTAGATTGCTGTTGCTCTGGATCTGCTTGTAGATGACAGCTAATAGAGGATAGCTCTAGGGCCTTTCGTGTGTGTTTGTTCGTTTGATTATTGGTTATGTAAAGGGAGAAAGCCTCTCTCCTGGAGGGGGACTTTGCGTTTAATGAACATTAGCTTCCTTCACTCTCTAGTCATTCACTCCTCCTTTCTTCCTGCCAAGCAGAGCTTGCCCATAATTCAGAGAACACAATGGAAAACCATGTACTCTACAGGTTCTATAGGGTTTCCAAATCTGCTAATCACCTTGAGAAAGTTTATCAGCCAAAATTCTGGAGAGGGACGGGGTGGAATGACCAAAACAAACAAAAATGGCGAGTGGTTCAGTGATTAAGGACAACTGATTTCCCCCCTGCTATAAGCCAGATAGAAGAGCAACTGGGAACTGGTATTGTGGGAGATGCTTGGGTTGTGGGCTAAGGTTACATAATGGAATAGCCAAAAGAGGTAGTGTGCAATGGTCTCATCTCTGATCGATTCCAACTCCCATCAGCCCATTAGTGATCAGGGGTGATGAAGGTTGTTGTCCAGCAACATCGGGAAAGTCACAGTTTCCCTGACACTGTTGCAGTTGCATCCTACATTGTAGATCATGCTTAGAATGGGGCGGTGGCTGGAGTAGAGCCAGTGTCCTTCTTTCCTCAATGTCCATCCTCCCCGCTCCATGGTAGTGGACTGCAACACTGCTGCATATTCTATGTCCTGTAACCACCTCTAGATTCAGAGAAGCATGAAAGAGAGGAAGGCAGTCAAGGGAGGGGGGGGCAGTCAATCTCTGGCAGCAGCAGTGAGAGAGCCCAGATGGCTCATTGTGATTAATCTGAACTCCACTTTTCATCTATCTATCATCGAGCCATTAACCCATGTATTGTAGGGATTAATTGATTAATGCTTTCAAGAGTTAGAAATAAGCAGTTGCATGCTGACGGCAGAGGGGAAAAGCACAAACAAAACATCACTAATTGCGAGTCCCTAACTGTTTTCAAATGAAAGCAGGCAAGACATAAGACTCCTTTTTGTAATTGCTCCAAATGTCAGGAGACGTGATTGAATAAAATCCATGAGTTTGCAGAGTTTATGCTATGCAGTCTTTGGAAGAGGTCCACGCTTAGTGGTAGGCTACATGTTCCACTTGCAGAAAGTCCCAGATTCAATCGACAGAATGTTCTGCTAAAGAAGGACTGAGAGCCACTAGAGAAATAGCCTGACATAGTATAAGGCAGCTTCCATTCTTAAAGCCAAGATTTCAGAAGAATCACATTGGGATTTCGTATATTGCATCTGGTGCTTCATAATATACACTGAAAACACAGCTCTTTATTCTGGCCTGCAACACCTGTTGTTGTTGTTGTTGTTGTTGTTGTTGTTGTTGTTGTTCCCAAGGTCCCAAGGGGCATCACAACATCAAAACACAATATTAAAAACAGTTTAAAACAACTTACAATCACAAAAATAAGAGTCCTAGAAATAATCGCATCAAGTATCAAAAGCCAGGGTAAGGAGTTGTGTTCAAGATTTGCCAGAAGCTGTACAATGAAAATATACACATCTGTGTGGGGAGGGAGTTCCACAACTTAGGGTTTGCCACAGAGAATGCTTTCTCCCAGGCCATCCCCCCCCCCCGAGCATCTGAGGGCAGAGGAACTACTAAGATATTAGGACCCATCTTATATTATATTACATATTAGAACCCACCCTATTCTTTTGATTGCACATTGTTTTAACTGCTTTTAATAGGGTTGTCAGATCTTCAGGCTCTGGGAGGCAAGTGGAGGGACTGATTCTCCAAGTGGGCTACAGTACCTTTAATAATAATAGGCTGGTATCCACCTGTCTTGGGAGCCAATGGAGGAGTGTGTCTTTGGGAGGTGAGGTCAAGTTGCTGGACGGCTGCAGCTCCTGCTGTGGCTGTAGAGACTGATGTGGGAGAGACATGTTTTGTTGCAGGTGGGGCAGATGAAAGTGTCCAGTTGTGCTGCTGCAGATGCACTAGGGCGTTTCTTCTCTCTGTGCTCCTCCCAGCGGTCATTCCCCCTCCAGTCACTGCTATGGATACACGACTTGACTGCCTCCTCCAGGCACTGTGGTCTTCAGCAAGCGATTACCACATGGTGGGGTTGCTGTTACCAACCTTAATGTCACTTTTGAAGACATCTTTGTAACACAGAGTAGGTCTGCCAATTGGCCTGGTGCCAGAAGCCAGCTCCCTGTAGAGTATGTCCTTGAGGATCCTGCCATCTTCCATTCTGTGGACATGACCAAACCACTGGACGTCACTAATACAGGAGTGCAAACATGCTGGGAATGTCAGCTTGGTAGAGCACATCTTTGTTTGGAATGCTATCCTGCCATGTGATACCTGAAACTTCCTGATGAAGCACATGTGGAAGGCATTGAGGAGTCACTCCTGATGGTTGTAATAATAATAATGAAACCATGGGTAGGCAAACTAAGGCCTGGGGGCCAGATCTGGCCCAATCGCCTTCTAAATCCAGCCCGTAGATGTTTCTGGGAAACAGCGTGTCTTTACATGAGTAGAATGTGTCCTTTTATTTAAAATGCATCTCTGGGTAATTTGTGGGGCATAGAAATTCATTCATTTCCCCCCTAAAAAAAATATAGTCCGGCCCCCCACAAGTTCTGAGGGACAGTGGACTGGCCTCCTGCTGAAAAAGTTTGCTGACCCCTGATTTAAACTATTAACAAGACTGGGCATGCAGCTTGCAAGTTTCAGCCCAGCAGGAGCTGGCTTCAACTATAGTGTAGACATTTGGGTGGGGTGGGGGATCTGCTTTCCTCTCCTCTCCCAGACTGAGGTTGGTGGTACCGGATCGCTTTGCTCTAATCATGGACTAGCATCCACTTGTTGGCTGTTCCTTGCAGCTACCACCATATGCCACTCATCACACAAGCTACAGGGTGATTTACAGCAAAATCAGTTGTGGCAAAAAGGATCCATAAAATGGCACAATTCTTTAAACGAATAACAGCACTCATGAAAAAGCACTATATAGAAATTACTTTTAACAGTGGCAGCAGCAACTAACACTGTTCTCCTCCTCCAGAGGCCTGCTAAAAAAAAGGTGTGTCTTAACCAACTGCCTGAAACTATAAAGAGATGGGACCAGGGATACCTCAGAAGGAAGAGAGGAAGCTCCACATGGGAAGAGCCACCACTGAAAAGGCCCTTACCCAAAGCCCTGCAGGGGAAGGGCTACATGACCCTCATGATCCCTTCTAAAATTACAATTCTATTATTCTATGATCCCGCATAGGGACCACCGAGAACTTCATGGGGACAGCTCCTGCATGTTGGGCAAGTTTTCCTCCTTGGAGATGTGAGCCCAATATGTGGACAGAATTCAGAAAGAGGTGACATGGGACATGCATGTGTGCATGCTTAGCATATGAAGTTCTGCTCTCCTGCCCCACAGAAATATAGTTGGGCAGATTTGAATCCCCTCAATAGGGTTGGAATAAATCTGCAATCTGCAACTCTCTCTCTCTGTCTCTGTCTCTGTCTCTGTCTCTGTCTCTCTCTCTCTCTCTCTCTGTGACACTTTTCCAGGCAGCAGCACCCACCATCACTCTTTTTTATTTCATTGCCAGCCATCTCAGGGACATTTGTTAAGTTGACAAGCCCCCTTTGCACACACAAAAAGGACAGTATTTTGCCAATCAGCTTTTCTCAGGAATAACCTCTGCTTTCAAAATGAAAGGTGTTTTTCTTTCCTCCTCTCTTTTCTCTCTCTAACGATTAGACTGTACAGATGTGTTGTTTTTTTATGGAGGGGATGTGTGAGTGAAGGGGTAAAAGGGAGAAAAGGAGAAGATGAGCGACCTTTAATTCTGTCCAGATAAAACAGTAGCACTAAATCACTTACAATAGGGGAGCAAAGGTTAAGATAAGGCCCTATTCTGGTATGTGTGTTGTTTTTCAAAAGTATCTCAATAATTCCATTAGCAGGACGGAATGAAAAAGAGAGAAAAGCCCATGGCTGAGGAGCAAGATAGCACCAAATATATTTTCCTGGGAGTTTAACATAAATTTTGTCTCAATGGAATTAGAAAGAATATTCTGAACAAATGGGCTTTTTTTTTTTTTTTTTTTAAAAAAAGGAAAATACACGAACAGTCAAAGCTTGAAGACTTACAACTTGCAGAAAAACCTCTTAAAAGGTTTGCCCATAAACTCTCTGTGGTTGACTCCGACACTTATCCCTTTGGCCTACCGCAAAGCTCTGGCACAGCTTCACTCCCCCCTCCCCCCATGCAGCTCCTTTTCAGTCAACTTTTCTGCTGAAAACAAAGGTGCAAAGAATTAAAATGACATCAGAATGGGCAAATACGAAGGGGGGGAACTTGATTCTGTTTACATTTAAATATGAATCTACCTAATTCGCACTTTCCGAAACAAAGCACAAACTGGGACACGGCCATCTTTCAAAATGTACACTTCTCTGAATTTTGAAATTCAGTTATCCATCCAAGTAATGTGTGCAAAAATGCACATACCAGGGTAAAGTGTGCATGAAAATGCATAGATGGTTGAAAATAACATATGCAGACCCTCCAAATGTCCCAGCGTGGTGTCGTGGTTAAGAGCAGTGGACTCGTAATCTGGTGAACCGGGTTCACGTCCCCACTCCTCCACGTGCAGCTGCTGGGTGACCTTGGGCTAGTCACACTTCTCTGAAGTCTCTCAGCCCCACTCACCTCACAGAGTCTTTGTTGTGGTTGTGGGGAAGGAAGGGGAAAGAGATTGTTAGCCACTTTGAGACTCCTTAAGGGGCGTGAAAGGCGGGATATCAAATCCAAACTCCTCCTCCTCCTCTTCTTCTTCTATTTTCCAAGGACATCCCTGATTTAGAGAAGCTGGCCCGGTTTCTGGATTTGATCCCAGAATGTCCCACTTTTCCTTACAATGTCCCTATTTTCATTGGAGAAATGTTGGATGGTATGGATTTATCTGACCCCCCCCCCCCAGGCCATCTGAAGGCAATCCTGTATAGGGAACTGTTTTTTGGTTTTTTTAATTGCTTATTTTTTATTACGTTTTTATATATGTTGGAAGCTGCTCAGCGTGGGTGGGGCAACCCGGTAAGATGTGTGGGGTATAAATAGTAAAATTATCATTATGGAATTTCTCTGTTATCCCCGGAGAAACGTTAGAAGGCATGCATATGCAAAGGTATTATATCAGCTCCAATTCCCAGAATTCCATGCGAAGAGGGATTGGTTATTAAACCACTCTGGGAATTGTAACTCTGTGCAGTGAATAGGGATCTCCTCTCAGCCCCCTTAACAAACTACAGCTCCCAGATTTTTATTTTTTTTATGGAAGCCATGCTGTTTAAAGTAGTATAGTCATGTTTTAAGTTTATGGCGCGAATGTGGCCATGGTTAGGATTATGTTGTAAAATTTCCTTGTGACTGTCTGGGTTAAAGGGAGTCTCCCCCCTCAAAATGGACCTAAGCCATTCTCTTAACCCTACTTTCCTAATACCCCAGGACTATTCAGCTTCTATGTCCTCCATTGTTTTCTTTGCCTCCCTGCTCCCCCAGACTTAGCAGCTCTTCTTTTTCCTTTCAAATTCTGCCAACTCTGCAGGATGTTCCATAATTTAGTTCAAATTCTAGCCTGTCAGTAATCAATCATGACATGATTTGCAAATAATATCCTTTTTGCTAACTGCAGGTATCAGTGCCTCATTAGCTGCCCAAGGACACCATCTTTTAATGCTAATCCTGTCTTCCTTCCTTTCATTACTTGAAGTCATCATGAAGAATAGAGCACCATGTGCACAGGGATAAGCATGGCCAGCCACATTAGTGCTCAGGGATTAATGTGGCTGGCAATGCTCATCCCCTGAGCTAAAAACAAGTCCCCTCAAGGGCTTCAAGGCACAGAGGAACCTCACACACAAGCTTTATGTCCATAATTGTACATTGAAATGGAAATGTGTTTGTATGTATACTGCTGAAAGTATGGTATGGAAAATTCCACTGAGCTAAAGGAAAGCTCATTGGAGAATCTGACAGTTAATGGTTGACTGTTAATGCATCTCTGCTACTCTGTCACAAGATGTTTAGCTTAGATCACTTGAGGTATTCAATTGCAGGTCTCCATTTTGGGTGTCTTAGTAGTCTTTGTTCTGAAACACCCAAGAAGAAAGGCTATGCCAATGATTCTCTCCAGGAAAATAGCAGAAAGGCTAATGGAGGCTGTTTGCAGGAGAGGCAAGGGACGCAGGTGATGCTATGGTCTAAACCAAAGAGCCTAGGGCTTGCCGGATCGGAAGGTTGGCAGTTCGAATCCCCGCGACGGGATGAGCACCCGTTTTTCAGTCCCAGCTCCTGCCCACCTATCAGTTCAAAAGCACGTCAAGTGCAAGTAGATGAATAGGTACCGCTGTGGCAGGAAGGTAAACACCATTTCCTTGTGCTGCTCTGGTTTGCCAGAAGCAGCTTAGTCATGCTGGCCACATGACCCGGAAGCTGTCTGCGGACAAACGTCGGCTCCCTCGGCCTATAGAGTGAGATGAGTGCGCAACCCCAGAGTTGTCCACAACTGGACCTAACGGTCAGGGGTACCTTTACCTTTACCTATTTGCAGGAGAGGCAGAGCTTTGTTTTCAGCTCTGGATAAAGTTACTTCATATTTCTAAGATCTTTTACCAGTGCTGGGATGAGTGCATTATCATATGCAACTATCTGGATGTAACATTATTGTTTTAAGTCTGGTTTTGAAGCAAGTTCTGTTAGTAAAGCTTTTGAAACATATTTTTGTATGGGACATTTTTTTATTTCAAAAAGAGTCGGTTTCTATTCAACATATTGCTTTCAAATGTGCAATATTAATAACTACAATACATAGGACATCTGTCTGAGACTGAAGAGTCACCGCCAGGAGCCGTAGGTAGTACTGATAGGACCAATAGTCTGACTTGAGATAAGGCAGGTGAGACAGGTGTCTCCAAAGATGGTTTCATGGTGCAGAGCACAGGTAGATCTGCCACATCCCCTTTACTCATTCTGGGCCTTCTGGAGCCAGAAAAAGAAAATGCATGTGGCAGTGAAAAGGAAAAGCAGGAGAGAGAGAAATAATCTCCATCTCTAGGCCCTGACCTTGCTCTCTTCCTGTGTCAAACACAATAAATTGTGCATGTCCTCACTTGTTTTTACTGCTTGTTGAGCTCGGTGACTAATTATAAATGTGTTTGTTTATGGGACATGAATGATGAATGGTACCGCTAATGTTTCACTCTAGTTCATACTGATGGATTGATTGTTTATGTGGTTTGCAGATGTAAATGTATGCCTTCCCCTGAGGGTTATTCTTAATTTGACTTTTATTTAAATTTATTTACTTTGAAATGATAGATGGATAGACAGGTAGATAGGGCAGGCAGGCAGGCAGATATATCTCAGCCATACCCCCCCCCCCAAAATACAACAGGTTGAATCTGAAGAACCCAGAGCAGGAGGAAAACAGCACATTTGTGAAACAGCTCATGCAAGAATTTGTGCAAACTTTCTTGCATAATGGTACAGAGATCATGGATAAAGAGATCCTCCTCCTCCCCCGCCCCCACTATCTCATCAAATACTTCTTCACACAGCATTTCTAAGAAGGTGATTGGACAAATTCATGGAGGATAGATATAGCAATGGCTACCATGGCAATGAACCTGTACCTGTTCTTTGCTCAAATAAAGAGTTAGAATATTTGTCTATCTCGTTCAGTATTACCTATGCTGGGGTAGCCGAGGCACTGTTGGACTACAGTTCCCATCATCCCTGGCCATGGCCCATGCTGGCTGGGGCTGATGGACATTGTAGTCCAAATATCTGGTGGGTGACTACCCCCAGTGTATGCTGCCCAGCAGTGATTCTCCAAAGTTTCAGACACAAGTCTTTTCTAACTGACTGGGAGATGCCAGGGATCTACCACTGAATTGCAGCATGTTCACAGCAGATGAAAACAAAGAGGTTCTGTGAGTTTGCTTGCAAGACTAACTCTCATGCTTTCAGCATGCAGGAAAAATCTCACCATCAACCTCCAGAGCAATAACTAATGTACAGATTAATTTGTATTTAAACTTATCCTTGCATTGCCAAGGCAGTTTCGTTCTTCAAGCACAAGAGACTGGGAACTGCAGCAAGATAATAATAAACTATCATCTTTATTTTGCTTAATATTGCATTGCTTTTTAGATCCTCTAAGCAAGGACCCACCTATGTGGATTGAATTACGGCAGCTCAGACTGGCAGAAATATATTGTCAGTGCTCCATTATTCATTAATCGTAGTTTTCCCTGTCAGGATCAACATGTACATCTTGGCTTGTGACTGCAATGCATAAATGCTTTAGAGAGCAAGGAAATGTGAGTGTGTGGAGATGGGGGTGAGTTGCTTTGTAAATGCTCAGGGATATTAAAGGCAGCTTTTAAGGTGTCACTAATGGCTCCTGAAGGGTGTGTGTGTGTGTGTGTGTGTGTGTGTGTGTGTGTGCAAGCTTAATATTACCAAGTGCTGCTACAAACAACCCATCTTCACCTTCCGTGTCATACAGATACATATATAAAATAGTGATGAATGTTGTCAATTCATTAATCAACACTGCTTTCCAATTTCATGATCACAGTCTTAAATTAAACATTGAGGGGAAGGTGTAAAGAGGCTGCCAGTCAAATCTCCTTGGGGTTGCCACCTGTTTCCTGAGCATAACAAAATGTTGCAGAAATATAGAGTGATGGGAACTCAAATATCTAGTCCCTGCTGCTGTTGCTGCTGCTGCTGCTGCTGCTGGAATCCTGCCATCACAGCATCCCTGACAGGTGGCTATCAAGTCTCTGCTTAATAGAAACCGACATTAACTCAATATGCATAGCTATGCAGAAAACAAAGAAGAGACTGTTTTCCTTTGTTGCATACCCATGCCAGGAAAAGCTTCACCAGTTGTATTTCTGTTTTTCATTCAGCTGTTCACAGCAAGTATCTGCGGGGGGGGGGGGGGATACTGCAACCAACTGAAGCTACATTATACTGAATCCTACAATTGCTCCATCAGGCTCTGCACTGCACTGTATATTCTTGGTGCTGGTGTCTTTTCAGGACCTTGGACAGTTCTCTGTTCTGTGATCCTCTGTGACTTTAGACACCAGGAACTGAACTTGGAACCTTCGGAATAAAAAGCATGGGCTCTTTTGCTCAGCTGTGGACTCTTTCCAAAACAAATCCAGTTGTTCCCAAATTGTTGTGAGCTTGGAGGAGTGGGGGCTGTTTTCCCGAGTCCCTTCTAATTCCTAGATCCAAGGATTCAAATGGTTCTAATAGCCAGACAACTTTCTTGGTTATGGCCCTCTAAGTATGGGCCATTAAGGGAGCAAATGAAGTGATTTTGTGCCAGATGACAAATGGGTGCCCTCCCTTCCTCAACTCACCTGTAGTTAGAAATACGAAGGATAGAGTTGGGAGTTGAGGTGTGAGAGAGAAAGAATCAGGAAGCAAGGCTGGAGGCTGAAGCTTGTGAGATAGAGCCATGCCTGATCTCTGCTTGAATCCAAGGCCATGGCTATGAAAAAAGCAATGCTATGAGCCCCTCCATTGTACGTAAGTTAAGATTGCATATATGTGTAAATAAACCATATATCATAAAGACACCACAGTCTCCGTTGTCCGTCATTGCAAGGAAATCGAACCCTGAGTCAGTGCCTGGAAACCCAGGAATCTCACACCACTTGGAGAATAGTGTGGTGTGCAACAATACATACAAATGATTAATATACTTGGCTAGCAGCTCAGGAATTCTAAGGAAAAAACACTGAGATTTATAAACAGATATTTCAGTCTACTAGTTTCCTGCCAAATTTGGTTAAAATTAGTGCAGTTTTGAAAGATTCAGGCCACCATCTTGATGCAAAATGGCATCCAATTGTATACAAAAAACAACAACCACCCTTCTTTTTGATCTAAGAACCATCATGCAAAATTTGGGTTACTCGCAGGGGCAACCCAAAAAGAAGGATCTTCCTAAAAAGATCTGCCTAAGTTTTTAATGTTTGATGTTTTATCATGTTTTTAATATTCTGTTGGGAGCTGCCCAGAGTGGCTGGGCAAACTCAGCCAGATGGGTGGGGTATAAAATTATTATTATTATTATTATTATTATTATTATTATTATTATTAACAAAGTTAAAACACAGGGGCAGCACCAGAGGCAAGGTCCAGAAGCAGCCCAGTGCCAAAACACAGATAACTTGGAAGGCAGGCAGGCAAAAAGTCAAGCAAGTGATGAGAAAGACCTCCATTGGAGAACCACTGCTAGCCAGAATAGTCAGTGCTGAACTATCAGTCATCTAACTCAGGACAAGCATCTTCAAATGTCAATAAAGTAGTTTTGAGGTGGGCAAAGTAATTTTAAATAGGTGGGGGACAGGATACAAGCATCATAGTCCTTCAGCAGCCTGCAGCCACTGCTGAGATTTACTGGAAACCTTAATACTCTTTTTATATTTAAAAGGTCTTGTTTTATTAAAGCTATAGATCTGGAGCACAGACAGCAAAAGAGCAGAAGGAGCTTCTAATATTTTTGTGTTTGCCACAGAGCTTGAGAGTGAAGAGCAAATGGTTCTCAGGTCACCCAAATTGACCATTGTGCTGTGAATAAGAATGTGTCCATACATTAATGTTTATAAGTCACTGAGTGCAACATTCACACTAGGGAACAAACAGAAAATACTCAAAATTCTTTGATCCCCCCCCCCATCCCAAGTTCCTCCTGACCTGTTGGAGAATGTCAGGCCTCCTCTGTGGAATATTCAGTGAAATAGCCACTCCCGTTCTTGCCATCCATGGGTTTTGTGTGACTGCAGATCCAGTTCTAAAATAGTTTAATACAATTTAAATATTGTTGCAGGAAGCAATGGGCTTGGCCCCTACTTTTTCCAGCCACACTCACTTTGCCCATTGTTTCCTTCACCCACCAAAACAAAGTACGGATTGATTTCATCCCATGTTAAGTGAGCTCAAATTTCTCAGGAGAGTGTTTTCTGATCAAATTGGTTGGAGAATTTAACCACCAGTATCAGTCAGTGTGTCTGGCTTTTAACTAAACTGCAGGGGGTGGGACTAAATGACCCTTGGGGTCTCTTCCAGCTCTACAGTTCTATTATTCTATTATCCTATGATACCCAACAAAATACTCCCTTCACAAATAGGGATGGGAATGCAGATATGCTTAAAACACCTCTGGTCCCAAGCCAGGGAGTCACCTGACTACTCCCACCCCTGAATTATTACCTGGTGTTCTGTTGATTTACTCTGCCTATGGGAAACCTGCAAGCAAGACCTGAGTGCAACACCACTCTCCACATTTGTGATTCCCAGCAACTGGAAATCAGAAAAAAAATACTACCCATGGCTGTGGTGGTAGAACAACTGGAATTCAGGGAAAAAAACACTACCCATGGCTGTGGTGGTAGAACTTAGCCATCATGGCTAGTTGCCACTGATAGTCTTATCCATCAGGAATTTGTCTAAGCTTATTTTGTTTTTTGTTTTTACTTAAAGTTTTTTATTTGATTTTACAAGTTCATTCACAGAAATAATATTCTTGCAAATATTTGAATTTTACACGAGATTCTTCCGAAACATAGGACTTCCCTTGTCCCCTCCATGGGTTCTTTAGGTAACTTTTTAAACTGCCTGTTATACCAATAACAAACTTTGTTGGTCTCTAAAGTGCTACTGGAAGGGATTTTTTATTTTGTTTTGCCTGTTATAAGTCCATCTAGTTTACAGTTCTCCATTGTATCCGTAATCTATGTATCATTGCAAGAGTTATTTAAAACCTGCCAAAGAGTTCAAGTGTTTACAGTGGTCTTTCAAATACAATCTATATTTGTCCCATTCTTTGTTGAAGTTTTGATTTCTGATTTTCCCGGTTAATTTTGCCATCTCTGCATATTCCAATAATTTCATCTGCCAGTCTGCCCTAGTAGGTATCTTATCATCTTTCCAGCTCTGGGCAAGCAGCATCCTTGCAGCTGTTGTAGCATACATAAACAGTCTTTTCAGTTCTTTCGGTATCTCTGCACCTACAATTCCTAACAAAAAGGCTTCTGGTTTTTTTAACAAATGTTATTTAACCATTTTTTCCCAACTCATTATATACCATTTACCAGAATTCCTTTATCGCTTTACAATTCTACCACATATGGTAAAAAAAAGGTAAAGGTAAAGGACCCCTGACAGTTAAGTCCAATCATGAATGACTCTGGGGTTGCGGTGCTCATCTCGCTTTACTGGCCTCGGGAGCCATCGTTTGTCCGCAGACAGTTTTTCCAGGTCATGTGGCCAGCATGACTAAGCTACTTCTGGAGAAACCAGAGCAGTGCATGGATTTCAAAGTGGTAGGTTGGCAGGTGCAGGGACCGAGCAAAGGGAGCTCATCCCGTCGCGGGGATTCAATCCGGCAACCTTCCGATCGGTAAACCCTAGGCTCAGTGGTTTAGACCAAAGTGCCACCCGCGTCCCACATATGGTAAAAGGTGCCCTCATTCTCCTTATATTTCCAACAGTCTAAGCTTCTTTTAAAGCTGCCCAAGACTTCAATTTCTTGTTATTCCAATCTTCAGTTTGCACTATTTTGACACTAGTTTGCATTAATAATAATAAAAAATCCATATAAAAATGCATATGCATCCTATACAATTAGGAGAAGTGCAAAATTTCAAAGGGCAGGTTTCTTTCGGTCCAAGCAGTGTTTCAGGAAAGACACATTTAGTAGGCTTGCATTAAAATGCAAACCAAATGAATTTATTCCCTACCCCTAGCAATCTACATATGTGTGTCAAACCTCTTAGGCTCCTGGGGAGAGTCACAGCAGCCCTAGGCAATCAGGCAAGCATTTCACCACTCTATGCCATCCTAGCTCTGGGTAACTTTCTCTCCAATGGCTGTGGCCACTAGCCTCCCCTCTCAGCCAAGAGCTTTGGCAGGAGTTGTTTCTCAGTTGGGGGGGGGGGGAGTACTTGCTGCTAGCTGGTCCAAGGAGTCTCCCCTTCCAAACACAGAACATGGATTCTTCCCCCTCCTTTGTTCTCTGCTTTGGGATTTCTCCTGGCAAGCTGAAAAGATTAGTCTATTATTCCACCCAGAAATCATATATGTTCTACTCAGTGCTTTCCCCCCTAAAAATATTAAGGTTCATGGGTACTCTCATTTTCCTACTCGTATTAAAATACTGCCCCTCAATTAGGCCAAACTTAGATTCACAAAATGTTTAGGGGTATGCGTACCCCTGCATACCCCCCCCAAAAAAAGCACTGATCATACTTATTCTAGATGTTCTACAGGGTGTGATTTTGCTCCCTTAATGGGTAGGAAGATGTTCCTTGGTGGGTAGTGGTGGCCCCCTCTCCCCTGGCTTGTTTTTCAACTTAATAAGGTACAGACATAAATCACAGATCTGATACTAGAGCACATGGGCTGGAAGCATGCATTTTTTATAAAGAACATTTGCTATGATTTATAATGCACGCGGCTTTGAATTAGTCTAGCTTGAAAACGGAATCAAATCTTTCCATCAAATCTTTCCCCCCACTCTCTTTGCCTTATGAATGGTTGAGCAGGGTCATAATGGAATGCCAATCAGCCATTGCTTTGTTCTATAGGCAATTCTGGGGAGATCAGCTCGGAACATAGACACTGTGATTAACTGAAATGAACTGTAAAACTGTATTTTGTTTAAACTGTTTGCCTGGTGCTCATTGCCAAGTCCTGCCTACAGGTGCCGGGTTGCATTGTACATCCCCGTTGCAGCCTGTGAAAAGCTACCAGGCTACCAGTGGCTACTAGTCATGATGGCTATGTTCTGCCTCCACAGTCGGAGGCAGTCGTGCATCTGATTATCAGTTGTTGGAAACCACAGGAGGGGACACTGCCCATGTGCTCAGGTCCTGCTTGAGATACAGGAAGCTGTTTGTCCACTGTGAGAGGTTAAGTGTCCCTATATTCCAGGGACTGCAAGAAGATCAAACCTATCCATTCTTAAGGAAATCAGCCCTGAGTGCTCACTGGAAGGACAGATCCTGAAGCTGAGGCTCCAGTACTTTGGCCACCTCATGAGAAGAGAAGACTCCCTGGAAAAGACTCTGATGTGGGAAAGATGGAGGCCACAAGGAGAAGGGGACGACAGAGGACAATATGGTTGGACAGTGTTCTTGAAGCTACCAACATGAGTTTGACCAAACTGCAGGAGGCAGTGGAAGACAGGAGTGCCTGGCGTGCTCTGGTCCATGGGGTCATGAAGACTAAACAAATATTCCAGGGACAGTCCCTGTCAGGCGACAGAGGAACAAACCCCATAGCAAGTTGCCAGGAATGAGTAAGATATGGAAAGGTCCTTATCGTCTGCTTTTATTCTGATGGTAACTGAGAGGCTTGAGAATGCAGCCTCTTGGAATAATGGTGTTGTCCCAAGGAAACCTCCATGCCTCCTTCTCTCCCACTTCCTCATTCACCCCCCCTATGGTTGCTGCTTAGGGCCATCTGCTTTCAAGCCCTTTGCTCTCCTACTTTTAAAGTTCACCAGGTTCTGGGAGATGGTGGGTCTGGAATGCTTTCTATTGATAACGTGTCAGCCAACTGCTCCAGCTTTGCCTCTTCCTCCTCTTCCATTATTTCCCAGCTTTTCCCCTCATCTTCCTCTGAGCTGTGACCTCCCTCAAACCCCTGTTGTAATTCTGAACTATCTTCTTCTTCTCTGGAAGGGTCAGGCTGGAGAGGCGGTCTCTGCCAATCCTCCTCTGCTGAGTCCCTGACATTCCCAGAATTACAAGAGCCATCCCATTTTCTGATTTGATCCCAGAATGTCCCTATTTCCCCCACCAGTGCCACTGCTGCTGAGTTCAGGAAGAAGGATGAGCCGGCACTTGCATTGAACAGCGGTGGTGGCAGTAGTGGCTGTGAGAGAGCACTCCTCTCCATGGCCTCTCCATGGCTGCTGCCACTGGCCTCCCTTGCGCAACTCATAGCAGCTGCTGGAGAGTGGGTGAGGAGAGGAGAGGCTGCCACTGCCAAGGCCTAACCTTGAGTGATGCACCAGCCCTAAGGTACAAGCAGAGGGCAAGGCTGCCCTGGGTGGGTAGAAAGGGGCAACGGAACAGAGTGCCAGAGGTCTTGATTTTTTAAGTACTTTGTGTATCAGCATCTGATCTTGCCCCTTTCTAAAAATTATTTATTGGTGTGTGTGTTTCTCTTTGGCCACTGCTGAGTTTTGTAAATCTACCAAAGAATAAAGTAGATTTTGTAAATCTACCAAAGAATAAAAGAAAATCAGGATTAAGGGCTTTTCCAGGACACTCGAGGGTGTGTGTGTGCTGTGTCCTATTGGTGTACTGGTGGTGGAAAGGCTCTGGGTGTCTGTGGGGGGGGGGTTGAGGAGGGTTAGTTGTGGGGGAGTGAGAAATGTCCCTATTTCCATCTGAGGAATGTTAGAGGGTGTGACACTGTGCTGGTCCAGGAGACTCTTCTTATATACAGGTCCTTATGATCTTAACTGCTGGAAAGCAGGCTGAATGGGCACAACGGTCACCTGATTGCAATCTCCCCCACCACATTTCCATTTGAAATACAGCAGTTGTTTCCAAATTCAGATCCATAACCCCTCTTCCCATGGAGCTCTGGGAATTGTAGTTCTGTGAGGGGAACAGGGGTCTCCTTATGGTGCTCAGCAAACTTAATGAGCCACAGTTCCCATAATTCTTTGAGGGAAGCCATGACTGTTAAAGGAAGTGCTTTAAACGTATGGTGTGAGTGTGGCCTGAGAGTTGCAGGCCCACTATGGTGCTGGCCTGATTCGATCAGTTGCATCTGTCAGTTTTGCTAGCTAACAGCATGAACTTGATTTTGTGCAGCAGGGTGAAGATTGCCTCTCATAAGGGTGCTCCTCAGAGAAACTGCAGGAACCAGGATCCTGGACTGCTGAAGCTGTACCAAATGATTATGTGCTTTCACTAGCAGCATTCTGGGTTTTTATAATTTTATTATTTATTTATTTATTTATTTATTACAACCTGTGCTCAACAGCAGGCATCTAAAAAGGCAGCTTCTTAAGCTTTTATCACAGTGGGAGAATATTGACAACCAATGAACTATCCCTTTTCCCAGCAGCGAGAAATGGATTGGTATCAAAATCCCTTTCCCCCCTCTCCTCTTCCACTGAGCTTCTCACAGATTTCCTTTTTTTTTTAACAAGAATTTATTGGTTTTCCACATCAAAACAAATACAAATACAACAAAAGAAAAAACCACAAATACTACAACAACAAGAAAAAAAGCAGAAATAAAAGAAAATACATACCTACACTGGAACACCAACACTCCATAAATTTAATTATACTCTTGTTTCCAATCTAATTAGGGGGACTTCCCCCGTTCTCTCCTCTGCTTTGAATTCTAATATACATTAGTAACTTTCTATCTATTTTAACAATTCATTCTCCTAAATTCATAATCTTCCTCTCTAAAACTTATGTCATTTAACATCAAAATATCAAAATACAACTTCTTAATACAAATCTTAACTTCTTATAACCTTATCTATCTCTTATTTCACTAAAACTGCTGCTGATATCTCTAATTCATACCTTATAGAATATGAAACTATCCTTCTTTAAAAACAATCCAAGTATCTCTTCTCTATTCCAAATCAATTTTTAACACTCTGACTTCGGGGTACCGTGATAAGCCTTCCTGATTACACATCTAAAGTTTTTCACCCTACCCCTCTTCTTACCATTTCCCCCCCCCCCGCGGAATCACCCACCAAACTTCCCCCCAACCCTTTCCAAAACCATTGTCCAGAATGTCCTCTTTTTCCTTATATCTAAAAGTCAAAACCTTGTCCCAAAACATCCTTGCAAAGCTCTTCAGGAAATATAATGCATCACCATCTGGCTTCTCCATTTCAATCTTCAAATCAGATTTTAATTGTAATTCCCAAGATTGTTGTTCCTGCATTTCTGGGCTCCCACCCCAGAAAGCCGTTATAATATGTCTGAATCCAACCCTGGGCCTCTCACACCGACAGGGTTTTTCTTCTTCTTGGAGTTGCGTAGTCACTGTATGTTGTTCTCTAGATATTTCCTCAAGTTCCTTAGCAAGATTCTCCGAAACCTTACCAATCCCCCCAAAAAATTCATCTGCATTCTGATTCAACAGTTCTAGTTTCTGATTCAACAGTTCTAACTTCAAAAGAATTGTCCTTTTTCCTTGGGTCATTCCCGGATCTAAAATCATTTTAAAAGCGAAACCAAAAAAGGCAGAAGTAGGCAGGAAATAACAAAGTTCAGTACTTTTCCATCTTCAAGTCTCAAGTTGCAGCCGCCATTTCCCCCTAATCAGGGTGCAAAAAATTCTCTCTTTATATTCCACCGGCTTTGAGAAGAAATGCTTTAAAAGTCTCAGTCCTCCCCTAACAGGGGTTTTGACAGATCAAACTAATCAGAAAAACTCCAATAGAAACATTGTGTCAGCCAAGTGCAGCAACAGCCAGATACACTGTTACTTTCTCGTTTATCCACAGGGAGAGGAACGGACTTCCTTTTTAACGTTCCTCCCCAAAAGCCAATTAAGCCAATTTAGTAGCCAATTAAACTCTGTACTTACAGCTTACGGGGTTCTTCTTCTTCTTTTTTCTTTCTTCAATTAAGTAAGAACGAGGCGCTCATCCACGGCGGCAGCCGCCACTTAGCTTCCCCGGCTAGGGCTAACCTCCTCAGCCCCGCGCCGTTGCCCTTTCACTCCGGCGCCCCTTTTACAAGGGGAACCGGAGAAAGGGTCAGCCCAATGGGGCCCGCTGGAGAGTCCACACCGCGGGACGCTCGACCCACGGCTTAACGGAGACCGCTGCGCAGTAGCGGAGCTCCTAACCTCCGGGGAAGCCAGGGTCGCCTCGCAGCATCTCACCACAGAAAATAGAAGAATGATGTGGTTTGGGAGCACAAGAAAGTATGTCTGATGGGGCAGGGCAGCAAATCAGGGCAGTTCAGCCACTGCTAAATGTCACGGTCTCGTTCCCTTTGTAGTGTGTTGCTCATGAGTAACCACCGATACCTGCATTAACTATAACTATTTATTGTGCCTTAGCTATTTACAGCAAGAGCTCTGCAAAACATGTCTGCTCAATCGGTATCAGTTTCCGGAACTGGGAGGCGTCTGTTCGCCCGCCAGCACCACAGCCTTGGCATTCTTAGATGACGTCTGCATCGCCTTCTTCCCCCTCTCTCCGGAACTGGCATCTCACCCTCCGCCTGTCTGTGGCTGATGGTGCTGGGTCTCTGTCCTTCCCTCTCAAGCTCTGGCCCCTCCCTTTCCTCAGGAGATATCTCATTATGGGGGCTGGGTGAGGATGAAGTGTCTGTGGAGATTATTGGCTGTGGTTCCCTATAACACAGTGAACCCTCTTCCCTTGATGAGTCACTTTTTCTCCCCCCATCTCTGGGCTGTTGCCCTCTCTCCCCCTCCTCCTCATGAGGAGGCACTCTTTCCCTGACACTAAATAAGATCTTAAGCCCCCATCACTGTGTGTAAGTTGAGGAAAGCATCATAGTTCAGTGGCAGAGCATTTGCTTTGCATGCAGAAGGGCTGGGAGAGAGGCTCTCGATCTGAAACTCTGGAGAGCTTCTGTCAGTCACTATAGACAATTCTGAGCTAGTTGGATCAATGGCCTAACTCAGTTAAAGACAACTTCCTAAGCTCTTATGTGCAGATGCTGGCTTCTCCTAACACCTAGAGGCATCTTATCATGTTGTACATATATGTAAGCACATGTTATGATCTCTGCCAAGTGGTGAAGAGATCATATAACTATAGAGTTGGAAGGGAACTCATCCCGCCTCTGGATCAAGGTGTGATTTGCTGCCTCAAACTTGCTTACACAAAGCTCACTTCCTGGATGATCAACGTAATGGATACTGATCAGGATCTTGACCTCATGGCATTCTGGAAGTCCTTCAGCTTTGCCCATTACGTCACCTACGCCAAACAGGCAGTGGATGCAATCAAGCCCAAAACAATGAGTGGACGCTGGCAGAACTTGTGGAAGGAATGTGTGCACAATTTCAAGGAATTTCCAAGCATTGCCACTGAGGTGAAGAACATTGTGCAGATGACCAGGCAAGTGGGTGGTGATGGCTTTGTTGACCTCATCTAGGAAGACATGGAAGAGCTGATTGAGGGCCAGCAGCTGTTGACTCTTGAAGAGGAGGGGGAATTGGACAGATCAAGTTCAGAATGCAAAGAGGAGGATGGTGAGCATGAGTCAGTAAGCTGGAACCTTCAGAATTTTTCTAAACTCTTCTAAGTCATAAAGGCATTCAAATGATCTGATTGCAGAGTTCGACCCCACTGTGGAACACAGCCTCAAGATCATCTGTGGGATTAAAGACACTCTGAAGGAAGTGCCAAGGAACTAGGAAATGTTTGATGAGCTCAAGAGGCAGCAGCAGCTGCCAATTACCATGTTCCCAACACACAAAGAATCACCACCAGCAGCAGATTTACCCATACACCCCACCTCTGGATCTGAACCACAGCCAAGCACTTATTCTGGCTACTGGTCAACCCTGCTAGTTCTCATATCATCCACAGTAGCACCCAGCAAGAGAGAGAAGGACTAAGAGCTGCATTTGTCATTCATCAGAAAGTGCAGTGATTTTTTAAAAAGTTTTTAAATGGTTATCTAGGGGTCATTCTGGCTCTACACAATTTTGCTTATACACACAATGGCCAAGAACATGTAAAATGTGAATTACCTGCTCAGATTAATGCCAAGACAAGTCAGAATGGATGTGTAAAATTGATACGGCCTGGAAATAGACCAATGGGTCCATTCCTACTGAGAGCAGTCAGGAAAACCGCATGGTGACCTTAGCGGAGAGTAGCACAGAACAGGCAGAATGCTGATGAGGCAGTTCCAGAGCGAGCAGGGCTTGCACAGAGCTATGATTGCTGTAGGAGCCTGCAGGAGCCCCAATTTTGCAAGTTGAGTGTTAATAATTGAAAACTATTGCCTACTGTTCCGTCTAAGGAACTCAAAAGAAACATTTCACCGACTTGACCTTTCCACGGCTCCAGTTTATAATATTAGTGAGATTTACAGGGAGGAAGGTAATGTACTACAACGACACATCAGAGGGTGCCTTCCACTTAGGCAGCTTTAGACAGAACAGGATCTTCACCCTCTCTCTTGGGAAATTGACAAGCAATCCAAAAGACTCCCCCCCCCCATCCCCGCCGCCCAACACACACTACAGGGAGTGCCCACATCCCTATCATTCTAAAAGAGTCAAGCACAAGGATGGAATGAAAAAGCAGCTATCCACAAGTGTTTCTCCTTGAAAAGCCTTATTCGGAAGCAGATTTTCACAGCTCTGATAAAGGCTTCAACTAGTCTGAAAGTCATACTCTCAGACCTCTAATATGCCTGAATATTATGTTTGGAGGTGATGGTGGGGACAACTCTCTGTGTGTGCTCAGATGAACTCATGGTTTAATTATCAGCTTGTAGATTATGCATTGTGGGGAGGGAACTCCAAGATCTGGCTGATATTGAGACCTCCTTGAGATCCAGCTTCCTTTTTCTTCTTCCTCTTCCCAAATAGAAGTGATTTGCCGGAGCATGCTCTCAGATGAAAATGTACCACATTTGCTCATTTGGGATGCTAAATGACTGTTCTGTAGAAATTAGCAATTTGTGGACTTGCCCTAAAGCAGAGATGGGGATCAAGGTGTTACCACTAATTTCCTCAAGCCTAATCCAGAATTCTGTGCTGGATCTGAGAATCTCTTTGTATGTTCATGCTTCAACTAGTAATGTTGGTGAGTTTCAGAATTGAGAAGTGGGTGGAATTGAATTCCTCCAGTCGTAATCCATGTCAAAGTCCTTCTGAATTCCAGTTTACCTTGTGAAGCATCTTGACCCATTCTGAGATAGAAATGGGAGCGGCATTAGATTGGTCTGCTTTTGCAGCAGACCAACACAGTTCAACATTACCAAACTTACTTGAGCATTGGAACTCAGTTATTGTTCAGATTTCACTCTTCCCTGGATTTTGCATTGCACTATCAGTCTGAAACAGTATGCACAAAAATATATACTGGGCATTTTGAAAATGTCTACAAAATACATGTTTAGAGCATGAGATGCACTGAAAAGCACATACAAAATATGCAGAAATTACACATGGATTTTCCACAAGTTCTTTCATAAAGTTAGGAGAGAGAGAGAGAGAGAGAGAGAGAGAGAGAGAGAGAGAGAGAGAGAGAGACAACAGACTGGCCATGTGATTGAGCAGTAGCAAAACTAACGAAAAGAAAGAAAGAAAAAGGCTAAGGCTGGTCTGGCCATCCTTATACAATGTCCTGCTCTTGCCACTTCCTTTTTAACTTTCCTTCAAATTTACTTTCCATCAACAGTGATAGGAGTGAGGAAAGTTGGAGGATGCTGACTGGGCCTTCATTAAGCCTGAAAGTCTTACAGACAGGACAGGACTAGTGTAAAAATCAATGGGAATTTTCCAGAGCTCATGGGCTCTGACCAAGGATCAGTAAATTGTGGCAAAATATAATTCCTAGAGAAACCTTTGTGCTAGGAACTTCCTGTTAGTAAGGGCCTTCAGCCCTCCACCTCGCACTCCTCCCCTGTCATTGTGGCCAGAAAAAGGATGGGAGGACAGAAATCGGCTGGAGGATGAGGACAGTATAGGAGTTGGTATGGAAACATTTGAGCGAGGTCTTTTAGAGATTTTATTGGGAGGGGGGGTGCCCAAGATTTCCCTGAATCTGTTCCAAATTAAGATGGGCAGTGTTTGCCCATCTGCAACTCCAACTGCATTCCATCCATGCAAATTCCAGTAATGTAATGATCAAAGTTCATAAGCTGGAGACTGGCATCTTCCTGTCACAAACAGTAAGTGTCCCTGACACTTGCACAGCCAGTCTCCTTCCATATAGCAATCACTGTGGTGATCAACATGCTCTCTGAGAAAAGGATTGCATTTTCTGGCGGTACAGGGGAAAGGAACATGCAGCATCCCCATGGCTTTGAGTATGCTTGCTTGAGGCAAGACATGCAGATTGTGCAAGAGTGGGGAAGGGTTTTGCAGGCAGGAAATCCTGGGTTCAACTTCCAAGTAGGGCTTGGAATGTCCCTTGACTGAAACCCTGGAGCTATTATGAGCCAGATGGAGCCATGATCTGAGCCAGTAAAAGGAAGTTTTCTATGGCCCTGATGTGCACTTATTACATAATAAATGACTTGTATGGAAAGTAGAAAGACCTTGATGTAAAGATGAATTTCATATGGATGCAGACCCCTCCTACACAATTTCAAAGAAGGACCCACTAACCTAGAACCACAAAATATATTATTATAAGTGTTTTTTGGGGTGTCAGTATGGATTATATTTATGGGTGCCTTCCAGGCCTCTGATTCTGTATCCAGTGAGGCTTAGAATCTACAGTAGTAGAAGCTGCTGCTGAACCAGTCAGAATCTGCTTTGTAAGATTTGTAAGATTATGGCCTTAACTGGCCAGCTGAGTACCACCATTTCTATGACCAACCAGGTTGCCCTGCTGCCATAGAGACAAACAGGGGGAAACCTACTCCCCGCTTCACTGAGCTGGAAACAACATCACTTTGTAAGATGAAAGAACAATAGCCAGAGTTTGTGTGTGAGTTGGAAGCTGGAGACACAGAAACTGTCCTTGATCTGTGGTGGACCCAAAGGTAACCTCCCCGGAAACATAATGGGGGTCTCTTGGAGTGTTAACGTTGTGAGTCCTTTCATCCTGTGTTCAGTTTGTATATATTTGTCAATAAAACCCTATATCCTAAAGACACTTCAGTCTCCATTGACCTTCACTCCTAGGAAACCGAACTCTGGAGAGGTGCTAGCATCCTTGAAGTCTCTCATCCCTTGGAGATTAGGGTGCAGACAATGATATGGATGCAGAGCAGCTCTCCTCACTGAAATGACTGGGTGAGGATGGCTCCATCCACACACTGGAGCTTTTGGAACTAGAACAGATTGCTGGATCCCAGTACCTTATTCCTATTTCTAGACTATTTTGTTCACTCCAGTACATGTTTAGAATTTACATACAAGCATGGGGGGAATTAATATTTTATGGATTCACTTTAGAGGCACTTTTTAAAGAAAAATAAACAAACCACTGATATTATCCCCTATAAATAACTTACTAGCTTAATAAAAAGAAGAAAGGAATAACTCAGATTTTTATCTTAAAAGCTATTCTATCAAGAGGTTTTTAAGGGTCTGCAAGATTTAGGTCTCTTAAACTATCTGATGGTGACAGATGATAGCACTGATGGGAATTAATGGGTTCCCAGGGCCTCATGATGACCAAAGACTCAATGAAAATTTGTCTTTGTATAAGAATTAATGGGTGGCCTTCCAATGTAATGAAGATCCAATTGCCAAAGCATATAAAATTTACATATGCAACCCAAAGGTTTTGAAAGTGGAAGATCTGCTGGGAAAATTCCCTGTGGGGATTGAGGAAGGAAAAAGCCAGACAGAAGGTGTGGCTAGTGGAAACATGATAAGGTTTAAGAAGAAGCAACTAGTCGAGAAGCTAGCAAACAGCTTGCAAATAAGGGGATTTGTCTCAGCTCCATTCTAGTCTTGTAACATACAAATTTGCAGTGTTTTACTGTATCCATGGGTTTTATCCAATATTATTCATACTCAGAGCAGCCCCATTGAAATCAATGGACATAACTAACAAGGCAATTGATTAAAATGTGTCAACGCTAAGTAGATTTTTGTTGGCTACAGTCTATTATGTCCAGGTAATTCATCTATCTTTGTACTATTTCTTCCATCATTACTGCCATTGCTGATGTATATTGGGGTAGTCAATGTGGTAACATCCAGACATTATTAGACAACAACCTGCATCAGCTTGCAAGGCCAATAATCAGGGGTGATTGCCAGTTGTCGCCCAACAACATTGACTACCCCAGAGTATATTTTTTAATCCACACAAAAGAAGAGCACACAAAAGGCACAAGAAAAGAGAGGAGAAAAGGACATAGATGAAGCAAGGGATTGGAAGGACTAGAGAGGACAGCATCAAAGTATGTAATTCCGGAGGGGACCTGATAGAGGTGTCTTAATTTAGGCATGGTGTAGAAAAAGTGGATAGAGATTACTTATTCTCTCTCACACATTATACTAGAATTCCAGTACATCCAATGAAGCTGAGTTTTGGAAGACCAGGACAGCCAAAATAAACCAAGTAACAGAGATGAAAATACACTATTAAAAGCAGGGCACAAGGTTGGAAGGGGAGAGAGAAGCAGGGAGCGGAGAGTGGGGAAGGCTAAGGTTTGGTACAGTTCTGTTGTAATAATGTGAAAGCCCTAATAAACCATGGATAAAGAATGAAAATACTTCTTCACACAATGCATAGCAAGCTACAGAATTTGCCAACCACAAGATGTAAGGATGGCTGGTTTTAAAGGAGAATTAGACAATTTCATGGAAAATAAAGACTACAAGCCATGATGACTATGTTCATCTCCACTGTCAGAGGCAGCATACCCCAAACAGTTGCTGGAAATTGCAAGTTGGGGGAGCACGGTTATACCCAACTCCTGCTTGCAGGCTTCCCATAGGCATCTCTTAGTCCATTGTGAGAATAGGATGATGAACTAGATGGATCCATTGCCTGATGCAGCAGCGCTCTTATGATGTTTTTATGAATTTTTGGGATATCATGTAGTTGGAACAAGATTTAAAATAATATAAATTGGAGCCACTAACAAATTGCTTTTGGGAGGCAAGGAGTTGTTTTGCTTTCTTCCCTGTCATGTGACAGAATGGCAGGTTTTTTTGTTTGTTTGTTTGTTTGTAAAGGAACCATTGTTTACTGTTGTCTGCCACCCCCCAATGAAAAAAAAGCAACGGGCCATAAATTAGCTCATTGTTGTGCTTTTAGCCCCAAGCTCCTCCTCACTTTGTTCTTTGTTTTCAACCCATCACTCTTGAAGCCTAACTTCAGGGGGGAAATATGAACGAAACAAATTATAATGGCCATGCCTGTGTGAGAGCGAGGAGAGCTGTGAGTCTGAACATTCGAATGGAATGATAAATACTGTCACTTAAACCGCGTAATGAATTTTCCTGGAGATTTGTCTCAGTCTGAGGGAGGGAAGGGGGAAAGTACGAAGCTTCACTGCACAGCCTCTGCTTTCGAGCGAACTGTGTAAGATGCCCTTTATACATTATAGGAGCACTGTGGGAATTGTTAGTGGAGGCTGGTCCATTTTAGGGCAAAAAGGGCACTGTCCCAACAACCTTAGCCTGCCTTTAATCAGTCCCCAGCTGCCTGCCTTCCTACCTACAATCAATCAATCAATCAATCAATCAATCAATCAATCCAGGAGTTAGTCCTGTCCATCAGCTTTCTCCTCCTCCTCCTTAAACTCAATGCTGTCCTTGTTAAACTCAGCAGGGAGAGGATGGGGACAAAAGTTGACTTAGTTGGCTCTTCCTGTCCTTAGCTCTGGCCAGTGTTTGGCATCTCTACCTTCCTATCAGTCCCAATGGGCACCACCCACCACCAGGAAGAACATCTCCATGGGTTCATGCTATGGCTTAACTGTAGGCTTGCCATACGTCAGGAAAATTGTCAGGTTTTCAGGTGTAAAAATGGCGTCAGGGAGGAATTGTGCCGAACGGACAAAACGTCAGGGAAAACACAGATCTATGGCAACACGATAGCAAAAGCAGCAGAAACAGCTCAAGGAGCTTAAAATCATGTCACTATGGGGGGTAGGTCCCCCCCCAAAAAAAACTCAACAATTTTGGTGGTTTCCTATAAAAAGCTCAGCGACTCTGCAGGTGTCAGGAATTTTACTTTTTGAAACATGGCAACCCTTCTTAACTGTCATGCTGAAAGTCTTGTAGAAGTCACTGGGTGTCAGTATTTGGAGAAAGACCTGAAGACACAGGTGCGTGCACACACACACAGAGAGAGAGATAGAGAGAGAGAGAGATTTGTGCTTTTAAACATTACTGCCATGACCCTACTTGAAGAATCCTCTTTAGAGTATGAACTCCCCAAGGCAAGTGCAGAGAAGAAATCCATGCCAAGTGACACTGAAGAAGAGCGGGGGGGGGGGACGACGACGACACAGGGCCTTCAGGGGTTAAAGCAATCCAACCTGCTCCTCAATATATGGATAGCCCCTTCATGTAATCAGAGGCAAACGTCAAGTGGCCATTGGGTCTTAAGGAATACCAGCATCTAAAAGTATGGGCTCAGTCAACTCCCAGACACAGGAGTCCCTCCCTGAAGAACATGGACTCCTCAAGACAGGAGTAAAGGGATACTCATAAGTTAGCTACTCCTCACAAGTAAAGCAAATCATTGGGCAACCCATATGGCATGCAGTTGCGTTCTGCATGGGGGCTATGAAGACTCAAGATTAAAAAGCTTTAGTTGCAGACACAAAATATTGGAGCAACATCCTTGTAATAGTTCCTTGACTAGTGGGTACCTGCTGTCCTGCTGGTTACCTGATCTGTGCTTTGACTTTGGATGGCTACTTTGACCATGCTTCTCACAGCACTCCTGTGATTAGATTTCTGAATGTGTCTTGATCTTAATTATTGTGTTTCTCTTCCATTTCAACTGCTGCAAGACTCTGTTTCTGGGACCACCCCTGTTACCTTCCAGATGCCCTCCCTGTGTGACATCTGAAGCGGAAGGACAGCCACACAAGAACCATGTGATGAATCCCACAGGGAAGGGCCTCCTACAATGCTAGTGAAACATTTAAAGGCCACCTCCTTCTGTTGACTTCACCCTAGGGATGGACAATAGATAGCATTTTATGGAGAGGGATCAACCCAGCTGATCTCTTGGCTAAGAGGATGGAGGAGGGCCTTTGGTTCTCCTGTCTTCCCTCTGCGGCAGCCGGATGTTTCTCTACATGGTGAACTAGTCCATCATGCTATACCTCCTCAGTTCCCTGCTGAATGTATGATGGAGGCTAGGCCTTGCCTTATACAGAGAGCCTTGCAGTGGTGACAGGGGCAAGGCAGTTTCATCTGCATCATTTGACAATGCAACCCATTAAAGGGTCTTTCCTGCAAACATGTCCTGGAGTTAGATCATGATCATGCAATATTGCTCAAACACGTGTTATATTCAGCAAAGCAAAGCAACAAAACCTCCGGAACACCCTCTCCTGCTTTCTCTTCCCTTAGTCTAAGAGAACTGCTGCAGTTTTGCCAGGAACCTCTATCTAAACCCTCTTAATAAACCTGTTGAATTGTCAGCACATGTGTTGAGCCTGAACTGATAGTCAAGCTTCAACAGAGAGCACAGAATGTGCCTAGCCAGGAGGAAAATTACTTCCTAACATGTATAAACCAAAAGCAGTCCTAGTCTGGGAAAGGTGGATCTGGCTCTCCTTTTCCTCATTCCACTTGCAACTAGGCTGCGTACACAAAATACATTTAAAGCACATTGCTTTCCCCAAAGAACTCTGGGAACTGTAGTTTGTTAAGGGTGCTGGAAGCTGTGCCTTCATGAGGGGTGAAAGAAACAACAGTCCAGATCCAGGCTCAAAGCCAGAAGTTACATCATGGCAAACTATGCATTACCCCTGCTTCAAACAGCTCAAGGTAGCATACATGGCCCCACCCCCTCTTTTTTATGCTCACAGCAACTCTGTGATGTAGAGTATAGGCTGGGAAACAGTAACTGATCTTCATGGCTGAGTGGGGGCCAGAACCCTGATCTCCTGGATCCTATTTGTTGGCTCTAACCACTCTACCACGCGGGAACCCAAATTGCCAGGGGCAGGCTGCATTTGATCAGAAAGAAGGTAAGTGTGACACAGGAAATTCAGCTACCTGGCAGGGTGATTTGAAGTGCCACTTGGATCTCAAAACATCCCTCTTTGCCACTCTTTATCCATTTTGTCCTAGCTGCAAATGTTTGGAAACTGCTGTCTTTCCATCCACTCCCCTTTCCTCCACCAGCACCCCTGGAATATAATGTCTTGCACAATGTGGAATTTGCAGCAGAAATTGTATGTCCTCTTTATTTGGTCTTTAGATTATAGAACCAAAATTAAATTTAAACTCTTCACGGGGAGGTAATTTTTCCTAATCACTCACACTGCTGCACAGATCTCTACAACTTGATTACATTCTAATTAGATTAATTGGATGGAGAATAATTTCTTTCACGAGGAAGATCAACTGCAGAAGGCAAGCAGCTCTATAAATGCCAGGAAATAAAAGAAGAAGAAAGGGGTGGGAATGGAAAAGAACGAATCGCATCCAAACCTTTAAAACTCAACCACAAAATGCACAGTAATTAAATTGTTAAAGAATTTACAAGGCAAAGTGGATGAGCTTGGATTTGTCCTGCCTCCCGCGCTCCCGGCCCAGCTGTAATCATTTTCTCCCCCTCCAGTTCTCTGCCTTTGTCCTTAAAATGAGATGTGGAATTCCAATTCCTTCATTGATTTCTGAGATAAAAATTTAAGAAACTCCAGTAACAAAAAGGTCAGGAGCCTCCAGAGTGCATTGGAAATAGATTGCCTTTGTTAGAGGGCCAAAAAAAGATTGAGCCATATAATCTTTCAAAGACTTTGGCTTGAATACTAATGGTCATTAGTTACCTCTTCCAAAAAGCAAATGTATGCAGAGCCAGGTCAACCTTCCCTTCACTGGGGCAGGAAGACTAATATTTAATGTTCATGTACCTGTTCACAATTATACGTATATGCATAACTTCATATGATCCTCTAACAATTCACAGATGCAAATAGGAGCACGCTTCTAGCCTCACACCAAGAATCGCTCCCTGAGGTCTGCCTGTCACCACCATTCCACATTGCTGAAGGCTCTATTTCATATTCATTTGCTCTCCATTAACCCAACCTCCTATGGTTTAAAAGCCAAGAGAAGGCTCCCTGTATTACTTGCAGAAAGAGGGTATTACATCAGCTCTAGAGAGAGGAGTCACATGACCAGCCCTTCCTCCTAAAAAGGTGCCCTGCTAAATCAGGCCCATCTAGTCCAGCTCTCTGTTTTCACAGTGGCCAACGAGATGCCCATCGGAAGCAGGACAGATGCTATGCACAGATGGAAATTTAGAAATAACCAGTGGCACAGCATGGGGGCAGCACAAGGGCGCTTGCCCTGGGTGTGAAATTATTAGGGGCGCAACATTTCAACACCCAGTGCTGCCTCAATACAGCTGTGCACTTCTGTCTCTGGGCTCTGTTGAAAATGGCTTCTCCATGCAAATCAGGAAGTGACCTCTCCAGACAATGGAACAACTCTTCCTTTTCTTATATGAATGAATTTAATTGAAAACACAGATTTAAGGTTGGGAATGATAGAACCACAATAGTCCATTGACAGAATTTCCCCACTGATTCTTCTAGTCCAGAAGTAGTCAACGAGGTGCCCTCCAGAGATTGTTGGACCTTGCCTCTCATCAACCCCTGCCAACATGGCCCAATGGTCAGGGATGATGTGGGTTGTTTTCCAACCACACGTGGAAGGCACGACGTTGGCTACCCATTGTAGGCTATGGATGACACTATCAACACTACTTGGAACAACTAGAAGCTCACTATTGATGGGTGTCATTCACCTGTAGAGAGAATTGGACACTACAATTACTGCCTTGTGAAGTTTAAAACCTACCTGCTATGTTTTTCCTTAAATATTTAACCTTCAGCAGTCCAGCTAAGGAGAACAAAAGTGACTATATACATTACAGCCATTTTATGGTCAGAATTATTCCAATCCCCGGTGAGTTACAAGACCGTTGAGGAGGGGAAAAACCCACGTATCTATCACAATACCCAGCAAAGAAGCAAAGTGTGCTGATCCACAGCTGTATTTCAGATCATCAGTGCTAAATGATAGTATCTTGTGTGCTTTATTCTAACTTGCAGCAATTTATTTCACTGGGGGAATTGTGGCAGATTTATGCCTTGCTAGTTCAATGGCTTTGCATGCCGTACGGATAGTTCACTTTGAATGTTAAGTGAGCTCCAGAGGTTGAAATATGAGAAAGTATTTGGATAAGGATGATGGGCCACCAGGAAGACATAATCCACAGGAATAATGACAGTGGTCTACCAAAGCCAAAGCAAGTACTTAATTTAATAGCTAAGAGCTCTATTAAAGGAATTAGGTCTATATCCCATAACTTGAAGGGCTTAGGATGCAATGTAAAGATACCCCACACTGGCAGGGTATTTGTTTTGTTTTTTTCCATAGCAGTGGGATCACCACAACATGTGCAGCCCATGGTGGTTGGATGAGGGGCAGAAAAATTGTTGTGCCATCCTACAACTGGCACATTGATTGTGCCTATAATGATTCTTATGCCACCACACAACAGCCAGTAGAGAGTGGTGCCCATTGGGAGTGGTAGGGTAGGAAGCAAAGAGCCCAACCATAGGTGGAGCCATAGCCAATGATAGGCAGAGCCAACTTATCCTGGTTTTGTCCCCACTCTCCTCTCTGCTGAGTTCTACAAGGGCAACATTGAGACTAAAGTATGGAGGAGAAGCTGAGGGCCAGGGCCAGGACCTGGACTGGGAGGAATCTGGATTGAGGTTGGTTGGGACAGTGCCTCATTTGCTCTGCTGCTCTCTGAGTGATTATAGGTGACACAATAAGCCAAAAACACAAATGGTTAAGGTATTATTTGTATGGGAGAGGTTGGACACAATTGTCTTCTTTCTCGGGACTTATGTGCACCAGATCTTTCTTTCTTTCCTTCCTTAGCAAGGGTGTATGGCCATGAAACTAGAACTGAGCTGAAATTTATCAGAAAAGAAATTTGCTGCAGAGTTTGCTAAGAATTTGCCTTGTCGGGCTCCACCAAAGTAGATGCAGATTTGCAGGAAGAGTAACATATATTTGTTGAACACTCCCTGCCGCCCACACCCACTCGCCACCCAACACACACATTCACATCATGTGAATATGATGGTGCAGTTGTGGAGCCAAGCCTATGCAGGTAATATTATTCAATAGGCTTGACCACCATCCCTTCCAATCCTGTTCTCTTAGCTTTATTGCTTGCTTCATGTTTGGTGTAAAATAGCAATGTAGATTCATTCGGTATTAATTGAGCCATGATCTATCTGATCAGATTCTTCTTTTTTAACAGACGGCAAAGTCACCAACCACTGGGGATATTTGCATACACAAACAGGGTGCAGAACTGAGGGAGGCCATTTTCACCCAACTTTAGATGCAACAGCAGTCTGCTGGGCATGTCAGAGTGGGGTTGCCCTGCTTACCTGGTTTAACAGCACCAGTGTCACCATTGGTTACCAAGAGGGAGAGAGGCAACATAGCAGGGAGGGTGGTGTGGGCACATAGCAGGGAGGGTGGTGTGGGCTTTTTTAAAAGCTCAAACCCGTATTTATTTATACTTATAAATTACGTTATTTCTGCTGAACTTTGTGCTATTTGTTACCTGTTAACATACCACGCAAGTTGGTTGTTAGGAAGAACATTGTGAGACCTGGAGGGAGGGAGCTTTTCAGGCAGAAGGTGCCATCTAATTTATTAGTAACAGGAATTATTAATAGTGAGAGCAGGCATCTTAAGTGAGGGGAATTTAATAGTCTGCAATTTGAAAATGTGTGAAATCAATTTCATTTGCAGAAACTCGAGACCTTGTGATGTTGGGATTGAAAATGAGATTGCGTTACTTTCTTTTGAAATAAAAGTATTTTCTCCTGGTGCTGCAAGCATCTTCCAGATGTCAAAACACTGCTCGCATCACGCAGATAGCTATAAACCAAATGGTCTGCAAATAATCTTTTGAAAGAGTTTACAGAGTTATAATTAGAGGGGGGTGGAATTGTGAAATTCTCTCAGGTGGTGCGCAGGAATTTTGCTATGTTTACTTTTGCTGCTTTACTGCTCGTGCTACTTTGAAGGTGGTCCTTCCTTTGATTCTACAAATTGTCTCACAAGTGCTCTGCACTGTGCAGCCTCCCCGGGTGCCCCACATGTCAACCATGGAGCCTTTTCAGATCAGGAAGTAGTGTGAGGAACTGGGGAGGCTGACTGATACTCAAGATACATTTACTGCAATGCTCAATTACCAAGTAGGCAGACAAAACTCTAAGAGTCAAAACAAAATCGAAAATTCTTTCTAGTAGCACCTTAGAGACCAACTGAATTTGTTCCTGGTATGAGCTTTCGTGTGCATGCACACTTCTTCAGATACACGCGGCTCAATGTGGTGCCTTCCATAGTTGCAGTTACAGGTGGGTAGCCGTGTTGGTCTGCCATAGTCAAAACAAAATCGAAAATTCTTTCTAGTAGCACCTTAGAGACCAACTGAGTTTGTTCCTGGTATGAGCTTTCGTGTGCATGCACACTTCTTCAGATACACTCTAAGAGAAAGAGAGAACTCATGCATTCTACTGCTCCAAGAGAACACAGGATTACGTGGCCTTTCCATCAACTGATGATAATTTGCAAAGCATAGCTAGTACTGAATGGGAAGGATATCTAGGAGTTTTTGCCTGTCCTTATAACAGGGGTGGGGAACAGACACCCCTGGTATAAGATGACTATCATATCTCCTCTCAGACTCCTCTTTTCCAAGCTAAACAAACCCATCTCCCTTGACCGTTCCTCATAAGGCTTGGTTTTCAGACCCTTGATAGTTTTGTTTGCCCTCTGCACGTGTTCCAGTTTCTCAATATCATTCTTAAATTGTGGAGCCCAGAACTGGACACAGTATTCCTGGTGTGATCTGACCAAGGCAGAATACAATAAGACTATTGCTTCTCTTCACTGGGACACTATACTTCTGTTGATGCAGCCTAGAATTGTATTAGCATTTTTTTTTGTTGCTGCATGACACTGCTGACTCATCTTAAGCTTGTGGTCTACAAAGCTCATACCAAAAACAAACTTAGTTGGTGTCTAAGGTGCTACTGGAAGGAATTTTTTTATTTTTTATTTTGTTTTGACTATGGCAGACCAACACGGCTACCTACCTGTAACTTTACATTTTGTGTTTTTCACTTCTGTTATTTTTTAAAATGGATTTACAGTGGTACCTTGGGTTACAGACGCTTCAGGTTACAGACTCCACTAACCCAGAAATAGTACCTTGGGTTAAGAACTTTGCTTCAGGAAATTGGGCAGTGGCGGCGCGACAGCTGTGGGAGACCCCATTAGCTAAAGTGGTGCTTCAGGTTAAGAACAGACCTCCGGAACGAATTACGTACGTAACCAGAGGTATAATAATATTAATTATTATTATTATTATTATTATTATTATTATTATTATTATTATTATTATTATTTGTACCCTGCCCATCTGGCTGGGTCTCCCCAGCCACTCTGGGCGGCTTCCACCAAACATTAAAATACATTTAAAATATGACATTTAAAATACCAGTGTACTACTTTCTCTACTGATACTTTGTTTTGCTAGTAGTGACCACTCCCTCTCCTTTCCAAGTGCAAGCATTTTCCTTTGTTGTGGCCACATTTCCCACATCCTGTCCCAGCCTAAGTAAATTAAAGTAGCAGTCGATTATGTCCCATAGTTAACAATCTGCCCCTTAATCATCATCATAATGTCTTCCTGCCATTTCCTATAAACCTGCACAAATACCTCTTGGGCTCATAAACTCTTCTCAGGTTTATGTCACCCATCAAACAGCAAGGAGCTCATAAACAAGATATATACTCAATTTTTCCACTAATTAAATATGTTATAGTTTGTTTTATTCCTCCCGAAATAATGTTTATAATATGCAGCTTTGTAGAAAGCTGAGGAGGAAGCAATGATGGAGAAATCTCTCCCATTTAGGCTTGTAGTTGGGCTTGTGGAAAACGACAGCAGCAATTTCCCGCAAACTTGGAAAATGACTCTGTTTATTTCAGGGGTCAGCAAACTTTTTCAGCAGGGGGCCGGTCCACTGTCCCTCAGACTTTGTGGTGGGCCAGACTATATTTCGGGTGTGTGTGTGAATGAATTCCTATGCCCCACAAATAACCCAGAGATGCATTTTAAATAAAAGGGCACATTCTACTCATGTAAAAACACGCTGATTCCCAGACCATTCGTGGGGATTGGGCTGGATCCGCCCCCCGGGCCTTAGTTTGCCTACCCATGGCTTATTTCAAGCTGAATTGTAAGTGGGAGAGCATGACACCCCCCAAAATATGCATTTTGAGTGCTGTGTGGGACCACAGTGCTGAAAAAAAAATGCTTTTTCAGAGCGAGATTGTGGTGTGACATTGCAGCAACACATCTATTATTATTATTATTATTATTATTATTATTATTATTATTATTATTATTATTATTATTATTATGGTGTTGTGCTCTTGTGCGAAAAAACCCAAGATGTCCTGATCAGTTGAAGGATATGGGAATAGGGTCATTGGATTAACTGCATGGTAGGAAATTCTGGACAGGTGAAAGGAAGTGTGTGTGTGTGTGTGTGTGTGTGTGTGTGTGTGTGTGTGTGTTTCAATTACAAGCCAATAATAGCCTCATTATAGCAATACCAATATATAATACAATTATTAATACTAATCGTTCAAATACCAAGTTATAAAATTTAGATAAGCCCCCCCCCCAACGTGCTAGAATTGATGGCTTGGTTGTTTGCTTTATTTCTGCATTCCAAAATCTTATTAATTTCCATTACATTCTGGTCATAATAACAATCCCTTATACAAAACTGCAATATTGATAACTTCTATTTGTGTTGACACATTCCATGATTTTTAAAACTGCAAGTGAGGAACACCTACTATATCCTTGTCCTTCCTGTGTGTGGCAACTATTCTGAAAGGAAGGTTGTTGTTTTTACCTCACTCATCATGTGATCAAACCATGGAATGTGGGGGTGGCCATCAACTTATTTTTTTTATTTCAACAAATTATATATCACTTAGTTACAGTTGTCTCTATGTGGTGTGCAAGGAACTTAAAACAATTTAAACAGAAATGAAACTATAAAATCAAAACTCAGTTAAAATGCCTGCTGGAATAAGACAAAACAAAAGCACCAGTAGGTACCACACTGCTCAAGGGGCTGATGGGAGTTGTAGTCCCAGAAGGGTGCCATGTTGATGGGGAAGGGAAAGCTGCTGCCACCTCAGGAGCTGCTTCTGCAGCCCCCATCATCAGGCTGCAGGAAATCGGGGAGCAACAAGACAAAGGCAGAGCTTGAAGAGCCTTCAAAGAAAGCAGGGCCGCCCTGCTTAAAACAGGGCATTTGGCAGGTGGCTACTAGTCACCATGACTTTACATTGCCTCCAGTGTCAGAGTTGATATGCCCATCTAGTCCAGCATCCCTTTCTCATAGTGGTCAACTTATTGTTGGAGATTCATTCCCTGTGTCTGCAGTCATGGGATTGTTATCTATCACATGACGGTGTATGTTTTCATTCCACAGAATGGGAAGTGACAGCAACAGGATGTTTGTGTTACTGTGTTCCGTGAAGTGGGACTATTGTCCTTTGTTCTTTCTTTTTGCTGTCTGATGCTAGAGAGAGAGGGGGAGCCATGCTGCAGTGTATGTTTATATGTAAATAAAGTAAATTAGCTAAAATGCTGAGTTGCTGAGGTCTGTTTACGCATGCTGTGAAGACTCTGCAGATCCGTAAGTGTGCTGATGCTTCTTAGTATCAGTCGCTGTGATGCTCGGGCAGAAGAAAGCTTTTGAAGCTACCGAACGACCGACCGACCAGGAGGGAGAGAACATGCCAGTTGGGCATGTGTCTCTGCCAGGGTCCTACACAAGAGTAGGACGCTCCTGCTAACACTTATTGGGATGCCAATAAGCAGGACCTGGATGCAAAAGTGCTCTCCCAACTTGTGATTCCCAGCCACTGGAATTCAGAGATATAAATTTAGTTAGTTAGTTATTATCACACTTCTATACTGATTTTTGTCTTTTGTTACTGTTGAAGAAATTAATGAATGACGGGGGGGGGCATCTCTGCCAAACATCTAAAGGGGTGTCACATTGAAGGTGAAGCAAGCTTGTTTTCTGCTGCTCCAGAGGGTTGGACCTGAATCCGTGACTTCCAATTACAAGAAAGAAGATTCTGACTAAACGATACGAAGAACTTCCTGATTGTAAGAGCTATTCAACAGCAGAATGAACTACCTCGGAAGGAGATGGACTCTCCTCCACTGGAGGTTTTTAAGCAGAGTTTGTCAAGGACCTTTTAACTGTGATTCCTGCATTTCAGGGGGTTCGGTAATGACCCTCGGGGTCCCTTTCAACTCTAAACATTCATGGTTCTATAAAAATATTAAAAGGTAAAGGACCCCTGACAGTTAAGTCCAGTCGCAGACGACTCAGGGGTTGCGACATTTATCTCGCTTTACAGGCTGAGGGAGCCAGCATTTGTTCGCAGACAGTTTTTCTGGGTCTATTTAAATCAATCTTTCACATCTTGCAAAGAAAAGTGGCCAGGTAACAGGTGATGAGGAACACCTTGGTCTGAGTAGACCATAGAGGGCTACCTGAATAGGTAGTCTGACCTGATGTAAGGTAGCTTTCTATGCTATATGTGTAGCACCAGCCTCCTTTCCTACAGACTGTTTAAAGACCAATGCAAGAGAAGAATAGTACTATAATCACAGTGGACACGGGGGTGGGAAAGTCAGTATCCGAACCCATTGAAATGGAAACATAATCTGTCTGCACAAAAGATCAGCAAATTTTCATATGCCATCTCCCTGAAAACCAAATCAATTTATTATGATATCCGCTATTATGAAAAATGCCGAAGATTTGTAATACTGATTAATTGAGCACTTATTGCAGAGCCTGACCCACATTTCCCAGCCCTCTCTAAAAAGTATTTGAGACATAACAAAAAGCAACACAATGCCAAGCACACATTTGGTTGCAAGTAAATAATAATAATTGCTTTTAAAAAAAAGAATAAAATAATGTAACTGGCTTTACAGAATACCCATGAATTGTTAATGCTCTCTGGAAATTACCGTGGATAAAAATGACAGGAAATCTAAGTTGTTATTTTGCCTGTTGAAGGATAATACTGTCACTGCCATTGAGGATTTGGAGAAACAGCCCTTTACTTAAAAGCGGATGTTTTCAGCAAGAAGAGTTTGCAAGGGGAACAAAAGCTTTAAATCCTGACTCACTTAGGCTACACTTTGTAGATATGTACGAGCCCTTATCCTCTGTTGCTTCTGGTATTCTTTATTTATTTATTGAATGCATTTTTGTTCCACTCTTCAGTCAAAATGGCTCGCAGAGAAGCTTACGGATCAATTATTATTTTGAAGCACCTCTGTACAAGTTTACAGTGTAAAAGACTTAACACAAAAGGAAATGCGGAAAGGGAAGGAGGAGGAAGGAAAGCAAACTCAGGCAGCCGTTCTTAAAGCTGAAGTTTTTAATCAGCTAGGATAGAAGCAGCTAGGATAGTCTGATGGCATTGCTAGTAGTTGACAATGAAGCAGAACCAAATGCAGCTGGTATCTCAGCAGAGTCATGATGGGATAAGCTTGCTTCCCTGCTGCAGTCTGCTGATGGGATGGAATTATCTTTCTCTTTTTCTAGAAGCAACACAATATAACAAAAGGCAACAGCTCCATTGCTGCAACCTACAAAACTGCTACGACCACTAGCAGGTCCCACCAAGCCACCAAGCTGTAGACCAATGGAAGGACCATTTTCAGTTACAAGACAGAGTGTAATGCCAGCAATGGAACAGAACTAGGTTTGTTATGCCTGTTTTGTTCCAGATCCTCACATTGGAGTTTAGGACTAAGCAGAAGACTCTCTCTCTCTCTCTCTCTCTCTCTCTCTCTCTCTCTCTCTATATATATATATATATATATATATATATATATATATATATATATAGAATTAGATAGCTTCTTGGGGGATAAGGCTCTGAATGGCTACTAGCCATCATGGCCATGTTCTACCTCCACTGTCAGAGGCAGTATAGCTCTAAATACCAGTTGCTGGGAATTGCAGGTAGGCAGAGTGCTCTTGTACCCAGGTCCTGCTTGCAGGTTTCCCCACAGAAATCTGGTTGGCCACTGTAAGAACAGGATCATAGAATTGTAGAGTTGACAGGGAGCCTGATGGTCATCCAACCCCCTGCAATACAGGAATCTCAACTAGATCTTCCTCTACTTTAAAAGCTCCAAGGAAGGAGAGTCCGCCACCTCTCTTGGCAGTCTGCTGGACTAAATGGGCCATTGGTGTGACCCAGCAAGTTCTTCATAGAACTCAGGTCCATTGTTTTCAACATGTGTATTCTGTGTTGAACCTAGTTGGAGACAACCCTAGGATTCCAAGCCAGTCCTGTGACTGACCAGGAAATACCACCCCATCATTATTTCCTACAGATCAAAGCTTTCCAAACTGGACACATGGAAAATGGACTTCCATATTTCTGTTTAGTTGAACAGCAATGGTACAGTACAGATTCCTGTTTGCATGGGCTACCACTGCAGGATTCCCATCAAGCCAAAGGGATTCCCATAAGCAGCACTGTTGCTTTGTTACAGCCTGCTCTGTCTCCGAGAAAGCAAATGACAATTAATTTGCAAAAGAGCCTCGGAGAATTTTTTATTAGCATTATTTAAAAAGCTGGCTTCATTTGTTTCCCTCCGTCTGAAGGCGCATAATGGGCTCGATGCCTCTGAGCGCTTCACAAGCCCCACAGTGCTTTGGTGACACTTGATATAAAGTGCCCTGTGATAATGAATGAACTTGGTGCAGAGCGCAGCCAAGGGTGGGTTCATTGGCTTGTCTGCAGAGTGTCACATGGCCACAATTTTTATTGGAATTCCCGTAATTAATGTACTTTATAGCTGAATTCCAGCCAGAGCACCACCCAGCCCCATTTTTTTCTCTTTAGTGTAGCATTTTAAGGGTTGACAGAAAGGACTTGGCCATTTCCCATCACATCCTGCATAAGAACATACGATGCGCCTGCTGGAGCAGGCAAGCGACCCCTCTGGTCTAGCATTTGAGCACAAGAGCACTTTCCCCTCCCAGGGAGGGGAATAACATCAGCTGTCATTCAGAAGCATGACTTCCTCTGACTGTGGAAGCAGAGCAGAACCATCATGGATAGTAGCCATTAATAACCACCTTCTCCATGAATTTGTCCAATCGCCCAAGTCATCTAAGTCGGTGGCCATCACTGCATCCTGTGGAAGTGAGTTCCATGGCTTAATAAAGCACTTCATGAAGAAGTAGTTTCTTTTATCTGTCCCGAATCTTCCAACATTCACCTTCATAGGATGCTTAAAATTTCTAGAATTCCAAGTGAGCAGCGAGAGAGAAATTTCCCCACTCACTTTCTCCATGCTATGTATAATTTTTATAAAATTCTGTCATGTCGCCTCTTACTCCCTTTTCCTCTAAACTAAAAACTCCCAAATGCCGCAACCTTTCTTTATAAGGGAATCACTCAATGCTCTTCATCCCCCCACCCTGCAGAGCTCCTGGACTTCTCCTCCCATGGGTGGGGAATAGATTTTCTACTGCTCTTTCTATCCTGACTTATCCTTCCAGGCCCAGGCATCACAGCGGCAATGCTAAAAGCACACAGCAGCAATGGGAGCATACTTTGACTTTGTGTGGTATAGTGGTCAGAGTGTTGGACCCAGGTTTACTCAACCACAAAACTTACTGGGTGACCTGGGGCCTCACATGGTTGGTGTAGAGACAAGAGGACAAGGAAGGAACCATGCATGCCTGCTGGAGCTCCTTGGAGGAAAGGCGGGATAGAGATGTAAGAATAAACCAGGCATGTCCAACATGTAGATCGTGATCTACCGGTAGATCACTGGACACCTGTGGTAGATCACTGGTAGATCAGTGGCTCCCCCCAAAGAAGCTAAAAAAAAACCCCAACATCTTTGCCCTGCACCCTGAAATGACCTGAACTACCAAAAACAGGGCTTTCTTTCCTAAAAAAAAAAAAGCTCAACAACTGCCAGTTTTTAACTCTGTGAGTAGATCGCAGTCTCTTGGAAGTTGGCCATCCCTGGAACCAAACCCAATCAAATCTTCCCTGTTATGAAACCCAAAGGGCCATACATGAGGTTTCTGACTGATCATCCATCCATTTGCCCAGACCTGCTTTACTTGGTGGCCTTATATACATTCAAGCCATTCCCTGGGACCTCACATTGTTGGGAGCTTATGGGTACATCAGGGACCACAGGAAATGTCATTGTCATAAGTTTTAGTGGTGTTCACAGCAGACCACTCTGAGAGAGATGGCTCCAAACTTTACCTCCTAACGTGCAATCAAGATGAAATTGATTTTCTTGCTGTGCCATGAGTGACAGCAGCTGAGCTAGTGCCTGTGAGTTCATCACTCAACTGCCACAATATCAATTGACAGTTTCCATGTAGATGGATGTGCAGATTCTGCTCCATCCTTTCAGTGTATCCTCATTCATGCCTTCCGTTCCTCCTGAACTTCTCTTTACCTGAGCAAGCTTCTACAATTAATTCTCAGCTTGGATCATGAAGTTTGCCCCTGTCTTGCCAGGCCTTTCTAAGGATGGAGTACTCATCCGAAGCAGGGATTCTTAGCCATGCCAGCATCCCTCCTCAAAGTGCAGTGAGCAGGATTAATTCAAACACAGTAAGCACCAGTATCTGGTTTACCCCCTAACATGCCATCCAGAAGAAATTGTCTGTCAATTCCTCCCCTTGCTTTTGGCCAAAGTGGCTGAAATTTATAGGCACTCTTAATCAAGCATGGATTAAGACCGCCAAACTGCAAACAAATCAGTTCATGGACTTTATGCGGGAGAAGTAAAAGGGATTAACGTTCCTCCATAATCCCTTAACTGTATGTGTGTAGAATTTCTCTCTTGCACTTTCTTACCTTGAAATAATTAAGAGGTGGAAGAGTGGTGTGTATTCTTGCTTGTGCATATAAAAAACAAAAACAAAAAAACTTAGCAGGGTTACACCATTATCAATTTTGATGCTCTCCAATAGACCTTACAGATCTTTCCTTTGTCCTCCAATAGGCCATAAACCCTCCATTATAGGCCTTTCAAAGTAATGCTGTCCAGAACACTGCCTGTGGAATTCTGAAGAGCCGTGGTAGTGGTGATGTTTGTTAAAGCAGAGTAATGCTGGATTGTATGGGACAGGGGAATCACCAGTGACCCTCAGCCTCCCTGGCTGCCCCTAGGCTTAATTGATGTTTGAGTACCCAAGAAGACTGCAGACTATGGACCGCTGACAAGATGATTTGTAGAATGAAAGAAAGGACACTCACAACCCCACCTTAACCACCTCAGAAGTCAAGTAAGAGCAACAATAAATCTACACCCAACCCACAAGAATTTCACTTGAATGATAACTTTGCAAACTCTTCCAAAACATTCTTAGTACAACCATTTGGTTTATAGCTATAGATGTGTGATGGAAGTAGCATTTTGACATTTTGAAGAAACTGTGCGTGTAACACCAGAACAAAATTATTTTATGTTGGAAGCAAAGTCATACAATGTCATTTTTTCAACACACTCATCAAAAGGTCTTGTGTTTCTGTAAATATAATTGATTTTCACACATTTTCAAATTGCTAACTTTGCCATCATTTTCTCTCCCCTTTGATAATTTTCAAACACAATATCTTTTCCCATTAATTGATGCAATATTTCATAACGTCTCCAACTATAGTGCAACAACTTATTCCAATGGACTAGCTTTAGAGTCAATATTTCTTGACATAAGGCCAAATGTGTTAAATAAAATCTTATTATTTTCTTACTTGCAGCTGCAAATCTGGAAGTTGCTCAGCAACAGAGCTCCCATACACATTTTAATGTGCAGGGCTGGTGGAGTAGGATCTGGGAACTAACCATGGTGGAGAAAGTGACAGAGTGCAACAAACAGGCTAGAGGAGCCAAAATGCAGAAATCTTTCTCAATTACTCTCAGGGACTGGACAGAGGAGGAATGGTGGAGACCACCTCCTGCTCCTGAACCTTCCAGAGAAGAGGAAGACTGTATATATTTACAACAGTGGAAGGTCATGGCTCAGAGGTAGAAGAGGGGCAAAGTTGGGAAATAATGGGAGAGGAGGACGAGGAAGCAGAGTCACAGCAGCTGGCAGACACGTTATCACTAGAAAGCATTCCAGACCCCCCTTCTCCCAGAACCTGCTGAGCATTGTAAGTAGGAGAGCAAAGGGCTTGGAGGAAATAGCCCTAAGCGGCCACTGTAAGGTGGGTGGTGCTGTTGACGACTGAAGAGAGAAGGGGGTGTGGAGATTCCTTGTAGCAACACCATTACGCCAAGAGGCTGCATTTCTAAGCCTCTCTTTGTGAATATTGAATAAAAGACATTGGTAAGAGCTTTCCTTGTCTATTTATTCCTGGCAGCCTAAAGTGGGGGGATCGGATTCCCTGACGCCTGACAATTACCTGGTACCCCCTTCATTGTTTACATTAATAAACAAGATGGTAAATTACTTCCTCCAATTTCGCAAAGACCCTTGTGGTCAGACATAATTCCTAAGCAGTTCTGGACAATGGTTTAATAAGAACATATCCTATGCCTGTTTTATTTTATCTTGCATCATGCACTCTGTCTCACTTGTGAGCGTATATGATATTGGATGTCATATCTGTACCTAGTATTGAAAAAAATGTAAATAATAAAGTATATTAAAAAAAAAATAAGTGATGCAAAAATGTTTGGTGGAGAGGAATGCAAGAGTTTTGTTTTGTTGTTGTTTTTTGGCACAGCACTTGTAGCAATAAGGATAATCATGCCACTTTTCCAAATTCACGCTTTGTTGGACAGCTCTGCCTGCACCACAGGTGTCCACTCCTGACATCATTCCCTTGGGTGATTTTTAAACAGCGGGTGTTGAGGAACGTTGTTAAGAAAAGTGATCAGCAACCACCACTTCAATCTCTCTACGTGCTGAAATTTGCCGATGCCAAGCCCATAAATGCAAAGAGCTCTGTAGCTTTTGTTAAATTAGCAGCTCGATAGTCACAGTGGGGGTTTTGCCTAGGAACTGTCCACAAAGGACAAGGAAGTCAAAACATCAGTCTTGCATGAAACTATTTGTTCCTGCTTCTTAATTAAGATTTCATGCCTGTGTATGTCCCGAGGAACCATGGGAGGCGCAGACGGCTAGAATGCACCGAATGGGAACCACAGAATTGAAAATGAAGTTTGTACTTTGGTGGATATGTGAATGATAAGGAGTATTATGAGCTCCACTCCACAATAAAATATTCATACTCTAAGCAATTCAGAGTCAAATATGATCACATGCTTGAGATCTGCAGCTGAATTTCTCACCTAGTTCTGGGCCAATATTTGAAAATGGTTGAAAATTTAAACCAAACTTTGTAGAGGGTGGCAGTGAAAAAGAGGGGAAACTGTCTCTTCTGTTTGGGGAATGGGTACACTGAAAGAGACATAGTCAACCCAGCAGGGGTACCAACTTGAATAAAATATAGAGTGGGCATTATTGATCGCAAGACATAGCACACACATACCATTTGAACGGCAATGCCCATCAACTTTAGGAGGCCCAGCCCCCTGAAATATTTTATTGGGTGGGGGCAAAGGGACCTCAGTCCCCAGTAGTTGTTTCCTGTGCAACCCAATGTGCAGCAGCTATGAAAAAGGCAAATCCTATGGCTTGGGATTGTTAAGAAATGGACTGAAAATATAACAGCAGGTATCATAATGCTGTTATACAAGTCTGTGGTACAACTGCATATAAAAAGGTAAAGGTAAAGGACCCCTGGATGGTTAAGTCTAGTCAAAGGCAACTATGGGGTTGCAGCGCTCATCTCGCTTTCAGGCTGAGGGAGCTGGCGTTTCTCCACAGACAGCTTTCTGGGTCATGTGGCTAGCAGGAATAAATTGCTTCTGATGCAATGGAACACCGTGACAGCAACCAGAGCACATGGAAATGCTGTTTACCTTCCCACCGCAGTGGTACCTATTTGTCTACTTGAACTGACATGTTTTCAAACTGCTATGTTGGCAGGAGCTGGGACAGAGCAATGGGAGCTCACCCCGTCACGGGGATTCAAACCACCAACCTACTGATCGGCAAGCTCAAGAATCATAGAATCATAGAATCCTAGAGTTGGAAGAGACCACAAGGGCAGTGGTTTAGACCACAGCACGCTGTGGAAAGTTCTGGTCACCTCACCTCTAAAAGGATATCGTCGAGTTGGAAAGGGGTCATAAAAGGGCAAGCAAAATGATCAAGGGCATTGAGCGGCTCTGCTATGAGGAAAGGTTGCAGTATTTGGGACTTTGTAAAACTATGCTTGGCATGGAGAGAGTGGACCGAGAAAAGGTTTTCTCTTCTCACTTTAGATCTCATGGACATCCAATGAAGTTGGATGTTGGAAGATTCAGGATAGAAAAAAAGGAAGTACTTCTTCATGCAATGAGTAGTTAAACTGTGGCATCTGCTCCCAAAGGAGGCAGTAACAGCGACCAACTTGGGTGGCTCTAAAAGAACAATGGACAAATTTGTGGAGGATGAGGTGGCTACTAGCCAGGATGGCTACGCTCTGTCTCCAGCCTGTGGGCACCAGAGACCCTGTGGGTGCCTCTCTGTAATTGCATGCATGTCTGTAGACACCACATTGGCGACCCCTGGACTCATCTTAAGCCCGACTCTTGACAGCAAAGGAACCTTAAGAAGAATTCCCTGTGCTTCCCAGTAAAGCAATTAGAGAATGATAAAAGTGGTGGGGAAGTTATTAAAATCTGTCCTGGAGAAGGAAACTAATTCTTTGCCCTACAGATGCACATAAAATATTAACTGTGTGAGTTTTTTTTTTTTTAAGGACAAAAAGAAAGCAGCAAGAAAGACTACTGTTAAAATATGCTCATGTTCAGCAGCCAAGGTCTAGACACCGCTTGCCCCTGACAAATGGACAGCGAAACAGCAGTTTCTTTTAAGAATCATTAACTCCCAAGGCTAGTATTAATGGTTCTGGCATAGTATCACATCCAATCTCCTCTCCATTTGAAAAGCTTTAGTTGGGAGCTTCAGGTGTGTCTTGGCTTTGTGAATCTGGAAGTGGCTGAGCATGATTTGCTAACACCTCGTCCTATGCATGCTTATTCAGATGTCTCACTAAGTCGGGGGTAGGGAACCTGCGGCTCTGGAGCCGCATGCGGCTCTTTCGCGGCCCTGCCGCGGCTCCGGGGCGGCTGCCTGGGGCGCGGAGGTGGCGCGGAGTGGTGGGGGCACTGCGCCTGAGAACTCCTCGGCCGGAGGGAAAACGCGCCAGCCCTGCCCGCGATGGAGGGGCGGTTTGCAGGGGGGAGAGGGAGGGAGGGAGGGGGCAGCCGGGGGGAGGCGCGGGGGGCGGGGCCTGGTGCGACGGCGGCAGCGCAGTTGGCGGAGCGGAGCGGGGCCGTCCCCGCCGTGGCCCGCCACTGTGAGCGTGCAACAGGCGCTCCTCCTTCGGCTCCGGGGCGGCTGCCTGGGGCGCGGAGGTGGCGCGGAGTGGTGGGGGCACTGCGCCTGAGAACTCCTCGGCCGGAGGGAAGACGCGCCAGCCCTGCCCGCGATGGAGGGGCGGTTTGCAGGGGGCAGAGAGAGAGGGAGGGAGGGGGCAGCCGGGGGGAGGCGCGGGGGGCAGGGCCTGGTGCGACGGCGGCAGCGCAGTTGGCGGAGCGGAGCGGGGCCGTCCCCGCCGTGGCCCGCCACTGTGAGCGTGCAACAGGCGCTCCTCCTTCGGCTCCGGGGCGGCTGCCTGGGGCGCGGAGGTGGCGCGGAGTGGTGGGGGCACTGCACTGCGCTCCTGGCCCGCCTGGGCTGCGCCCGCCGCGCCATCCTCCTGACCCGCCGCGCCTGCCCGCTTCCCTCCTTGGAGTGTCGGGCCCGGCGGGCGGCTGGGGTGTCCTTGTGGGGCTTGGCTCCGTTGCGCCTTCCCCGCTCCCCGGAGAGGTGGGCGGGCGGGGGACCTTCCCGGCGTCGGTCGCCGGATGGTGCTGCTGCCGCCTCCGCCTGGCTTTGCTGCTCCGCCTCGCCGTCCGGCGCCTCTTTGGCAGCGGGATCCGGGGGGCGCCCGGGGGCCCGGCTGGGACTCGGAGCCTTCCTGCGCCGCTGTGCAACAGGAAGGCCGGGCGGCGGCGGCGAAAACGTCCGGGCTGCTTCTGAAACCTCCGCCAACCGGTGCTTCGCCAGCGCTCGCTGCGGGCGGTGTACATGCTCAACGATGGCCCCAAGGGCGGCTCGGGGGCCCGGAGCCCCGAGGCCGGCGCGCTGCAGAGCCTGGCGCGATTCCCCCCCAAAAAAACCTGTTTTTTGCTTTTTGGCTTTTTGCCTTGCTCTCCCACCCCCCTCTCTTTTTTTTCCTCCCCTCCTTTTTTAATCCAAGGGGAGAAATCCCATTTTTAAAACAAACAAACAAACGAAAAATAAACAAACACCCCCCACAGCTGCTGCAGCCACTCTATTTGAATTTTTATTATTACCCTTTTCTCCCTCTATCCCCCCTTTTTCTTTTCTCTTCCCCTTTTGTTTTTGTTTTCAAAAAAAGGAAAAAGAAGAAAAAGATTTCCCCCCTTTATTTTTATTTTTTAAACTACTACATATTTTTAATAGATATTCTCCCCACCCCACCCCACCCCCAATTTATATTTTTCCACCCCACTTTTCCATTCCCACCCCCCTTTTTCTTTCTTTATTAATTCGCTTGCCAACCTATCTTAGAGGGGGAATCCCTCTCTCCCACCCACCCCACCCCCAATTTATATTTTTCCACCCCACTTTTCCATTCCCACCCCCCTTTTTCTTTCGTTATTAATTCGCTTGCCAACCTATCTTAGAGGGGGAAGCCCTCTCTCCCACCCACCACACCCCCAATTTATATTTTTCCACCCCACTTTTCCATTCCCACCCCCCCCTTTTTCTTTCTTTCTTAGTTCGCTTGCCAACCTATCTTAGAGGGGGAAGCCCTCTCTCCCACCCACCACACCCCCCCCAAAACAACTTTGAGCTGAACCCCAAAAAACGGGGGTAGATCACTGCTGAAAGTAGATCACAGTTTCTTGGGAGTTGGCCACCCCTGGTATAAGACATGTAACTAGAATAAAAATTTTAAAAAACCAAGCAAATAATTGTAATAACTACTGTAATAAAGCACTGCTATAATTATATATAATTTCCCTAAAATTTTGGTTTCATTCGCCTTTCCGTGCTGAAATGTCACAACCTGAAGGACCATGGCTTGCCCCCCCCCCCAGTTTTGATCCTGGGTACGCCCCTGAGTCAATGCAAAAAAGTAAGAACTTATTCTTGTTGTTTTTACTAATTATACTTTGCATTGGCTCCTATACGTTATTTATTATTATTGCATTAAGGTAAGAAACAATATATGCAGCGTTATATTTGTTTTAAATGTCGCAATGGTTTTGCGGCTCCCAGGTTTTTTTTTTTTCCTTTGGAAACGGGTCCAAGTGGCTCTTTGTGTCTTAAAGGTTGCAGACCCCTGCACTAAGTCAATGACTCCCAAGGAGCAGGAGTGTGGAAGCGCAGACCCAGGTGCCAAATGTGGCCCTCAAAGCCTCTCTTTCCAGCCCTTGCCGATCTCCCCAGGACCCAACCCAGCTCTGGCCTTGCATTGCACCCTCCTTGAGTGTTCTCGCCTTGCTGGAATGTGTGCTTGAACTTGCACAGAATCATAGAGTTGGAAGGGAACCTGAGGATCATCATCTAGTCCAACTTGGCCCTCCACCTGTTTTTGGACTACAACTCCCATTATCCCTAGCTAACAGGACCAGTGATCAGGGATGATGGGAATTGTAGTCCCAAAACAGCTGGAGGGTCACACCACTGATTTAGTCCAACCCCCTGCAGTGCAACCTTGGCATTATCAGCACCATACTCTAACCCAGGCATAGGCAAACTTGGCCCTCCAGATGTTTTGGGACTACAACTCCCATTATCCCTAGCTAACAGGACCAGTGGTCAGGGATGATGGGAGTTGTAGTCCCAAAACACCTGGAGGGCTGAATTGACCTATGCCTGCTCTAACCAAGTGAGCTATCCAGGTATGATTCCTCTTGCTTCCCTGGGTGGACAAAAATGGGAGTGTGCAAAAAGTTGCCTATTCTACAAAGTCAACTTGAGTCCCTGCCCACCACTGGCATGTGGCCCTCAGGTGGTTGCCCAGAAAGCAATGTGGCATGGGCTCCACCAATGAGCCATGATCTTTCTCATATTATCCTAGCCCCCTTTAAGAAATCTGCTTGAAATCACAGATTCTCAGTGGTGTCTATGATGGCTTGGTCATGTCTGCAGAATGGAAGATGGCTGGATCCCCAAGGAAGTGCTCTCTGGGGAACTTCCTTCAAGCACCAGGCACCATGCCTCTTCCTTAATGGTCTCTACAGCCACAGCAGGCGCTGTAACCTTCCAACAGGTTGATTTCACCACCAAAGGCACTCCTGAGGCAGATGGATGCCAACAACCTCACAGAATCATAGGAGTGAAAGGAGGATTTCCCCCCCCCCATCCTAGATGAGAAACATGGGGAAAGAATTTTTTGGGGGAAAACTGGCCTCAGCTGAGAAGCATACTCTATGGACAAGAGCACTACCACTTTGTGGAAGCATTAGCCAGGACAGAAGAGACAGAAGAAAGTCCTTCATCACACAGTACAAACCAGATAAACTATAGAATTTCCTCCCACAAGAAGCAGGGGTTTGAACTAGATGACCCTTGGGTCCCTTCCAATTTTATGATGCTAAGATTCTATGCTTAAGCATAAGGCTCTCAGTGGATACTGATCCTGATGGCTACATTCTACCTACGCTGTCAGAGACAGTATGCCTCTGAATGCCAGTTGCTGGAAACAGCAGGAGGAGGTTGGATGGCCATCTGTAATGGATGCTTTTGCTGAGATTCCTGCATTGCAGGTCATTGGACTAGATGACCCTTGGGGTCCCTTCCAACTCTACAATTCTATGAGAGAGGTCTATTGAAATTCATATGCTGCTTGTGAGCTTTCCGAGAGCATCTGGTTGGATGCTGGACTAGATGGGCCTTTGGACTGATCCAGCAGACTCTTCTTATGTTCTTCTGCTTGTGTGTGAGGTTCAGTAAATGGGAACTATTGTGGAATGAATTTAAAAGAATCCCCCCAACAAAAACAAAATATTAAGAGGGATGGACCACTGCTCTGGGGCTAACAATGCATCATCTAGCCCTACCACCACTACAACCCTGATCCCAAGCTTGGTACCTTGGACTCATCTGCTGTGCAGTACAAATCTTACAATAAACTAGAAAAGCTAGGACTTTGAAGAGGAGCAGAGAATTCCCAAGACTATCCTTTCCTTTAAGCAATCCTTCTCACTGATGCTTTGCGTTTCATAACCATGCTATGTCTCCCCAAACATCTCACAGCAATCCTGTTATTATCATTGCTAAGCCCCACAGAGTGGGAAAGGGAATTAACACAGATTCCCACTGGATATTAGATGGATGACTGCATTGCTAATGAAGCTCAGATAAATAAAGTTAGTGGAAAGCATCTTTCTGAAGCGGAAAATCACTCCCATGTTCCTCCCGTGCTCACCTCCTCATGTTGATCCTTGCCCCATTCTACGTGTTTTGCTGGGGTTATCCCCATCACAAATGTTGAAGGTCCTAAATCAGAGTGAGTATTTAAAACAAGCATAGTAAATCTTCCCCTGATTTACTAATGCAGCAATAAACTCTTCAAAAGGCAATCAATGTGTGCTAACAAAGTACCACGAGAGGCTGGACGTAAAGCATAATCCATGAATCATTCTGAAGTTGTTCCACTAAGCGAGATGCATTGTCCTCCCTTCCATACCCATAAATATAAGCACAAAAAGGTGGGGAAATTTTAATGACCCCGTGAATAAATAGCCTGGCTTGTGTGGTTTTATGTCTAATGGAATGAGATTTGACTTAACAACCATAATTCACACACACACACACACACACACACATGCAAGCATACAGACATGCCATGTTGAAGTGGACTTGTGAGATAGTTATAAATTTTGGGGATATATATATATATATATATATATATATATATATATAGAGAGAGAGAGAGAGAGAGAGAGAGAGAGAGAGAGAGAGAGAGAGAGAGAGAGAGACACCTTCCAAAGCATCACTCCTAATCCCAAATTGCAAGGAATAGGCAATCAGTCTATTTCCAAGCAGTGTCAGTTTTGCATGTGTTCATTCCATCCATTTTCTTCACTAATCTATGGGGTTTTTAAATTTATGGAATCCATACTTAAATGTGTAGAGTCATATCTCATGTTATGTTTGCTTCATGTTACGTTTTTTCAGGTTGCATCCTGCGGTGACCTAGAAGTACTGGAAAGGGTTACTTCCGTGTTTCGCCACTCACACATGCTCAGTAGCGCTAAATCACACTTCATGCATGTGCACAAGTGCCAAATCGCACCGCGCACCTACGCAGATAAGGCGCTTCAGCTTGTGGGCTTTTCATGTTGTGAACAGGCCTCTGGAAAAGATCCCATTCACAACCAGAAGTACCACTGCACTTTATTCAAAAATAAATATCTAAATAAGTATTTTATCTCATTTCCATTTCTAAACATACGTTATCCCCCCTTCCTTTATTTAGGGGTTCTGCTCCTTAGACTTCCTATAGGCATTTGGTCGGCCACTGCAAAATCAGGATGCTGGACTAGCAGGGTTCTTCTTATATTCATTTTTACTACGTTCAAAAATTCGGGGACTGAGCAATTTCTTTGTTGTTCTCTGATTAACAGTATTTTCTACAGAGCACTGCCTGGCAAGGCTTACTGTTTATTTCCACAGACTTACCCCTCTGTGTGCGAACACCTTCAGTCATTTTTTTGTGTGTATTTGACTCTCATACTTTGATAATGTAACAGAGTGAAAGCAATGCTTTCTAAAGGAGAAAGCCTGTCTGAGGTAAAACCTGGATGCCTAATCCACTAATTTGCATATGCCAATATACTTACGCACCAGTGTGAGCTTTCCACTGCCTCCACACCAAGAAAAGGAGCAGATGTTTTGTAAAAGACAAATGGGAAGAGAAGGTTTGTGGCTAGTTTTATTTCCTTGTTTGGGAACGGATTGCAAACTTTCTTTCCAGCAATCTAGTTTCCTTTCTGAGAGTGCAGCGCTCTGATATGCAGAATCAACAACCGCTGCTGCGTTATTTGCATTCATTCGCAAAATCCCCAGAGGATCCGGTTGGTCCCGCTTGTCCTCAGAAACACTTTATTGGATGTGTGTGCAGAAATGTCCTTGTCCTACACAACCGCAAAATAATGTTGAAGGGTGCACGACTGTTACAGACAGACTTCTAGATAAAGGCCTTGCTTTGGGAAATCTTTTTCGGATGACAACTGCAAAGAACATTCTCCATGAGGAATTGACAAACATTCATGCTACCATCATAATTAGTTGTTGAGGAAGGCATCTACATGTTCCCCGAAACACTCACCACCGCAAAAGCATTTCAAGGCCCTGACAGCGGTTTTCACAACTGGGATGATTTCAGGAATGTCTAAACATGAAACAAGCAAAACTGTAATTATATTAGAAAATGGAGGGTTTAGTAAAAGCGAAACCATTCCAAATCTCAATTCCAACACGATAATGCCGCAAATCATGAGCAGCCCTGTGACTTGTGGAATAAGAATCAACTGTGTAAGAATTGTCAAGCATCTAGACAAGATGAATGTGGGATCATGTGATTCAAAACCACAAGGGATTGATTAGGAGTCAAATGACCCCCAAACTGAAATGAAGCAGCTAATTATAAGCTTCTCTCAAATATTGACAGCCCAGGTCACCTCTTCTGCAGCTTGGACACCTTTGAGAAAAGTACACCTTGAAATTTATTTATTTATTTATTTATTCATTCATTCATTCATTCATTCATTCATTCTATCGGAGTTGAGTTCCTAGGATCTGCTTGCCTGCCAGAGGCATGGATGGAGTAATGAGGTTCTAGCACACAGGCATAGTCTCCCTCTGGAGGTCATTAGTCTATATTTAACATTAAGGGATGCTATGCATATAAGTGCCAGGATCCAACTTCTTAAAGAGCCAATTGCCTTGGTGCTTCTCTATCTAGAAGCAGAGGGAAATGAAATGAAATGATGGGACAAAGAGGGAGCACTCTTTCAAAGCAGAAGGTTTAATTAAGGAAAGCATCAGGTTCATCCCATATTTCCTGTCTGTGAATCAATTCAGACTTGTTAGGATTTGGGCAGGGTGGATTTCCCCCTGCCCCTTCATGTAGAAAATGATCCTAGAAGCCTTTTAGATGGTGGATAAGCTGGTGGGACACAGGTGGTGCTGTGGTCTAAACCACAGAGCCTAGGGCTTGCTGATCGGAAGGTCGGTGGTTCAAATCCCCACAACAGGGTGAGCTCCCATTGATCAGTCCCTGCTCCTGCTAACCTAGCAGTTCAAAAGCACGTCCAAGTGCAAGTAGATAAATAGGTACCGCTCTGGCAGGAAGGTAAACGGCGGACAAACACCGGCTCCCTCTGCCAGTAAAGCAAGTTGGGCACCGTAACCCCAGTCGTCCGCAACTGGACTTAACTGTCAGGGGTCCCTTTACCTTTACCTTTAAGCTTCCCATGCATGCATAAATGGTGATACATTAAGGGATGTAAGAAGCCCTCGTTTTCATCACATGCAGCACTGTTTCCATTCTGCTGCAGTTTGTCTTCTGCTAAAATTGTTGTTGTTGTTGTTGTTGTTGTTGTTGTTGTTGTTGTTGTTGTTGTTGAAATTTCTATCCAGCCCTTCATCTGAGGGTCACAGGGCTGTTTACAATATAAAAGCATAGAAAAACATAACACAATAACAAACAGAAGCAATAGCACACACCCCACAGTTTAAAAGGCCATAGATTGCTTAATTAGCCAAAAGCCTGGGATTAGAGGAATGCTTTTACCTGGCACCTAAAGATATGTAACGAATGCACCAGGCAGAGCATTCCCCAAGCAGGGAGCCACCACAAAAAGCCCGTTCTTGTGTTGCCGCTCTCCAGATCTCTCGTGGAGGTGGCACACGAAGAAGGGCTTCAGATGACGATTGCAGGGTCTGGGTCAGTTCATATGGGTCCATATGGTATTTGTCTCACTGTGGTTAAATTATGCAAATTATGTAAATAATTGTGTAGAGTACATAACTTTTGTTGTCATTAATGCTATTACACTACATTCATTTCAGTGCAAAGGAAACATAATGTGAATGGGAGAGAAACAATCATTTATGTATCCTTTGAAGAAACAACAATAGCCAATACTGATTGCATTCTCTTGATTGATTTGTGTTCAGGACATGGGATGAATAAGAGGACATCAGCACCCCATTAGCACCCCAGTCAGCACCAGGTAGCTGTCCTTGAGTACAGTAATGTAGACCTAATAGGAGCTAACATTTTACTCCCCCCCCCAACTGACCCTGATGTAGCATCTCTGTGGAGCACTGTAGCATATTAAAACACCAGCAATCCAGAACTGTTCAGAATGCTTGTCTGAAGCAGTAATGGGTACCAGACCTGTCAGAGACCAAGATGGCCTTCAGTACAGTCAATCGCTGACATGATGTTTGCAATCACAACCATATATGGGATTGCAAATAAAGATTTCAATCTCCCAGGCTATTGAAAGGATCGCTGGGAAATGTCTGTAGGAACAAAGACATTCATATTATGAAAACTGTATTTCAAGTGAATTCTCCCTATCCTGCTTACCACTCAATTGTAAGCTCTTCAAAGTTCCTCCGTTCAGAGAAATGAATCATTAGCACACGAAGGAGTGATGCTTGAGCCTTTGATTAATATTACTGGGGAGTGCCTGGGAATGATTAGTGAGAGATAACACAATAGAAAGGAAGGGGACTCTGTGCCATTCCTTTCCTGGCTTGAGAGCTGCATCAACTTGTCTAACGCGATGAATGCCTCCCTTGTTGTAAATGTGTCAAATTAGACCGCGGCTTGTCAGGCTTTCGTTTTCAAGGGTTTCAGATCTTTATCAGGTAGTGTCAGACTAAAGCAACAAAAAACCAGGAAAATGACAAACACACACACTACTGCTGCCTGCGAATAGAGCAGGGAGGAAACGATTGGCTCAGGGCACCACCAATTACACCTGTGTGTCAACAGCACTCCTGGTTAATGGAAATGTACTTGCAGATGAAGTCCAGCACTTCCCTTGCTTGTCAAATTCTTTTTTTTTTAATAAGAATTTATTGATTTTATAACAAACAAATAAAACACCAACATTAACCCAACACCTAACTAAAAATAGACAAATACATATACACCAATAATTCTTCTTCTTATACCATATAAAGAAAAAAATCTTGGTCGAATCTTGGCACAGACTTCCCCTGCCTTTTCACCTTCGGTTCTAATACCACATATTACTTTAATAACATCATATACTCAAAAAAAATAAAGACAAATCCAATTGCTTTTTTAGAAAGTTAACATCTAGACGTTCTTCTTAACAAATCTTATTTTATAATATGCAATAATTTCACATTCTTAACTTAACAAAAAATATCATATTATATCTTCGAATTAGTTCCACACAGAATTCTAGTTCTTAACGTATTGTTCTCATTATAAATCAATACACATATCCTCTTTCACTATAACTGCTGTTAATAACAAAAATTTTAAAATATCTCTTTTCTTCGACTAAAGCTTAAAGTCTTGACACACCGGTTTCAGGTTACCATAATATATCATTTTTCCTCTTTACCCTTAATACAGTTCACCCTATCCCCCTTCTGTCCATTTTCTTTAATCTTCTTGCTCCAGAGCCGCTCCTCGAAGTGTCTTTTTTCCTTACAAGTCCACAGATCCAGACAAAGTCCAAAACAGTCCTTGCATAGAGCATCAGGGTACGTGTATCCTCTTCTTCCAGCTTCTCTGGTTCATCATACCATTTCTCTTTTTTCCCCGTCCTGGGTCTGCCACCCCCGAAGGACGTTTCATTTTTCCAGAGTCGCCAGATCATTCCAGCCTGTTCTTCTATCATATCCTTCATACCCTTCAGATCCATGTCAAGGCTCTCTTCCAGTGCAGCCATTTCCTGAATAGTCTCCTCTGTGGGATAAATCTTTTCTGACATGTCCCGGTTCAAAATCTCCAATTTTCTGTTGAGCAGTTCCAGTCTCAGTATAGTAATCCTTTGTTCATCACTCATCTCACAGTTCGTAACCAGATCAAAAACAAAACCCAGCATGGCAGAAGCGGGCATAGGTGTCAGATTACAGTTTCGATTTTCAGGCTTCTCCATCTTAATGCCAGTAACTTTCCACTCAATCACAATCTTTCACGGCCATTTTCCCTGTATCCAGAGTGCAAGAGCCGCAAATTTTGAAACGAGATATTTTCCACAAACTTATTCCCCGGAGGGAGATCAAAGAAGTCTCACTTGTCAAAGTTCAAACACTTTGTAGCCATCAATGTAACAGCAGTCTCTCAAACTGGTTATTTTGTATCCCCCGAAGGGAGGGAGGCAGGCTTCCTTTCCAAATATCACCCGGGTCGCTAGAAAAATGCAAAAACCAGTCCCAACAGGTACTCACGACCACCAGGTTTCTTTAGTTCCAAACTTGACAGGTAGAACATTGACGCTCGTCGCGGGGGCGACCGCCGCTCCGCGTCCCGGTTGGGGCATTTCCCCTATAGCCCGGCTCCGTGGTCCCTTCACCCCCACTCCCCCTTTACAGGGGGAGCGAGGGAAGGGTTCGGAGCCATAATGGGCACAGCCGGGGAGCCCGGGGTGCAGGACGCTCTTCCCGCACCCCACCGGAGCCCCACTTTGCGGTAGCGGGGCTCCAACCCCCGGGACGGACTGGGTCGCCTCGCAGCCGAGGCAACCCACGACCTCTCCGCGATGGCGTCGCCGCCGGAAGTCCTTTGCTTGTCAAATTCATCACACTTGCACATACAAACAGTATGAGAATGGTGATTGTCAGTTAAGCTCCATTCACATGGCACTTGATTCTGTTTCCTTGCTGTATTCCTCAGTGTTAGTTTCCGCATTATATTTGAACTTCCATATAATGGAAAAGCCACTTCTGGAAATCTAGTGCAAGTTTAGTGCTCATTTCCGTGTTAGTTGGTCCCAGAAATGATCTGTTTGTGATCCCACCAACCTAGAAAATTGTGGAAGGAAGGCGATGGAATTGGGGCCAGGAAGCCAGCATGCAGTCCTTTCCTGCTGTTTTCGTGGGTGAATCAAGTGGGAACAGAAGTATGCACATGTGGAAAGAGTGGGAGAATAGTGACATTGCTGAGGGAGAAAATTTATTTTGAGTTCAATAAGGAGTCTCCAACCATATACAGTGGTAACTCGGGTTTTACAGACACTTCAGGTTACAGACACTTCAGGTTACAGACTCTTTAGGTTACAGACGCTTCAGGTTACAGACTTCACTAACCCAGAAATAGTACCTCGGGTCAAGAATTTTGCTTCAGGATGAGAACAGAAATCACACGCCAACGGCATGGTGGCAGTAGGAGGCCCCATTAGCTAAAGTGGTAAGAACGGACCTCCTGAATGAATTAAGTTCTTAACCCGAGGTACCACTGTACCCAATTTACTCAGACTCCCCCCCCCCAGTAATGCATTACCAGACAGAGTCCAGAGAATCTGTGAGAGCTTCTTCTTCTTTGGCAATCACTCATAGCTGAGTAAGATTGTCTTCCATAAACATGCTTTTAACAATGAGTCCATAAGTGACTGTGGAGACCAATTCTGGAACCACACGTCCTTCCACAGTGGGGACATTGGTTTCCGGGCAGGAGTTGATCACGGTGTGGATTTGCCAAGCATGCCTTCCTCTTTGAACGTATCTTTTGTGAGAGCATAGCCTTTAATACACAAAATTCAGAGGAGAGTTTGGGATGTGTCCTTTGTTTTCTGGCCATAGAGAAATTTGCAGCCATGTGTATTCCTAGGTTCTCTGACTTGCATCCTCTGGAATTTGCTATGCAAGTTTCTTAGGTCATGAAACTGCAGTTTAAATGTTTTCTGATGGCCTGAGGATGGAGATTTATGCTAAGTCTGTCTGCTTTGAAACACCACCCCCCATAAAAAGGTGCCTTCAACAAACAGATTTGTTTCATTATCCTCAGACACCCCACCATCACCAGCAGCAGGGCAGCCAAAGCACTGGAAATAACAATTAGCTTCCAAGAACAATTTATGGCAGATCTCACAGTGTTTTCCATATGATCTCCTACATACCTGGGTGTCTGTGCTAGAGGAAGTGCATGGCCCGGCACAACATATCAGAGATTATGGGTGCAATAAATATTGGACGGAGGATCTATGATAACATCTATTATGGCTTTATGAAATATTTATATTGCCTGAATACATATTGCTTCCTGAACAGCTCGTTCTGGGGAGGTTTAATGAAAGAAATCTGTCGCTTTCACTGAAATCTACCCATGGACAAAATATGCTCTCATCTCCTCCTCCAAGCCACAGTCTTTGGGGGTTCACAGAACCGGCAGATTGGCAGTGAAATATGCCATATTTACTTTCTAAAGGGCAGTCATGGGGGAGACAAGGAAAGTGACATATTGATGTACACACGCAGAGTCTTTCACTAAGTTTTGGAAAGGAGCTTACTTTGTGAAGCACTAAGATCAATCTTGGCACAAAGCACTGGCTTTTTTTTTTTGAATGGGGGCAGTAAAAAAAGAACACTGTGGGTTGTAAATGCAGCAAAATTAAAAAATTAAAAAATGGAACCATAGGAAGACATGGGGCTGTGAAAATAGATGCATCCATTTATGCCTACATTTCCTCCCTCCACCTTTCCCGATGAGCCAACTTGGCAAATAATGGCTTATACGCAACCCATAAATTTTCAGGCACAAGGCACAGGCATGGGAAGGAGGGCTCCCTTTGACCAACTCTACCAGCCCTCCTCTCTCTTCCTCAACCATCATCTAGAGGCAAGCCATTCCATCGAGCTGCCTCAGTGGGAGGAGATAGGAAGAAGGACTCCTTCCATCAGCTTTTGCTGAAAGACGATCAGGCACCTCCTGCCTCAGAACTGTGCCACCTGGTCATTAGAAGAAGAACAGTCTAAGAATTAGTGCCTGAGCTTGTCCCCCCCCCCCATTCCCTCCCTGTCCTTTCCCCCTTGTATGTCCTGTTTTTGCTTTAGATTTTAAGCCTGCTGGGAAGGACTGCCTTGTTTTAATTGGTGGTATGAATTTTGGCTGAAGAGCAGAGTACAAATGCTCTAAATAAATAAATGTTAATCAGCAGCACATGCCATTGGTTTGTCCACGTACTGTGTATCAAAATCATTATCATCCCTACCAAAAGCAAACTTGGGTGGCTGAGTGCCAATCAGTTTGGAAATGAAGCAGAACTGCTAATGTTTCAATATGCCTATGGGGACTCCCAAGGCATGCAGAAGCATATAAGTTTGTAAATTAATATGGCTTCTTCATGGAGCCCCCCCAAAGTATATTGAAACTTTCGCGGTCTTGCTTTACGCTGGAGAATCTTGGTTAGAGAGTAGACTTCACCTGCTGCCATCACACTGACAGAGAGAGATGCTTGTAGGAAATGAAATAATAAAGTTATTCTTTGTAGGGTGTTTCTAGTTCTAGTCTTGTTAAGGGAAGAACAAAACACCCATGATTTCTCCTTTGTTATCTCAGAGAATAATTAAAGATTACCTGTCATCTTGAAGACCACGAGGAAAGCATGAGGAGGAAGAGGATGCTGGAAACAGAACACAAGCTGAAAATATTGGTCTACATTTGGGTGCAGCCCCCAAAAATGTAGAATTGTTTTTCAAATAATTTGATTTTTTTAAAAAGTCATCATGGAGAAAATCTGAACTTTGTAAGACTTCCTTACACACTTTCCCCCTATTTTTCTATTCACTTGTATTACTATTTTTTTAACGGTCTGTGGGTGGCTCCGTAATGTTTTCAGTATTTAGGGCCTCTGAAGGTCTTAATCTAGCCCTGGATGAATGAAAAATTGTACAGTAGGCTATGTTCTACACAAACTTGTTTTCCATCCTAGAAAGCAAGAGACATAATCAAAGTTCAAGGCCACACTCCAGCCAGGTGAGAACACTCCACGAGGTGTGTGAAGCAGGACCAGTGAGGGTTGTAGCTGCAGGGAGGGGCGTGTGACCTGGGAGAGTCCTGGGGGCCAGATAGAGTGACTTGGAGGTCTGCATTCAGGCCTGAGGCTTCCTGTCCCTGCCCTATACCTTGGGCTCTTATAAAATCCTCTGCAACTCATAGCATAACAGTTTCTCCACAAGACAGGGCTTAGTGCCCCAGCTACAGAAAAGTTCAGAATATGGTGATTTAAGGGTGCCGGATATTAAGGTGTTTCAAGAAGGAAGAAAGTTGTGTATCCCAGGCTGCATATATGTAGAGTATTTATCATGGCACCCACCCACCCCTTGAAAAGGATAAGACAGGATTTACAGCACAAACAACCTGGGCCCCCAAATATGGCTCTGCATAACCCTTCCCAATTAAGTTAATCCAGTCTTAGCCAAGGACTGAGTAGGCTGTGGGAAATGAACTGTGGTTTCCATGGAAACATATTGTTTTGATCTGACTGCAATTATAGCAACGGGGGAGGCTACCTCCTATTCACTGTGGCCTCTTGTAACCTTCATGAAAACCAGCAAAGAATAGTATCTAGAGATTTCAGTGGCTCAGGCAATGTTAAATGGATATTGCCAAAGGCCACAGAATTTCAGATTGTGCTAGGACATGTGGGGCCATCTCTGGAGATGTGGGGCCTGTTTGCAACCTTCCATCTGCCACGCTAAAAGTTCCCACACAGTGAGTTTACTGCCTCATTTTCTCACTGAGAGCCATTTGACTGAACCCATCCCCACAGGAAACCACCAAACATGCAATAACTTTTAAAGGGCTTTTATCCAATGGTCATCCTCTGGGGTGATTTTATCATCTGCAGAAGGATTATGAAAATAAGCCCTTAGAATGAGAAGCATGTAAGAACCATAGGAAAAGCCCTCCTGTATCAGACCAGCATCCTGTTTTGCACAGTAGCAAATCAGAAGTCTCTGGGGAGCCTGCAGCCAGGACACGAAGCCAATAGCCTTCTCCCGTCTCCACTCCTCCACATGCAGCTGCTGGGTGACCTTGGGCTAGTCACACTTCTCTGAAGTCTCTCAGCCCCACTCACCTCACAGAGTGTTTGTTGTGGGGGAGGAAGGAAAAGGAGAATGTTAGCCGCTTTGAGACTCCTTCGGGTCGTGATAAAGCGGATTATCAAATCCAAACTCTTCTTCTTCTCTTCTTCTCCCACTGTGCCTCCCCACTGACTGGTAGTTGGTGAAAGATTGCTCTGAACTTGGACACTGTATATAGCGCTAATAGGCCATGCAACTGCTGATAGGCTTTTCCATGTATCTGTTTCATTCCTTTTAAAGCTGTCTAAGCTATTGGCCACAGTAACATTCCTTAAGTTAACTATGTGCAGTGCAAAGAAGTCGGTTCTTTGCAGATACCTCTTATTTGTGTGTAGGTGGCACCTTTCTGGCTACGTAAGAATCCACACTTATCTCAGAACTTCAGAAACAGAGTAAATGATATTAGGAAGTTGGCCCACATCTCCTAAGGGTGTGTGCATTGTAAATGGGGGGGGGAATCAATTTGGTTCCCATTTTAATGCAAAGCTATGTAATTCACACTTCCCAAGCAAGGGTATACCAATTTATACAATCCAAGTAGGTAGCAATGTGACCATATCTGTACAACACAACTGATGCCACCCATCTACCATCGTATAACAAGTCCAGTATAATAATAGGAATTGCCAATGTTTTGGGGCCCCGGGAACAATTGCCAGCCAGAGGAACTGACATGAGCACTACAAATGATGGTATTGATGTTAATGTTTATATGCTACCTTCCTCACATTCCAAGGGGCATGTGCCACCACACTAAAGACACAATTCCTATAACATGCAAAATGGACCTCCTGATAGTGTCTACTGGATGCCTTCTTCTGCAGAGCTCAGTTGGGTATATAAGAGGCAAGATTATTTTTTAGGTGTCCTGGTCCAAAGTAACATAGGGCTTTGCATGTCAGAATCAGCACCTTGAACTTAGTAATTATTATTATTATTATTATTATTATTATTATTATTACTTTATTATTTATACCCCACCCATTTGGCTGGGTTTCCATAGCCACTCCGGGCAGCTTGAAGCATCAAATCTTAAAATCTTCCTCATAGCTAATTATAACAATAATAATTTTATTATTATTACCCTGCCCATCTGGCTGGGCCTCCCCAGCCACTCTGGGCAGCTCCCAGCAGAATATTAAAAATATGATAAAACATCAAACATTAAAAACATCCCTAAACAGGGCTGCCTTCAGATGTCTTCCAAAAGTTTTATAGTTCTTTATTTCCTTGACATATGGAGCATGTTCCAAGGGGAGGGTGCCACTACTGAGAAAGCCCTCTGCCTGGTTCCCTTCACTTCTTGCAGTAAGGAAACCAGCAAAAGACCCTCAGAGGAGGACCTCTGGGGTGGAGACGCTCCTTCAGGTATACTGGACCAAGGCCGTTTAGGGCTTTAAAGGTCAGCACCAACACTTTGAATTGTGATCAGAAACACACTGGGAGCCAATGAAAATCCATTAGGATGTTATATGGTCCTGGTGGCTACTCCCGGTCACCAGTCTAGCTGCTGCATTCTGGATTAGTTGTAGTTTCTGAGTCACCTTCAAAGGTAGCCCCATGTAGAGCACATGACAGTAGTCCAAGTAGGAGATAACCAGAGCATGCACCACTCTGGTTAGACAGTCTGTGGGCAGGTAGGGTCTCAGCCGGCATACCAGGTGGGACTGGTAGTCAGCTGCCCTGGACACAGAATTGACTTGTGCCTCCTTGGACAACTGTGAGTCCAAATGACTCAGGGGCAGAGTTACCCCATTCAAGACCAGGGAATGCCACACACCCGCCCACCCCTGTCCCCACAAAACAGTACTTCTGTCTTGTCAGGATTCAACCTCAATCCATTAGCCACCATCCATCCTCCAACCATGTCCAGACACTCACAAAGGACCTACACTGCTTTCACTGGTTCTGATTTGAAGGAGAGGTAGAGCTGGGTATCATCTGCATACTGGTGAACACCCAGCCCAAACCCCCTGATGATCTCTCCCAGTGACTTCATATAGATGTTGAAAAGCATTGGGGAGAGGACCGAGCCCTGAAGCACCCCACAAGTGAGAGCCCAGGGGTTTGAACACTCATCCCCCAACACCACTTTCTGGACATGCCCAAGGAGGAAGGAATGGAACCACTGCATAACAGTGTTCTCAGCTCCCAACTCCTCTAGACGGTCCAGAAGGATGTCATAGTCAATGATGTCAAAGGCCACTGAGAGATCCAGTAGGACCAGGAAACAGCTTTCACCTCTGTCCCTTAGCCCACTAGCTAATTGGCACAGGCACACTTCAGTCAAATACACATCACAACCTGCTCTGTTGGCTACAAAAGAATGATTCTCCCAAACCTAATTTCAGTGGGATGGGTAGAGAGGACACATATGCATCCATGGGTGACATGCTGGTGACTTCTGTGGCAGCCAGGTGATTTCCAGATCCTATTCCTTGCAGAGGATAAACATAAGAACGTGCTTTACTGCCCTTCAAGAAAAGCAGTAACATTCTTTAAAATCTGGCACAGCAACACCATGTTCTGTTTAGTTAACACTGGTTTTCCTTGTTTATGCCTCCCTTGGCATCCTTCCTAGAATTAATGTATTTGCTTTACATTCTCAAGCAACAAAGACCTTTCTGGAGAGCAGTGCTGACCTCAGTTATGCATTAATAACTGCATGGCATGCAAAGGAGGTGGAACCTAACATGGTAGGAACCAGTGGGAGAAGATTCCCTGCAGTAATCATGCTATGCAATATATTTTATGGGTGTGCATTGAATATAAGATTTGGATTGGGCCCCAATTCAGGAATTAGGAATGCTGGCTGATCTGGTTTTGGACATTTTGAAGGAAGACACCCACTTTGCCTTGGAATGGCCACAAGTATCTCTGAAGTGGCCCACTTGAAATCAGGATTTGGGTTAGTCAGAAATAGGTAGATAGGTTGATAGGCTGCAAAAAAGATTCCTTACTTAATACTTTGTGAAAGCTGGACAAATCGCTCCCATTAAATTACTTCTGTTTGTGCTTGCCACCCAAAGTCGCTGCCTCGAACAGCTTAATAGGATTCCTTCAGAGTGGGTGGATCTGCCAATTTTGCTTTCTTTCAGTTTCTCATTCCCTCAAATCCCACCCCCCACTTTGTAAATTCAGTTCATAGTCCTGTATCAGTTTGCAATTTTTAAAAATAAAAAGTTGCCCAATGACATAATGGCAGAAGAGCAACAAGCTCTCATCTTAATACCTGCAGTCCTTGGACCAAGGGGGTGGAGATAGATAAGGGTGAACTGAAATAAAGTGACTCATAAGGTCACAGTTCCCCTTCAGCAAGCTACTCTCAGGGAGCTATCCATGGTGCTGCAATCACTGGCTTGCCATGCTGACTTGACCCTTGGCACTGTAGATATGATGTGGAGAGGGAAGAACAGTGAATAAGTGTGCAGTGGTCTGCCTGGTGAACCACTAAACTACAAGTAGCAGCTTCTGAAGCCTTGTGCTGTGTTTGCCTTCCCCAACTAGCTATTAAAGCTTCCTAGACAGGAAGGGGTGTAAGAGGGCTTCCTGTTCTGGTTGGGTTGTGCTTGAGCAAAAAGGTATTCCTAAATTCCGGTGTATTCCTGTATATTTGGTTGTTGTTTTTCAGACGTGGCTTCTATCTTATTCCTTGGTCCACCCTCCTGGTTGTACTTCATCCCTGACCTCTGGCTTGCTTCTTGGTCCTGCTTCCTGGTGAGTCCTGATTTGCTCTTTGGTCCTGACTTCTAGTTTGTCCCACAGCACCCAGTTTCTGACTCTGTTATCCATATCCATAGCCTAACCCTGACACAAGGCTGAAAAGGAGCCTGAGGTCTTGGAAAGCCACAGGTCATTGGAGGAGGCAATACTAGGCAGCATAAACAAATGGTTTAATTCAGTACAAAATGGCCTTGTAAATCATCCAGAAATTTTGATTTCTGAAGCAGAGTTTGAACCCAGGTGATTCCGCTCTGAATGTATATCTACAATGCAACAATGGCACTCAACATCTGATTATCTGGCCTGCATTGCATTATGCATGTCATACCGATTAAATTTTTTGTTCCTTGAATAGATGAGTGCAGCTCTTAGAATTCATTTTCCTGAGTGAACCCATGAGTTTGCAAATTAGTCATTCATTTCCCATTAATGGACTTCGGCACTTGCGTCAAATGCCTTCTTTTCGCCACCATTTCTTGCCAGTAAATGTGTTTGCTTGGTTGTTCATGGAAAGGGAATATAAATAGGCAGGGTCTTGAGCCAAGCAAATGCAGCTTGGTATTCATGCAGTAACCCTACTGATGCCGTTGCTCACTTTCCCCCCTTCTGTATCTCTATTTAATGTTACATGGCCTGATCTGAGTCTCAGTGAATCCACAGAGACACCCATTGACTTTTCTGTGCTTTGGACAAGGTCCATAAAACCTGCTATTTACATCGTATATATCTGGCCACAGTTTCCATAGAGTTAAAGGCTAGCTGAATGAAATTTCTGAATTCAAGGCAGCCTCTCCAGCTTATGACTCCCGGTGCCTTAAGGGAATTGGCTGGGTGTATTTTTCTGTATGTATTTAGTGTAAATGAGGCATCCACATAGAGGGATCATAAGCAATTTCCATCCCCACTCCAAATCAGCCAAAGGGTTTCAACTCCCACCTCGCACAATGTAATCAATTGTGCTGGAAAACTTTTTTTCAGACTGATTGTCAGTAATTTGCAACAAACAACTCCTTAGAGGAAGAAGGCTGCTCTGAGTTTTATCTTATCTTTGTCAGCTTGGAAAGGCCATCTTTGGAAATAATAACGGATTCAGCTGCTTGTCGATTCTCATGGCTTTGTCTGGAGGTGAGGCACAAGAGGGCAGGAGTGTGACTGGGCTCTCACCCCTAGCAACAGTCACAACTATTAACATACCCCTTACATTGTGCTTTGGCTATGATGCACTGTTGGCGGTGAAATATTCTGCCATTACAGAAAAGTCGCTGGGGATCGCAGTATATGTATCTTAGCTACTGGATCACTGTCCCTGGATGGTATGAGAGGATTGTTCTTAAAGGTGTGATTGAGTTGCAACAATTTGTGGTAAGAGAAGGAAATGGTGAGCTGTAATGCCATGCTCATTTACAATACCATCTGCTCCAATTGTCTCTTATTGTCAGGGACTGGGCAGAGGAGGAATGGTGGAGACCGCCTCCCCATCCTGACCCTTCCAGGGTGGAGGAAGAGGAAGACAGTATAGATTTACAACAGTGGTTTGTGGGAAGTCACAGTTCAGAAGCCGATGAGGGGGAAAGTTGGGAAATAATGGGAGAAGAGGAGGAGAAGGAGGCAGAAGTGGAGCAGCAGCTGAAGGACATGGTGTCATCAGAAAGCATCCCAAACCTGTCATCTCCCAGAATCCAGAGAGCCTTAAAAGTAGGAGAGCAAAGAGCTCAAAGGCAGAGGGCACGTAGCAGCACCTGTAGAAGTGACGAATGAGGAAGTGGGAGAGAGTGGCGGTGGAAATTCACTCGGGACAACGCCATTATCCAAGAGGATGGTAAGAAATCTTTCCTTGTCTTTATACTTTCCTGGGCAACCAGCCAGGAGCCGCTGACAGCATCCTGACACTTATTTACCATAATAACATGAGAAGAGCCCTGCCAGATCCATCTAAACCAGCATCCTGTTGTCACATTGGCCAACCAGATGCATATGAAAAGCCCACAAGCAGAATTGGAATGCAACAGCATTCTCCCAACTTGTGATTCTCAGCAACTGGTTTTCAGAAGCATAAGCGGAGACAGTACACAACTCTCAAATCGAATAACCATTGATAGCCTTATCTTCCACAAATCTTCTTTTAAAGCCATCCAAGCTGACGGCCATCATTACATCTTGTGGGAGCAAATTCCATAGTTTAATTGTGCAGGGTGTGAAGAAGAATTTTCTTTTCTCTGGGATGCATCCAATATTCTCTGTCTGCTAGGCCAGGGGCACTCACACTAACAGATGTGAGAGTTTTAATGCTGCAGAACAGAGGAATTTGACACAACATTTGCACGAGCAGAAACTCATTGCCAAGTTACAAGCAAACTGCTCATGCAGTCCCTGGAACTACTATGTTCTCCTGCTGCCAAAAAGAAAAAAAAAGTCAGTGGAACCAATATAAGTGCCTTTAACTTAGCATTACATTGTATACAACACTCTTTCCTGAATCTTCAATGTCATTGAATAGTCCTTGTTCTACTATTACGAGAGAGGGAATAAGCTTCTCTCTATCTCCTTTCTCCAGAACATGGATAATTTTGTATATCACCCCATGCTCACTTTTTCTTATAAGCTGAAAAGTCCAAATGCTGTAACCTTTACTTCATGAAGGAATGTATTCCTGTTGCCTTGGCAACAGTGTTTCATTCCCTTGTTGCCCATTCACAAAGTGGGAAATGAGAGGGCTTTGTTGGCCCTCAGTGATGTCACACAGTACACTGTCACAGGGAACCAGGCAGAGGGCCTTCTCGGTAGTGGTGCCCTATCTGTGGAAGACCCTCCCTTCAGATGTCAAGGAAATAAACAGCTGTCTGACTTTTAGAACAAAATAAAATAAAAAATTCCTTCCAGTAGCACCTTAGAGACCAACTAAGTTTGTTCTTGGTATGAGCTTTCGTGTGCATGCACACTTCTTCAGATAAGGCAGCCCTGTATAGGGAAGTTTGTAATGTTTGATGTTTTATCATGTTTTTACTATTCCACTGGGAGATGGGCAGGGTATAAATAATAAAATTGTTATTGTTATTAGCTATGAGGTGCTGTGTGATGAACAATCTCATAAACTGATCCTCTATTGGCTGAAGTCACACCATGAGGAGCAATGAGTTCTTGATGTTGGTTCTTACCAAGAGGGTTGGCTATCAATTTGTGAAGGACATTTCTGAAGCTTCTTCCATTTGTGAGCAGTCCCTGCACAATCAGAAGCCCAGATAATCAGAATATAAATTTCATAGGGAGCTTCACAACTCTTCTCCATTTTATACCTTCTCTTTCCATAAGTTGGAAGGTTGGAAGGTGATGGACTGGACACAGTGACAGGGTGGAGCTTAGAGAACCCATCTACGTTCCCTCTGCTTGTGTGTAGGCTTTACACATGAGCAGAACACCTGCTCATGGTTGTTGTTTCCATTGCTTCACCCTCTTTCCATGCAACCTTGGAAAATTCAGGACAAAGGGAAGTATTTATTCATGTTGTTAGACCATTGTTGGACTATGGCATTCACACCCACAAGAGGCAGTGATGCTCACCAACTTGGAATGCTTTAAAAGAGGGGTGGACATATTCTTGGAGGAGAAATCTATCAATGGCTAATAGCCACAATGGCTGTCTTCTACCTCCACCGTTGGTGGCAGTATACTTCTGAATCCAATTACGAGGAACTGCAGGAGGGCAGAATGCTGTTGCTCTCATGTCCTGCTTGTGGACTTTTCATAGGCATTCACAGCTCTTATTAAGCAACCTTCTATTTGACAATCTTGCTCTGTTCCACTCTATCCCCTTGATATATTAGGGATGCCAATCAACATTTCTTTCTAGAGGAGTCATCGTTTTAAAACTGTTAATTCCTAATATACACAGTGAAGTTTCTGTACCCTCGTTGTAACACACCGCTGCATGACAAATGATACATTACACTTTAATGCTTTTCATCTACCACATTTTCAATAGTTTTTGGTACAGCTTATCAATCTTCCATTTCTTATCTTACAGAATATAGACAACTATAATGAAACACTCTCTCCTCTTCCTTTCTTTTCCTTTTTTCCCCTTTATAAACCATATTCGTTGTTCATTCTCTGGCAACTAACTCAAGACCAAGAGCACAAAACATAACAATAAATTCCCTCTTATTTTGTTTTAGGTTGACCATGTGTCTGCAACATATGCAACATAGGATACTGCTTCATATTGAGTCAGACCACTGGTCTTATCTAACTCAGTGCTGTCTACACTGACCGGCAGTGGCTCTCTGAGGTTTCAGGTTGGGGTCAACCCCAGCCCTACCTGGAAATATCAGGAGTTGAACCTGGAACCATTTGCATGCAAAGGAGCTGAAGCTCAGTGACTGAATGCATTGAGAAACAGTCTTCCCCGCAACCAGATATTGTGAACTCCCATTATCCTTGACCATGCACCATGCTGGCCACAGCTGATGAGAACTGAAGTTCAAAGTTTCTAGAAGCCATCAGGTTGGGGGTGCCCACTTTACATGCAGGAACCCTCACATTCAGGTGCCACCATCCCCTGCCAAAAGGATCTCAGACAGCACAGTTAGGAAAGGCCTGTTTCTGAGACTTTGGAAAGCTCTCACTGACCAGAGCAGAGCAGTCCTCCTGATGCCCTCCAGATGTTGGCCTCCTGGTGCTGATGAGAGATGTAGTCAAAAACATCTGGAAGGCACCAGGTTAGGGAAGGATAGCATGGGCAGTACTGTTCTAGGCAGACCAACTATTTGGTAGAAGACTGCTTCCCATGTTGAATCTCTCTCTATTTGGAGTTGTCAGCTGCATAGAGCTTCCAGAATAATTGTGCCAAATATTATGCTAAATATCCAACAAATTAGTGCACCTCCCAAAGACAGTGATTGGTTCCTGGTGACTTTGAAACCTGGTGACTTTGAAACAATTATGTGGTATACAAATCTTTTGAGATAAGTAAAATAAAATAAGAAACTTCTGCACACGCATGCACACAACCCCTGCAAAGTAATTAAAAGTATGTAAAACGTTTTATGCTTTTCTTTTCTTCCTAGACAAGTGCCAAAGTGAGTATATCCAAAGCTGGATAACGTAGTGTGCCAAAGGGGTTTGATGTTTTAATTTGCGGTATGTAAAATTAATGGACCTAGAAAGCCTTGCCTTAAATTCATTGGCAAAAGTAATCTATACACTTGTCTGATTGTTTCCAATGGATGTTCACCTAAAAATACCTCCTTGGACACCACCTTGTAAAGAGCCACTTCCCATGCAGAACAGCTCCATGGCTGCCGCCAGCAATTTCTAAGCGATGTTCCCTAGACTTTTCCCTGCTTGTTCATTCATATGCTTTTATTACTAACTGCAAATGCTCCACATGGGGATGCTGTGTCTTCAGTTTGAATAACAGGGAAAGAGGTGAATGCTGAAACTACTGCATGGCACAGATCCCATGGGCATATCTATAGAATCTGCATAGCTAGACCAAACACCACAAGTGACAGCTCAATCAATTTCACCATGCACGTAAACACCTGGGCCAAGCCCACTGGGGAGATAGGATGCTTGTCCTGGGCTTGGGGCCGGCTCTAACATTGGATCCAGTGGGGTGGGGAAAAGAAATTGGTTCCCATTTTTAATATGAATCTACAGAATCTGTATGTTCCAGAAACAACGAGTATCCTACAAAATTAGCATCTTTCTAAATATTGTGATACAGTTCTCCAACCAAACAATGTGTTTTAAAGTTTATATTATAGGAAAGTGTACATAAGCAGGCACAGATTCATGAATATGCCACAAAAATAGCATAATCTATTAGGGAAGATTGCTTGAAATATTATTATTATTATTATTATTATTATTATTATTATTATTATTATTATTATTATTATTATTATTATCCCACCTTTTCCCTGATGGCATTCAAGGCGGCTTACTGATAACCCCCCCCCCCAAATGTATTTATTAGGAGAACTATGCACAACAATGCTGATTAGTTTTTGTGAGCATGCTGAACATAAGATTGGGAAAATGATAAATTGGGAGAAGCTGAAATTAACAGATTTCCCCATCCCTAATGGCTGCTCCAGACAGCAGTGTGGGAGGGGAAATATGACATCATAACTCCTGCCCCATGTGTTGAACCACATAACTGCAGTCTCTCGGGGGAAACGTTCCAGACCTAGCCTGGCCCCAACCACCATGATTGACCAGTGGCTCCCCCGGGCAGGAAGGATTATAAAAGGGCTTCTCATCTCAGTGGTGCTTTGCTTTGAGCACCAAGACATACCTAGGCTGTAGTGTTTCTGGGATTTCTCTCGTTCTCGCTACTCACTTGTTCTCCCAGTCCTACCTTCTTGTTTGTCCTCTGCCCTGGTCCATCTAATAATCAGAAGGACCTAAGAATAGGAAAACATGAAGCTGAGTTAGACCACTGGTTCTTCTAGCTCAGCATTGTCTACAGTGAATAACAATGGCTCTCCAAAGTTTCAGATAGTGTCTGTCCAGCCCTTCTTCGAGATACAGGGGATCAAACCTGGGACCTGTGCTGTATTTATTTTGGAGCAAGCCCTCAGGATTCAGCTCTCCGTTACCTGAAACTTGGCATTACGTGTTCATATGAAACAAGCAAAACCAAAGAGAGGAACCATGTCAGTGTCTGGTGAACTGAGTGCTTCAAACACAAGAAAGCCCCAAACTATTACTTATTTCTGTGTCAATATTGAGGGAATGCTATAATTGGGCATTGACTGAAGTAATTTGGTACTTACTTGAATAATTCATTAACTGTATTATCAGCCGACCAACTATTTATGTAAATGTAATGGGCATTAAAAGAAACTGCTATGAAAACAGTCTTTGAACGTAGAATCAAAGGATGCATCCTGAGGACGTAACTGGGTGTTATTTTATTTTTATTTTTAAAAACTACAGCTGCCATTTTGTGTTTTCTCCTCGCCTCTTCGTGGTTAAGTGTCCTATAGGCTCTGATCAATTTTTTTTCCTGGCAGGCAAAGACATTTTTAGATTTACACGGAAGTTGCTTCATTGAAATTGGCTTTTCAAGTTTCACTTTGTATTCTTTATTACTTTTTATTATTGCATTCTTATTACTGTTGTTAGACGGCTCAAGCACCATTTGACTGAAAGGCAGGACACACTTGTAAACACCAAGAAGTAGGCAATACATAAATAACATGGCATTGTTGAGCTAGTCATTTCTCTGCGTACATTGCTGACAGCCGATCTGAGGCAGGGGAAAATAACATAAGAATGTTAGAAGAGCCTTGTGGATCAGGCCATAAACCCAACCAATTTGGCATCCTGTTCCCACAGGGACCAACCAGATGCCTATAGGAAGACCACAAGCAGGACCTGAGAGCAATAACACTTTCCCCTCCTATGGTGTCCAGCAACAAGTATTCAGAAGTACACTGCTTCTGACAGTGGAGGTAGAATATTCACATCTGGGTCACTGATACCCTTATTCTCAATGAATTTGTCTAATCCTCTTTCAAAGTCATCAAAGTTGGTGGCCTTCACTGCCCCTTGCGGGAGGCAAGTGTCATACTTTAACTATGCTCTGTGAAGATGTCCTTTCTTTTGTCTGTACCAAATCTTCCAACATTCTGCTTCATTGGATGTCCACATTTCTAATGTTATGAGAGAGGGTGAAAAGCCTTTTTCTGTCCACTGTAGGGATAGTGTGATGGTACGAGGGGCGTTCATTTAAGATTTCCCCTGATGTACTTCCCTTGGGCTGAGACAAACAAAACTGGGCACAGTTATTAGTCCTTCTCTACATAGCTACCAGCAAGAGTCAAACACTTCTCCCATCATTTTATGCAGCTGTGGAGACCTCGTCTGTAGGTTGCATCAGAGGCCACAACTTCACCTCAGAAATCAGCATTTCATCACCTGGAAAAAAGCTTGCCTTTCAAAAATAACTTCATGGTTGAAAAGATGTGGACGTCCAATGGTGTGAGGTCAGGAGAATAAGGGGGTGAGGAAGGATTTCATAGCCACAGGACCGTGCTTCCGTCTGAGCAAAATGCGAGTTGTGAACCAGGGCATTATCCTGCAGGAGGCGGACACCTTTAGTAAGCATACCATGCCTCTCGATTTTGATGGCCTTCTGCAATTTCTGCAGCAGTGAAGCATAGTATGTCCTGGTAATTGTGGTACCCTTTGCCAGGAAATCCATCATCGCTACCTTGAGCATGACCTTGCCTGCTAATGGTTGGACATGTGCCTACTTTGGAGGTGGTGAAGCAGAGTGCTTCCATTGTTTGGACTGGGATTTAGTTTCTGGGTCATAATGATGGACCCATGTTTCATTCTGAGTAATTAGTCTGGCAAAGAAGTCATCATGATTTTCGTGACACCTGGCCAAAAGAGCCCATGAGCATGGGACTTGTTCCTGCTTCTAGAAAAGCATCAGCAGCTGGAGAACCCACCGTGCAGACACCTTCCCCATGTGCAAATGGTCATTGATGATTTTTTTTTCTACAGAGCTCACACTGATCTTGACAACTTCAGCTAGTTGGTGAATGGTTATGTGGCAATCCTCCAGAATGGCAGCCTCCACTTGCTGGATAGTGTCTTCATCAATGGTGGACTGTGGTCTCCAGGAATGGGAGCTGTTCCACCAAAGTGCAACCACACTTGAACTGACGATGCCAGTGCTTGACTATGTCATACTATTGGGCATCCTCCCCATAAGTCCTTTCATCTCATCTAACGTCTCCCGTGGTATGTGCCCTTTCAAGTACAGGAACCTGATGACCGCTCTGCATTCAACTGGTTCCATTATCAGACGTCACTCCACATTAGCACCCATAACAGAGAAACTGTTAGGAGTTCAGAGCTACAAATTACCATGTTACCTATGGAACGATGTATCATTATACATGTGCAATTTCATCCTCCTATGATAATCAGAAGTGGGTCAGGGAAAATCTTTAATGAATGACCCTCATATCACATCACAGTCCTTCGCTTAGCTGTCACCTAACAGCAGACATTCCATCAGGTTGTGGCAGAGGGATAAGAACGAGGCCACTCCATCAGCTCAGCTAAAAGACCAGCATCTTTCAACCCTTGATCTGTTTCTATTCCAGGTAGTCATTATAAGAAGCTTGTCATTAAGGTCTGGTGCATTACTCTGCTTTTTTCTCTCCTCCTCCCTCCTCATCTCTTTTCCTTTTGTGCAATGCCTTCTAGATCGTGTAAAGTCGATAGTGGGAACTATCTTGCTGATATTTGTAAGCCACTCCAGGAACCCGTTTCATAGTACAGTAAAATACTTCACACAAACCAATCATTTGTGTTCGGTTACTCGGGATGTACTTCTGAGCAGAAGACACAAAAGATTGTGTAGTTATGGCCCTGTCTAGTTTGGCCCTTTGGTGCCATGTTAAAATCACTATTTTCCCCTCAGAGCTTTTAATTAAACAGTACTGTTTTATGGAAGCTTAGGATGTTTGCTGCGTTGCTGAAGTTTATTGAGCCTTTGTCTTGTTTTATGTAGCTTTGCTGAGTAATTATTGTGATTTACTGTTTTCCTGGTTTCTCTTTCCTGATTTACAAGTTTTCCCCTCTCCATAAGCTGTGTATCTAACTTAATATATACATCAAAAAGGCAGGGTGTAAATATTCTAAATAAACAAACATATGCTGTCCTGAACTCAGCACTGCTAGGACTTGGGAGGCCAGGGTTCGAATCCCCACTTGTCCTTGAAGTTCACTGGGTGACTTTGGGCCAGTCACTGCCTCTCAACCTAATGCACCTAATGGGGTTGTTGTGGGAATAAAATGAGGAGAAGAACAATATACGCCACTTTGAGATCCTTGGAGAAAAAGGTGGGATAAAAATGCAATAAATAAAATACTCCAAACACCTGTGATAGTGTCACATGTGCAAAGTTGCACACACAGTGCTGTACGCTTGCAACGTTTTCATGTACATGGAATAGGGATGAGGGGGGGAGTCTTTGCAGTTTGCCTTTAAGAGTGAACCAACCTTGTTGGCACTTTATGAAACAATAAGCAAACAATGCAAAGCCATCCTGTGAAATTTATTCACACTTCTCCAAATTCTGCAAGGCGCTTCTCCAGTCAAGTAACATGTACAAAAATGCATTTCTTTTTTTAAAAAGGTAAAGGATCCCTGACAGTTAAGTCCAGTCGCAAATGACTCTGGGGTTGTGGCGCTCATCTCACTTTACTGGCCGAGGGAACCGATGTTTGTCCGCAAACAGTTTTTTTTTTTTTTTATAAGATTTTTATTATTTTCCAATAAAACAAGAGAAACACATAGCATAACATAAACACCAACATTAACACAATAAAAAACACATTACATAAATACAATCAACAAAGAAAACAATTAAAACAAAACCAAAACCAATACATACCTAAACTGGAACACCAATCTTTCTCTTACTACTTAACAAAATCTAGTTTCTGATCTTCTAAAGGGACCTCCCCCGCTTTCCCTCCTCTGCCTTCAATACTAATATACTTTGGTAACATCCATTTTTAACATTACAATTCATTATCCAACCTTTTATAATATCATAAAAACTTAACATCTTATAGTATCATGAAATAATTCTTAAATCAATCTTATACTTCTTTTCACTTAAGCTGCTGCTATTAATCAGTTACATATCTCTTCACTAATTCAAAGTTCCCAAAATCGTAACATCAAAATCTTAAAACTTAACATCAAAATCCTAAAATCTTAACACACTATCTTCAGGGTACCATAAATCCATCCTAATTCAATTTTTATCATTTTCACCCTATTCCCCTTCTCACCATTTTTCTGCTCTCTCCCATGCCCCCCCACCATTCATCTTTACATTTCCCTCTGTTGTCCTTGTTCAGTATCATCTTAAAATTTATAAATCTCCTCCTTGGGCGCCTCAAGAGGCACCAGCTCTCCTCTCCCAGCAACTCCATTTCGCAATTTTGGTTTCCTTCCACTTGTGTCTTCAAAAATCTTCTCAGCTTCATCTCTGGACTCCCACTCCAGAGACTGAATCTCGTAGCTCCAGTCAAAACATCAGCCCTGTGTTTCTCACTACACCAGGGCCGTCCATTTACCTGGGGTTGCTGAATCAATTCGTCCCATTTCTCCAGCACCTGCCCCAGTTCCCTGAAGAAGTCTACTTCCAAATTATCAAAATTTTCCCAGATCTGGCTGGTCTCTCCTGCTCCACAACAAATTTCTTTGAAATTACGACCTAACCAATCCATTTTCCGATTCACAAACTCCAATTGCAGAAGGATTGTTCTTTGTTCCTGGGTAATACCCGGGTCTAGAATCAGTTTAAAAGCGAAAGCAAGCATGGTTGGAGAAAACAAAGGGTGTCAAATGTCAGTAATTTTCCATCCTGCGTATTAGTTTTCCAGCGCCATTTTCCCTGAGACAGGGTGCCAAAATTAATTCCAAAAGCCACAGAAGAGATATTTCCAAAATCTTCAATCCCTCAAATTGGGATTTAATCCATCTTCTCTGTCAAAGTGCTTCGTAGCAACATTGTGTCTAGTAATGCAGCTGCAGCCGCTTGAAGCTTAATTACCTCCTCTGCACAACAAAGGAGAGGGACGGGCTTCCTTTTAACATCCCTCCCGGTTGCCAATTATTCAAATGTAAATCCAATTAGTCCCACACTTACAGCAGCCGGGGTTCTTCTTTTTTCTTTGAAGTTAGCAGGAAAAGCTTGGTGCTCAGGTCTGGCAGAATTGCTGCTTTGATCTCCCGGGGGGGGGGTGCATCCGCCTCTCCAGTCCCGTGTCGGTAGCTCCGCTCGCTTGATTTTCCCCCCTTACGAGGGTCAATCAAGAGCAGAGACGGCACGTCTGGGACCCACGAGGCCGCGGTCCACGGGACGCTCTTCCCGTGGCTTTAAGGGGCCCTTGGCGCAGACAAGGAGACCCCTAAAACCCCCCGGGGACTGGAACTGACTCAGCTCCGCTCCGCCATTATCCGGCACCAAACCGGAAGCCACCGCAAACAGTTTTTCTGGGTCATGTGGCCAGCATGACTAAGCCGCTTCTAGCGAAACCAGAGCAGCGCATGGAAATGCCGATTACTTTCCGACCAGAGTGGTACCTATTTATCTACTTGCACTTTAACGTGCTTTCAAACTACTAGGTTGGCAGGAGCTGGGACTGAGCAATGGGAGCTCACCCCATTGCGGGGATTTGAAACTGCTGACCGTCTGATTGGCAAGCCCTAGGCTCAGTGGTTTAGACCACAGAGCCACCCGCATCCCGACAAAAATGCATATGCTACAATAAAGTGTGCAAAAAAATGCATCTGCTAGTAAAAATGATATACAAAAATAGATAATATTATGGGAAATCGCTTTACAAAACGAGCACAAAAATGAACACAAAAATTGCATCCACACATGGGCATACTCATAAAAAGTTACATGAAGTGCTGATGAATTTTCACAAGAATTTTTCTTACTGAAAAGAATTGCAGGCTCGTGCAGAAATATGAACACAGAAATTACAAAGTGGGGAAATGAGAAACAGGATGAAACTATAATTGACAGATTGACACATATACTGCAGTAAAGTGTGCACAAAGTGTTTTTTGAAAAATGACATGAAATAAATGCATTATGTTTGAGGAAATTGCTTTACGTATTTGCCAAAATTGCATACGGACATGTGTCTATTGGGATAAATTTGCACTGAAATGCTGGTGTGGAAAAGTGGGGGACGGAACTTGAGATTGGAGAGAACGAGAAAGTGAGAGAAATCGAAATTGGCAGCTTCGCCCATCCCTAGTGTGGAGTTTACATTGCTGGAGAAGTAAGTCTTTGCCTTCAGCCCATCCGACTAGTTAAATATGTCACTGCCATTTGAATCTGAATAACTGCCATTAGAAGATTATTATTTGTTTCAATCAGCCTCATAGGTCAAGGTGGAGGCGATGAAATGAGGTGGGTCTTGGAGAACACGCGGCCCTTCTCTGCACTTAGCACAGTCTGGCAGCGTCTAAACCTTCCACAAGCAAATGTTGTTGTCAGCTGAACAGGAGCTCTGCGTGGAGATGGGTCCTTTTAATTAATCATACACTACAGATTTTCCACCCACCCTGAACTTTCTTCCATGTACGTTTCCCTCCCCCCAATTGCAATGAGCTCCACTCGTGGCTTGAGACGCCCACAGGCATTACTGTGCTAAAATTGTTCACTGCAGCCAGTTGAAATCCTCCCTGACCTTCCATTTCTACTGTTGCAAATGCTGTCATTCGTCCACCGCCCACGGGAACCCCCCCCCCCGCCCACCTCCACTATAATGCTCCTGATAATTGTTTTCTGACGGATCTCACAGTATCAGCGCATTTCTTAAAAGTCTCTCTCTCCCCCCCACCATTTTTTGAAATCATGGAAGGAGGGGGAAAGAGAAATCCTTGGAATGGAAATAGGTTTCTAACTCTCATCATTTCAGAGTGACGTCCAAACCAGGGGCAGCCAACATAAGAGCCCTGCTGGATCACGCCAGTGGCCTGGCCAGTGCAGTCCAGCATCCTGTTCCAGCAATGGCCACCCAGATGCCCTTAGGAAACACTCAGGCAAGACCACAGCACATGAACACTCTTCCCTCCTGTGCTTTCCAGCATTCAGAAGCATTACTTCCTCTAACCATGCAGGGGGTGCCCAGCCATCCTGGCCTGTAGCCTTATCCTCCGCAAATTTGTCCAAGCCTCTTTTGAAGCCACCAAAGTTGGTGGCCATCCCTGTCTCCTGTGGGAGGGAGTTCCATAGTATGTAAAGCATTTTCCATTATCAGTACTTTTTATCTGTTTCTTTCATCTGTTCTTTCATCTGGAGGTTTTTAAGCACAGGTTGGATGGCCTTCGGTCATGGATGCTTTAGCTGAGATTCCTGCATTGCAGGGGGTTGGACTAGATTCCCTTCCAACTCTACAATTCTATGATCTGTCCCCTACAAGTTACTGCACTCCCATGAGGCCCAGCCAATATGGTTAATCGGTATATAATGGGATGAATTTCAGCAACATCTGGATGCCACCACTTTAGCTATCCCTGGTCTAAATTGTAACCCAATTGTATTGTGCTTGATTAATGCCTCCAGACCTCTGTAACTTGCCCTTGGGACTCTCTCCAGACCATGTGCCTCACCAGCCCTATTTCATAGCTCCTCTCTCTCTCTCTTACCCTGGATGTTACCTTGAACTATGATGATGCCCCTTGGGCACCTGGGTGGAGGAAGAGAGCAATTCCAGGTTCAGTCCCCAGCATGTCCAGGTAGGGCTGGGAATGCCCCCATTCTGAAACTCTGGAGAGCTGCTACCAGTCAGTGTGTACAATACTGGGCAAGATGAACCCAGTAGTTTGACTCGGTATACCACAGTTTGGAGTTCAAAATGAAGCAGGGCAAAGGCTAATAGAGTTCTGTCAAGAGAACAAGCTGGTCATCACAAACACTCTTTTCCAACAACACAAGAGACGACTCTACACATGGACATCACCAGATGGGCAACATCGAAATCAGATTGATTATATTCTCTGCAGCCAAAGATGGAGAAGCTCTATACACTCAGCAAAAACAAGACCTGGAGCTGACTGTGGCTCTGATCATCAGCTTCTTATAGCAAAATTCCAGCTTAAACTGAAGAAAGTAGGAAAAACCACTGGGCCAGTAAGATACAATCTAAATCAAATTCCTTATGAATACACAGTTGAAGTGAAAAACAGGTTTAAGGACTTAGATTTGGTGGATAGAGTGCCTGAAGAACTGTGGATGGAGGCTCGTAACATTATACAGGAGGCAGCAACGAAAACCATCCCAATGAAAAAGAAATGCAAGAAAGCAAAGTGGCTGTCCAATGAGGCCTTAAAAATAGCGGGGGAGAGAAGGCAAGCAAAATGCGAGGGAGATAGTGAAAGATACAGGAAATTGAATGCAGATTTCCAAAGAATAGCAAGGAGAGACAAGAGGGCCTTTCTAAACGAACAATGCAAAGAAATAGAGGAAAATAACAGAATGGGAAAAACCAGAGATCTGTTCAAGAAAATTGGAGATATGAAAGGAACATTTCGTACAAAGATTACCACAATTAAGGACAAAAGTGGAAAGGACCTAACAGAAGCAGAAGACATCAAGAAGAGGTGGCAAGAATACACAGAGGAACTATACCAGAAAGATATAGAGGTCTCATACACCCCAGGTAGTGTGGTTGCTGACCTTGAGCCAGACATCCTGGAGAGTGAAGTCAAATGGGCCTTAGAAAGCCTTGCTAACAACAAGGCCAGTGGAAGTGATGATATTCCAGCTGAACTATTTAAAATCCTAAAAGATGATGCTGTTAAGGTGCTACACTCAATATGCCAACAAGTTTGGAAAACTCAGCAGTGGCCAGAGGATTGGAGAAGATCAGTTTACATCCCAATCCCAAAGAAGGGCAGTGCCAAAGAATGCTCTAACTACCGCACAATTGCACTCATTTCACACGCTAGCAAGGTTATGCTTAAAATTCTACAAGGCAGGCTTAAGCAGTACGTGGACCGAGAACTCCCAGAAGTGCAAGCTGGATTTCGAAGGGGCAGAGGAACCAGAGACCAAATTGCAAACATGCGCTGGATTATGGAGAAAGCTAGAGAGTTCCAGAAAAACATCTACTTCTGCTTCATTGACTACGCAAAAGCATTTGACTGTGTCGACCACAGCAAACTATGGCAAGTTCTTAAAGAAATGGGAGTGCCTGATCACCTCATCCGTCTCCTGAGAAATCTGTATGTGGGACAAGAAGCTACAGTTAGAACTGGATATGGAATAACTGATTGGTTCAAAATTGGGAAAGGAGTACGACAAGGCTGTATATTGTCCCCCTGCTTATTTAACTTATATGCAGAATTCATCATGCGAAAGGCTGGGCTGGATGAATCCCAAACCGGAATTAAGATTGCCGGAAAAAATATCAACAACCTCAGATATGCTGATGATACAACCTTGATGGCAGAAAGTGAGGAGGAATTGAAGAACCTTTTAATGAGGGTGAAAGAGGAAAGCGCAAAATATGGTCTGAAGCTCAACATCAAAAAAACTAAGATCATGGCCACTGGTCCCATCACCTCCTGGCAAATAGAAGGGGAAGAAATGGAGGCAGTGAGAGATTTCACTTTCTTGGGTTCCATGATCACTGCAGATGGTGACAGCAGTCACGAAATTAGAAGACGCCTGCTTCTTGGGAGAAAAGCAATGACAAACCTAGACAGCATCTTAAAAAGCAGAGACATCACCTTGCCGACAAAGGTCCGTATAGTTAAAGCTATGGTTTTTCCAGTAGTAATGTACGGAAGTGAGAGCTGGACCATCAAGAAGGCTGATCGCCGAAGAATTGATGCTTTTGAATTATGGTGCTGGAGGAGACTCTTGAGAGTCCCATGGACTGCAAGAAGATCAAACCTATCCATTCTCAAGGAAATCGGCCCTGAGTGCTCACTAGAAGGACAGATCCTGAAGTTGAGGCTCCAGTACTTTGGCCACCTCATGAGAAGAGAAGACTCCCTGGAAAAGACCCTGATGTTGGGAAAGATTGAGGGCACAAGGAGAAGGGGACGACAGAGGATGAGATGGTTGGACAGTATTCTCGAAGCTACTAACATGAGTTTGGCCAAACTGCGGGAGGCAGTGAAGGATAGGCGTGCCTGGCGTGCTCTGGTCCATGGGGTCACGAAGAGTCGGACACGACTGAACGACTGAACAAAAACCACAGTTTCTGGTGTTCCTAATGTGCGGAAAGGGAACGGGATTGTGCTTGCCTCATAAGGACCATTTTATATTTGCAACATCCCAGTGAATGCCCAGGGCATTCTGGGAAAAGAAAATGGCAGCTGCCAGAAGGCAGCCACTTCAGCTGACTCTGCTGCTAACCTTGGTGAAGGTTAAAAAAAATAACCCCCACTCTGTAAGCTGCTTTGAGACAGGTATAGTGGGAAACAGATGACTTGACTTGATTTATTGCATTTCTATACCGCTTTTCATTCAAATGAATCCCAAAGCGGCTTACAAATAGTAAATAACAATAACATAATAAATCAGAAGAGAACATCAGAGATACAGCATAAATCATATAAAATAATTAAGAAATAATCAAAAACCAATTACAACCTATAAAACACTATCAACAAAGGAGCAACTAAAAAATAAACTAAACGTCACAATTACAGCAGAAGTCATATTATTCACCCCCGGAGGTGCACTCCATCATCTCTTGAGACAAACGGATGCCAACAACATACTATATGATTAATGAATCTATACAGCATTTATAATCTATAAAACAATATTAACAACATTAACAAAATAGCAACTAAGAAAATAAGCTAAGCACTGTAAAGTTCACATGCACACTCTCCACACCCCCATTAAAATACATTAAATACACATAATGCTCGTTGTGAAGCCAGCTCAGCCAGATGCTGCACCAGCCAGGGGTCCTCATGTAGTGGGCCATGGTGGAGACAGTGGGCTTCTTGTGCCTACCACCAGTGATAAGGTGGATGTTGACTCCAGGTAGCCTGCCCAGCAGCTGTGGATGAAGAATTCATCCACATCACTCTCTATAATCAGGAGGTCCATTCCCACTCGAGGAACTTCAGTATGATCCTGCCCCTCCAGAGAGGCGAGACTTGGCTGCACTCAGTATAGAGCAGGCACCCCCAAACTTGGCCCTCCAGATGTTTTGGGACTACAATTCCCATCATCCCTGACCACTGGTCCTGTTAGCTAGGGAGTTGTAGTCCCAAAACATCTGGATGGCCAAGTTTGGGGGTGCCTGGTGTAGAGTGATGACCAGGAAGTTCATCAGCACTTCTATGCTGAGTACGCTCTCACTGCGCCATGGCTCATCCACCACCAGCCACTCTAGCTTCTCCAGCCACACCTGGCCCAACAAGGGAAGCAATGGGATGGCTAGTTAAGTCCACCAGGCTAGAACAGGTTAGAATACTTCATATCCAGCAATGGGGATGCAAACTCTTCAAAGGTCTGGTTCATGTGCTTTTCCCTACATCGGTCAGAAAAGTCGTACAGGCAGCAAAGCATGTAGATTTGCCCACTTTTTTTCTTGCCATGGTCCTGAGCCCATTAATTGCTACAACTTCCTCTTTCTCTAGCATGGACATAAAGCGATAGGATAATCACCACCTGCTGAATTTCTTCATCTCATTTGTGTATGTCTATTTTAGGAAGGGATAACAACTCCTTTTCTGCAGTAGCAGGATGTTGCCTTTCGAAGGCAATTCAAGTAGCTAATGCTCCATATTGGTTGTCTGAAGGGCCCAAACCATTTCACTTGCTCTTCCCATCATGGTTAATGATATTATCAATAGCAGCCCCGCTCTGCGAAATGAATTTTAGACCCCTTTTGTCAGGGCTTCAATTTATTCACCTTTATAGGCTGCATGTTACTGAAGAGGACCGAGCTTAATTTACTTCTAAAGGTTTGTCATCCAATTGGATCCCCCCCACCCCCATCCCTGCCTTGTCTTCCTGCCACTGGCATTAATAGAAAGAAAACATTTGATGCGTCTGGTCAGCTTACCCATCAGGATCCCCCCTTGCTGGTGCTCTGACATTTCTGGTTCTGACCACATGCAGACTAATGCATTTTAATTTGAGCAAATGGCTTCTTTATGATTGAAGACAATAGTCATTTGTGCCTCCCTTATCATTGTCCATTCAACATTCTAATCCAGCCCCCTGCTGAATGCAAAAACCCAGAGCTTCAGGACTCACAACAGAGAGCCCTGCAACCTCTTCTTGAAGACATATACTGAAAAAGACCCCCACCACCCACCCTTTTCAGAAGTGATTGCTTCCATTGTTGATCCTCTCTAGTTGGTTAACAGATTTCTCTTGATATGCAACCCAAATCTACCCTCTTGTAGCATAGGCCAATTCAATCTACCTTTGTTACATGATAGTCCTTCAGGCATCACACCCATCTGCTGCATCCTGCTCTTCTCCAGACTATTCAGTTCCTCATGGGACCTGTTTTCTATATTGCTGACTACCATTGCTGTTCCCCCCTGAATCCATTCGACTGGCTGAATAATGGGATAGGAAGGTTTTTCACATTTCCTGACAGTGGTGCTCAGGACCAGAAGCAGAAGTGGGTGAGGCAACAAATATTGATTGGTACAATAGGCTGGTTTCTGCGCACATACACATCTGTCTCTGTCCTCCATCCAGGCAAGCAAAGCTTAGGGGCACATTCTAGTAAGGTGGGGGGGACTTTAAGGAGGATACAAAGCTGTCAGTGGATGTGGCTGGGAAGAGGTGTGTCCTGGGGAGAGTATGAAGGTCCGGACAGGCCTGGAATGGCCCTAATTGACCCCTGGGCATGATATTCTCAATCCCTGGTCTGAATCTGTCCTTCACATATTTTTCACTGTAGCATTAACCTACACTCAGGGAGACGGGAGTCCCCGTCCAACAATCTGCCAATTTTGAAGTTGAGCTGTAAGACAAGACGGTCATTTCATCACTAGATTGCCCACCCTACTGCTTAATAAATCTCCCTGCTTGAGCTGACAGGTTATCTAGAAGATTTGCTTGAGATCTCCAGGCTTATAGTCCTAGGAAACATCAGCATTCCTACTGGGGCTGCTTTGTCCTGCGTGGCTCAAGATTTCATGTCTGCCATGACAACCATGGGCCTGTCTCAGGTTATTAAAAAATAATAATCCCTCAGCCAGGCTGTCTTTCTGTAGGAACATGTCTTATACAGAGTTGGGCAATGGATCCATTTAGCTCAGAATTGTCTACACTGAGTGGAAGTGACTCTCCAGGGTTTTCATGCAGGCTTTTATTCAATCCAGGCCTTGTGCATCCAAATCATAGGCTCCACTACTGAATCTTCATCCCTATCTGGAGATTTCAGGAATTGAACCTGGGACATTCCATGTTAAAAGAATGTGTTCTACCGTTTAACTATAGCAACACAGGAGCCTGCCTCACACCAAGTCAGGTCACTGGTGCATCTAGATCAATATTGTGTTTCTGAGTGGCAGTGACTTTCCATTGTTCTCCCCCTGCCCTGCTTGGAGATGCCAGGATTGAACCTGGGGCTGTCTGCATGCAAAGTAGATGGTCTACCATTGAACTGTAGCCCTTCCTGAAACCATGAGCCATTAGGGCTGTGCTATGTTTCACATTTCTGTGTCTGCCTTTCTGATTCCACCTTCTTAAAACACTTTGGCATGTTGAGTGTGTGGTTGTTGTTGGGTTTAATAAAAAAAAAAAACACAACTCCCCTGTACATCTTCATAACAGGATACAGCATATTGAAGAAAGGAAGGTTTGGATCCTCCTTCAGATTTGTTTAAATAGCATTTACAAAGGAGGGGTGGCATTAAAGGTTGAGAAAGCTTTGCAATGACAGTGTTCTAGAATGAAATGTTCCGCCGCCCTCCTCTCTCTGTCTCTCCCGCTCTCTCCCCAAGCTGCAAGCCAGAGAGGAAATTTCTGTTCCTGGACATTTGTTTTAGCACAGCTGTTCATGCTCAGGCAGGGAAATTAATCACTCAGCTGCACTTGGCAGGGATGATGGCTTGGGCCACCATCCAGAGATGGTACATGAGGATCTCCTCTTCTTTCAGCCTCTCTGCACCAAAGCCTACACAGCAGCAATCGTGAGAGAATGCAAAACTGCTAGGATTTCTCCAGCTCTTTGTTTGAGGACACTTCTCACCCCAGCTTGAAATTCTAGGACAAATAACTTGACTCCAAAATTTAATATTTTTGCAAACAAGTGGTTCCTGCTGTTTCCAGTTTTCAGGCTGTGAGCACCCATTGCTTAGGCAGCCCAAACAGCACCACCCACACCCAAGACGATTGACTGCAATAGACCACCGCAAAGCATGATGTCACCTAGCTGCAGCCTACAGAACAACGTGGTTATTGCTCCATATGCTTCCGATGCTCAGGCTCTGAATGTTGTCATGAAGGCTGCATCACCCATGCAGAAGTGGGAGGGATCAGGAGGCCTGGGGGAACTGCAGAGTTTTCAGAATCACAAAGCGGGGTCAAGAAAGGGGAACTTCCCCATGAAGAAAGCCAAATGCTTAGTGGGTACAGAATATGGTTGACTGTTGTGGGAAGAACAGGAAACTGGGGGTGGGGTAGAGTGGCTGGAATATACTGAACTGCAGCATTCCACACTGCAACATTTTTTTGGACAGGAAGTGAGATGGCATCCATTGATAGTACTCCAAGCAGCTTCCCACTGTTAATAGCAATGCAGATGGAGAGGGTACAGTTTATCTCACAAGCACTCCTCTGTTTTGGTTGTTTTGGTTTGGTTTTCATGACTGTTCTTATAAAAAAAATTTTTTTAGGATTTCTCTAAAATCCAACACACACACGTCATATTTTAAGATGCCCACAGGCCAAAACAGAATGGGACAGACTGGGATAGACTGGTTCATCCCTATAACCCATATGGAATTGTGGGGCTCTGGCCCACAGGAAGGTCTCATCTGAGGAGGTCTAGGCTAGGGAAGAGGTTTTTTGGCATAGTTCCTGTCTCTTTCCCAGGTTACAGTCAGACTCATCTAGACATCTTGCATATCCAATGGGCTGAGGAATTAACTCAGCCCCCAACATAGTTTAATATTCAGTTGCAAATCTGGGCATATGTTTTTTCCTCTGAAAGTTTTTGTAAAACACAGACCTCATTCAATCCACCAACACGTGACTTACCTCTTTATTCTTGGCTCTGGTCCCAAATCAAATGATGTGCCTTCAGGCACATGCTTTCACTCCACCCTTTTACAATTCATTGGGCGTTAATCACTGCAAGATTTATTCAAAATATGAAATACACTCACAACATGCTGCAAATTACATTATTATTATTATTATTATTATTATTATTATTACTACTACTTTATTTTTTATTTTTTTAAAAAACATTATTATTATTATTATTATTATTATTATTAATATTTAAAAATCACTTCTGCTCTTAGCTTTGATTGAGAACAAATTGTTCTATTCTCTGTGGGCTGAGAGCAGAAGGTTTTTTGGGTTTTTTTTTTAAAAAAGAGTTCTCTTGAAAATGATAATCTGATCCAAAAGGCCGTGGTATTTAACTGTGAATAACAGGAGTGATGATCACACATGTCAAAGACTTGGGCAGCTTCCCCAGCACCACACACACATACACACTTCTTTTTAGGCCATGTCTTGTTCCCTTCATTTCCATGGATTTGGAGGAGGGGAGGAATTTGATTTAGTTTTCAGTTAAAGGTGAACCTACATATTTCACAGTTTCCGAAACGATACCCAATCTGGAACACAGTCACCCTCCTAAATTGGCACAGCTCCGAATTTCGCAATGCAGTTCACCAGCCATGTAATGTGTTCCAAAGGGCATATACTACAGTATAGCGTGTATAAGATGCACATATTAGTGAAAACGGCATACAGAAATGCAGTATATACAGTGGTACCTCGGGTTAGGAACTTAATTCGTTCTGCAGGTCCGTTCTTAACCTGAAAACTTTCTTAACCTGAGGTACCACTTTAGCTAATGGGGCCTCCTGCTGCCGCCACGCCGCCACTGCATGATTTCCGTTCTCATCCTGGGGCAAAGTTCTCAATCTGAGGTACTACTTCTGGGTTAGCAGAGTTTGTAACCCGAAGCGTTTGTAACCCAAGGTACCACTGTATTAGGCCAGGCATAGGCAAACTCGGCCCTCCGGATGTTTTGGGGCTACAACTCCCATCATCCCTGACCACTGGTCCGGACACACACACACACCTTCCTGTTGTGATTATCCTTGCCTTGGTTTCCCTGTGCTTCCTCTCTGACAGCTACCTCTGCAAGAAGGACATACTTACCTGCTTTATTAATCCCTGGGATGAGCCCTTTCACCTTTTCCAGGCAGCTGCTAAAAACAGATTTGCTGAAGCATCGATCAATCTCAGATTCTATTAGCACTAATCACCCTCCTCTGCTGCACATGGAGCCCAGGGAATGCTCCCCCCACCCTCAAACACACACACCCTGTATGATTGGAGGGGGTGGTCCGCTTGGCCTTATCTAACCAAGCACTTTTGACACTAATTGTGAGACCACTGGTAAATCTTTGCTGCTGTTAGAGTCTGTCTAGAACAGTTGTGCAGCCATTAACTATGCAACATAGCAGTTTGCTGGGAAATGCTGGCTGCTGCCCGATGATGTGAGATGGAACACGCATATACACACAAAACATTCAGTATTTGAAGTGGGGAGGGAGGAAGAAGAAGAGTTGATATTGTCCTTAAAAAACACACACACACACACTTTGTTTACCAATATTAGGACGTTGTCCTCGGGGCCTTACGATATTCTCACTTTAAGCTACAAACTAACTAAGAATTTCAGTCACATATTTCACAGGCTGTATTTGAACATCATTATCATCATCATCATCATCATCATTTATTTATACCCCGCCCATCTAGCTGGGTTTCCCCAGTCACTCTGGGTGTCTTCCAGCAAAATATTAAAATACAATAATTCATCAAATATTGGCAGGTAGCCGTGTTGGTCTGCCATAGTAAAAACAAAATAAAAAATAAAAAAATTCCTTCCAGTAGCACCTTAGAGACCAACTAAGTTTGTTCTTGGTAGGAGCTTTCGTGTGCATGCTGCCTTTAGATGTCTTCTAGAAGTCAGATAGTTGTTTATTTCCTTGACCTCTGATGAGAGGGCGTTCCACAGGTCGGGTGCCACCACCGAGAAGGCCCTCTGCTTGGTTCCCTGTAACTTCACTTCTTGCAGTGAGGGAACTACCAGAAGGCCCTTGGTGCTGGACCTCAGTGTCCGGGCTCAACAATGGGGGTGGAGACGCTCCTCCTGTTATCATCATTTCTATATAAATAATCTTTGCCATGTAATGTAGCTGAAAATTAATATCTTTTTTTGTCCTCCAGCATACTTAAATTTTTGAGTTAATTTTTCCAGTCATAGCTATGGACCAGGTTTGATTATACTATAAATCCTTAATGTAATAGTTGGCTCCTACCATCAGGACATTTCTCCTAATGTGTCATCAAAATCTGCTCTACTGTAACTTAACCCCTTTAGACCTAATCCTGCCCTCTGGGGCAGCCCAGAACACTTCTCTGCCCTCCTCTATGTGACAACACTTCAGTTATTTAGGGAGTGTTATCATATTGCCAATCAGTCTTCTCTTCTGTGGGCTCCACACACCAAGTCTTTTCCATTTCCTCAGTGATGGCTCTCTTGTTGCAGAAAACTCCCTCTAGTGATGCACACCTGGCACCATCATGATCTATATTTAGGTGCCAGACAGAAATATTTCCTTCCCCCCTGGATTTTGGCCCTTGCTTTGGAGGGCATTATGTGTACCTGTGACTACCAGCTTGCTTATCTTTGCAAAGACATCTATATTAGACAAAATGTGCATTAAAATGTACATATTAATCTGGATTCAGATAACTAGCCATGTTGGTCTGACGCAGTCAAAATAAATATATATATATAATGTCCAATAGCACCTTAGAGACTAACTAAGTTTGTTCTTGGTATAAGCTTTTGTGTGCATGCACACTTCTTCAGATACACTGACTGGTGACTTCTGTTTCAGTGTATCTGAAGAAGTGTGCATGCACACGAAAGCTTATACGTTGGTCTCTAAGGTGCTACTGGACTTTTTTATTTTTTTATCTTAATCTGGCTTTGTGCCAACTCTGCCTGCTGTTGGAGTCCATAGGACCACATAATTTCAGAGTTGCAAGGGACCTTGAGGATCATCTAGTCCAACCCCCTACCATGCAGGAATATACAGCCGTCCCATATGGTGATCAAACCCACAACCTTGGCATTATCAGAACCACATTCTAACCAAATGAATTTCTTGTAAAAATTCTGCTGAATTTTCGTGAGGACTATTTAAAAATCAAAATTTTCGAACTGAGATGGAAATGCGCAGAACTGAACTTAAAGTTTGAGACACAAGAAACTGAAATGGTCAGATTCACCCATTCCTACTTTCAGTACAGACCTGTCCATGCCTACTCAGAAGGAAGGCCCATCAAGTTCAATGGGACATTGTTGTTGTTGTTGTTTAGTTGTTTAGTCGTGTCCAACTCTTCGTGACCCCATGGACCAGAGCACGCCAGACACTGCCTCCCGCAGTTTGGTCAGACTCATGTTGGTAGCTTCGAGAACACTGTCCAACCATCTTGTCCTCTGTCATCCCCTTTCTCTTTGTGCCCTCAATCTTTCCCAACACCAGGGTCTTTTCCAGGGAGTCTTCGCTTCTCATGAGGTGGCCAAAGTATTGGAGCTTCATCTTCAGGATCTGTCCTCCTAGTGAGCACTCAGGGCTGTTTTCCTTAAGAATGGATAGGTCTGATCTTCTTGCAATCCATGGGACCCTCAAGAGTCTCCTCCAGCACCATAATCCAAAATGGTACATACTCCTAAGTAAATGTGTTCGGAACTGCAGCCAAAGCATGTGTAATATTACATGCAAACACGTGCTTCATAACCTTTATAGCTGCTGTGTTTCGGGGTAAGCTGTTGATATCATGTGTCTGGAATCTCATGAAATAAAGATAAGCATAGGGTGGGGTGGGGTGTTACAATGGAAAACACACCGTTTCATTTGAATAAATAAATAAATGCATCGCCCAGTCCCAAAGCTTTTCTCTAAAAGATGCAGCTGTCAAAGTTTTTAGATGCCAGTGTGTACTATGTACGTTTGGCCCTTCAGTTCAGGGAAACTCCCAGCCATGCCAGGAATATCATGAAAAGCAGGGCAATTACAAAGATGCTTAAATGTGAATAGAGTAAACAGAAGGATTTTAAATCCCACTGAAATCAAATGCTAAACATGATCTCTGCTGAGCTAATAGAATTGAAGAGTAAAGAAAAGGAAATGCAAGACATCCTAAGAGACCTTCTAAACAGTTAATAAAGAGCTGAAGGAGGCAGGGAGAAGTACAACCCCCAGATAACAACCCCATTTGTCTGCCAAGAAACTATGTTTATGGAAGCCAGCAAACGAGACACCAAGGACTGAATCTTATATTATAAACTGGTATCTGATGCTCAGCAATTTCCTTATATTTTGAGTGTAGGAGGGGTTTGAGAAAAAGAGCAACAACACTGCTATACTCTGCTAGTTCAAATGGGCTGATTCTAGAAAATGGAAGAGAAATTAAGTTCCATTCACATATGAAGGCACTTGCTGGAATAATGTAAGAAGCAAAACACAGCCATCCTTCGAAATGCACAATTATCCCAATTTCGTAATGTGGATTTCCAGCCAAACCATGTTTACAAAATAAATAAATAAATAAATAAATGAAAATGCACCTCTTGGGGGAAAATGTGCATAAAAATGAACACATTACAAAGTGCATGACATCAGGAGAAATTGCTTGCAAAAATGTGTTTATTGGGAGAAATTTGCACTATTTGTGTTTTGTTTTGTTTTTTAAAAAAATCACAATTAGGCTGCAGAAATGTGGAGAACTGAATTTAAGATGGGGAAAATGAGAGAGATGAAATAGACAGATCCTTCCATCCCTAGCTGCCTCCAAGTTGACATTGCAGGCAATGCAGTATTTCTACCTTGCGGGGTTATTATGAGGATTGAATGAAGAGTGGGGAAACCATGTTATGCCACCTGGAGTAACCCAGAGGAAAAGGTGGGATATAAATATAATTAAATAAATATGAAATAAAATATTGATAGTAGGGGTAGTCCATGCTTATACAGCTGTTGCCAAACAAACAGCAAGGATGTGTGGAGCCTACCTTCCCCTTCCCCTTCCCCTTTCCCCTGCTAGTTGTTGTTTTTAAGCCATAACCACCCAGTTTACAAACTGTGAACTATCACTGCAATATAAAGTGAGAGGAAAGGGCATCACAGCTAAACAAGTTTTTAACAAATGACAAAATTAGTTAATGCAGTCTCAGAAAGTGATAATGGAAAGAAGTCTTTTGCATGTAGCAGATATTTAACCATATTTCAAGGAAGTTAATCTTTTTCTGGGGGAAATGCTATTAAAGTAGATGTTGTTTATCCTATCTATTTTGAGTCACAAAACCAATGAAAATGCGCTAGGTAGAATAAAAATTGTATTCAACTGTGTTTTGTACAGAGAAGACCACTGAAATTAATAAACAAGACTAAATTAGGTTCAATAATTTAAATGGGTCTCTTCTGAGTAAAACTTAGTTGAAAATCACCCTAAGGCTGCAACCCTGGACTTATCTAGATATATGCCTCATTGAACAAAAGTGGAAGGACCTTGGCTCAGTGGTTAGAGCATTTGTTTTGAATGCAAAAGGCCACCGGTTCAATCCTTGGCATCTCCAGATAGGACTGGGAGAGATTCCCTGTCTCAAATGGTGGTGAGCTGCTGGCAGTCAGTGAAAATAATCCTGAGCTACAGGTAGATGGAGCAACTTTTATTTTCCTAAATACCCCCTATTTCTAAGTAAACATCCATAAGACCCTACTGTAAAAAGAGTCTGGTTTTCCTTATTAAATTTATCTTCTGTGCGATGTTTTATATCAGTGCCAAACCCCACACCATTTGATTGCTGAAAGTTTAATTGGACACTGTTGACCGGCCTTCCAATGTAACATGCCTGGTTAGTGCTTGGATGGAGAACCTTCCTTGTTGTTGATGTGAATATTTCCATCCCACTTTAAAAAAGGAATGACGAGCCTGTAAATGCATAGAAAGCATAAAATCATATAGTTGGAAGGGACCCTGAGGGTCATCTTGTCCAACCCCCTAAAATGCAAGAATATGCAGCTGTCCCAAGTGAGATTGAACCTGCAACCTTGGTGTTACCATTATCTAACCGACTGAGCTATCCAGTTGTGTAAGGAGGAAAATGCATAGAACCTCCCAATGTTGCTGGACTACAACTATGAGATTGCAAAGAGTGGCACCCGCTAACCCGTCATATGGGATCAAAGATCAAGGATCAAATATCTCAGAATCAGAGCAAGAAAACAACATTGTACAAAAGTAGAAGTTCATTACTGATGTGCATGTCTCAGTATTACAGAGGTGGGGAAGTCTCTGGCCCTACAAATATTACTGGACTGGAGTTAGGGTTGTAGCAGAGATTTGATTCAGTTTATATTTAAATGGGCATATATCAAATTCACACTTTCCAAAACAGTAGGTAAAGGGACTCCTGACTGCTAGGTCCAGTTGCGGACGACTCTGAGGTTGCGGCACTCATCAGCTTCCGGGTCATGTGGCCAGCATGATTAAGCCGCTTCTGGCGAACCAGAGCAGCACATGGAAATGCCGTTTACCTTTCCACTGGAGCGGTACCTATTTATCTACTTGCACTTTGACATGCTTTTGAACTGCTAGGTTGGCAGGAGCAAGGATCGAGCAATGGGAACTCACACCATCACGGGGATTTGAACCACTGACCTTCTGATCGGCAAGCCCTAGGCTCTCTGGTTTAGACCACAGTGCCACCCACATCCTTCCAAAACAATAGGTGAGCCAAAATACAGCCAGCCTTTGAAATTGACACTTTCCTGAATTTTGCAAAGCCATCCGCCAGCCAAGCAACATGAACAATAATGCATATTTTACAGGCTACTGTGCATTTAAAGGCATCTGTTAGTGAAAACAACATACAAAATCATTAGAGCAATTTGCTTGCAAAAATGTGTACATTTATCAAAACTGTGTGTGGGGGGGTTGTTTTTAGAAATCCACACAAATATGTGAATTTTTGTATGGTTGTGTTTGTTTGTTTGTTTGTTTGTTACCTCTGAGAGTGAACGTAAAACATAGCCATTAAAGCTAGTAGCCATTGGTAGCCACTGGTAGCCTTGTCGTCCATGAATTTGTCTAATCTTCTTTTAAAGTCATCCAAGCTTTTGTTGGTGGCTGTCTCCTTTATATGTACTGTTAATGTTAGTCATATTTTGAATGCTTTCAGATAGCTGGTTTTAACTTTTTTACTGGGAAGTTAAATGTTTACATTATTTTTAGATGTGAGCAAATTTGCACTCACACAGTATATTTTTTATTAAAGATTTTCATGAAATACAAAAGAATGTGCAATGTCTTCTCCCCCTCCCTTTTTTTTGGTTCACATTATAAAGTCTTTTGGTTACTTTCAGGCAGTGCCAGATTTATGTATAAGCTAAACAAGCTATAGCTTTGGGCCCCACTGTCTTGGGGCCCCCAAAAAAATTAAAGGAAAAAAACCTGGACATACCGGTACATTTCCAAAATATAAGATAAAAAGCAAATAAAATAAAACCTACATACAGCAACAGTGTTTTGTGTTGTGTAGGCTCCTGTGATGTAAGTAATGGGCCCCGCCTGCTAGCCTTCTCCCTAAAATATCACTGGCAATTATTTCACTATTAATATACTTCTTCTTAATTGTATTTCACTATTAATATGCTACTTCTTAATTGTATTTCAGTTCAACAATTACTTTTATAAAATACATATTTTTATGTGCAAATGGCTTTAGATCCCTATTAGGTCCACAAATTACCAAATAGCATATATTCAACACAAAAAAGTGACTGTTGTTGACAAAGCTGGACATATAATGGGCCCCATTACCTTCAGTAGCTTTGGGCCTTGGGGTAGGGGGTGGAGAGTGGAGGGAAGAGAGTGGGTGATAACCTTACACATTATTTTTTTTCATTTTTCACATTTCAAAGGTCTATTCCAACCATAGCTGTCAACTTTTTCCTTTTTTAAGGGAAATTCCCTTATTCCAAATAGGATTCATCACAAGAAAAGGGAAAAGTTGACAGCTATGATTCCAACCAGACAAAATCACTCACCGATGATTTCTAGCATGGCAGGTGAGTGCTGTGACCTAAGGAAAATCCATGGGGAGAGAGAGAGAGAGAGAGAGAGAGAGAGAGAGAGAGAGAGAGTCACATAGGTTTCACATTTGGCTCCTGGGCCTGAGATTCTCCACTCCTGTCCTGGGGGATGTGACACATGCTTACTTCATAGTAAACAAATAGAAGCTCACACTGCATAACAAGTTAGTTCCATTTTGGCTGGTGGAAGGAGGAGAACTGTAAGAGGGGTTTGTAATTGTTATCTTTCATAAGCAACATAAGGGAAAATTTATAACAGATTTAATAATTAAGTGATTAAGGGGAACAGATTTCCTCCCTTTCCCTTCCCCTTGTCCATCTTTTCCTGCATCCTGTTATTTTTAGCCTGGTACAGGTAATCTTCCATACTTGGCACATCTACTGACTGTCTTGTCTAAATTGAGATCCAGTTCTTCAAGTCTGATTGCAATCTGATCCCTGATACTGGAGGCTGTGAAAACTGCCCATGATGCCAGATTGTGGTCCTTGACTTAACCTGCTAAAAATTCTTCAGATAAACTCCACACACACACACACACACACACACACACACACCTCTTTGTGAAATGTTACATCTCTCACGTGTTTTGCTTTCCTCGAGAACCCAAAACTCTTTCCCATAATTGTATCTGCAACAGCTTGCCTTCTCAGCTGAGATTAGTCACATGCAATGAAAAATAATCAACTGTTTGCTGGTCCCACAATATTCAGGACCCACTTTTTGTTCTTAACCTGCTGTCTCCATTACAACGTTGTCAAATTCTGCAGCACGACTTGCAAACTTCATTTCTTTGGGTACTTTTCAGATCCACTTTCTCTTTTAATCAAGGTGCCCCCCTTTAATTTTCCTTTTAGGCACTCCCTTCTGAAACCATGCCATGTGCCACAACACCCTGATTGATTAGAGTGGAGACAGTCTTCAAATTAAACTGCTTGTATTACTAGTACGCAATAACTTGTCTTTCCACAAACCCACCTAATAGCTCTACCTCCTAAGATCAACTGAAATTGGCTCTGTGCTGTAACATAAATCTACTTTTCTCTTAAAGGAGCAACGTTCTTACTCAGTACTAGGTTTTAAGGCAAAGTGAGGTAGGGGGAGGCCCATTTCTCAGACTTGCCTGGAAAGCAGAAGGTGTTGGGTTTACCCTTGTCCCCAAGCACTCAGAAAGAATGGTGAATCTTCCTGCTGAATCTTTCCCCTGTGCAACCCATCCTTTCCCCAGCCCATCTTTGATCCTGGAAATTTACTGAGCCTGGGAGAAAAATACCAGAAGCAAAGGACCAAAGGGAGGTAAGAAAGGGGAAGGGTTCCGCTCCCCTTATCCATTTGTGCCATTTGCTGGAGAAAATATACTTGCCCTTCATTATATTGTACACAGGTAAGATCTTTGAATGAATAGTGACAACAAAAACATGGCTGCTACACCACAAGAAACCTACATCATCGACCATCACTCTGGCTCACTGAGAGAAGCTATCTCCACTTATCAAGTCGTGACATCCAGAGGGATACGGTTATGTCTGAGGAAGCAAGTTCAGTGTAGGTAGGGGAGACCAAGTCAGTGCAGACAGCAGCGGAGTTGGAAGAGTGGGTGTATACAAAAAAATACATATATGCAGGGACGTGGGTGGCGCTATGGTCTAAACCACTGAGCCTTTTGGGCTTGCCAATTGGAAGGTCGGTGGTTTGAATCCCCGCAATGAGTGAGCTCCCGTTGCTCTGTCCCAGCTCCTGCCAACCTAGCAGTTCGAAAACACGCCAGTGCAAGTAGATAAATAAGTTCCACTGTGGCAGGAAGGTAAACGGCATTTCCATGTGCTCTGGTTTCTGTCACGGTGTTCTGTTGTGCCAGAAGTGGTTTAGTTATGCTGGCCACATGACCCAGAAAGCTGTCTGTGGACAAACACTGGCTCCCTCGGTCTGAAAGCAAGATGAGCACCGCAACCCTATAGTCGCCTTTGACTGGACTTAACTGTCCTGGGGTCCTTTACACACACACACACACACACACACACACACACATACTTGGGTTACAAAAGTACAGGCATTGCCTCTCTTTTTCAGGTCATAGAGTCATTTCTACTGATCAGTTACATTCAATTGTAATGAGACTTTCGCAGGGACCCTAGGTGGTACTGGCAAACACCCTGGCACCCACAGGATGTCTGTCCTGACATACAGGGTAGCTGTTTTAGACATGATAACTATAAAGTATATCTGCGATCTTCCTTAACCTACATATGTCAGCTTGGCACAAGTGTTAGCATGGCTGCTGTGCCTGCTTTCAGATGCAAGCCGTGAGATCGAGTGCCAGCCCTTCTACTCCCTGAGGTAATCTATTTCTTTTTGCTTAATGTTTGCTGGGAGACAGGCCCTGTCTTAATCTATTACAGTGTCATTAACAAAGAAAATGTTTGCCCCACAGGGCCTCCATGGAGCTTCTAAACGATAGTGGAAATGAGGATCTAATTACTCTCCTGCTCAAAAAGGTAGTTCCTTTCCCGGTCCAAAGATGGCTATGCTCACTGCTGGGGAAGATGAACAGGAATGTCAGCAGATCTGAACCACTGAGGTCAGGAGGATGAGACTCCTGGACCTCAAGTAGTTATGTAGAACTCTTCTCATTAATATACAGGTAATAATAGTCGAACCTGGGCCACCCAATGAAGCTGCACGTTGCAAGATTCAGGACAGACAAAAGAGGCACTTCTTCACACAGCACAGAGTTAAACAAAGGTCATATCCATACCATGCATTTAAAGCACAGGGCTTCCCCACACCGAATCCTGGGAATCCCCACGAAGCTACATTTCCCAGCACCCTTAACAAGCTATAGTTCCCTGGTTCCTTTGGGGTGAGCAATCTGCTTTAAAAATGTGGTTGTAGGGATTTGTTCCCAGGAGATGTAATGATGGCCCCCAACTTGGGCTAGGCAAATTCATGGATAACAAAGCGATCAATGGCTACTAGCCACAGTTGCCATTTCCCCTCTCTAGTGCTGGAGGTTGAAATGGCTCTGAATGCCAGTTGATGGGAATCTCAAGTGGGGAGAGTTGTTGTTTCACTCAAGCACTGCTTGTGGGCTTTCCAGAGGCGTCTGTTGGGCTATTGCAATTATTTATTAATTTGTATACTGCTCATGCCCAAATGGCTTCTGTTCTTCTATACGATGCTGCACCAAGTGGACATTTGTCCTTTTCTGGCAGGACTCTGGCAAGCTACACCCACTGAGATCTTCTATTCTTTTCAGCTATGAAAGGTGCAGGAGCTTCATCCCCTAGTCTGAACTGAAGGAGACTAGATCACAGGGTTTGAAGAATCATATTAGATGAGACCTTTACCCAAATCTCTCTGTAGGCACAGTGTGGAGTGTGAGTTTGTCTTGTTTCCATGTGCATAACAAGAAAATAAAAAAACAACTTGCCACCACAGACCAAAGACTTATCTAGTCCAACTGCTACAGCCACCATGCTGATGCCAGCCATGCTGGCTATGTTCTGCTTCCATGGTCCAAGGCAGCAATGCTTCTGAAAACTAGTTGCTGGATACTGCAGAGGGGGAGAGTGCTTGTGCTCAGGTCCTACTTGTGGGTTTCCCACAAATATCTGGTTGGCCACCATGAGAACAGGATGCTGGACTAGATGGGCCTCTGGCCTGATCCAGTAGGTTTTTCTTATGTTCTCAAGCAAAGAGAAGCGAGGAGAAGGTGGGGCACCGAGACGGCTGGTGGGCACGGGGGCAGAAGGAAGCCAGGAAAGCTTCTCTGGCTGAGATAAGGATCTGGAACAGAGAAAGGTTTTGGCTGAAAAGCTCGTCTCTGTTTCAAGGTACCATTTTGAAGAATCGTGGGTGTTTATTTCCATGCCAGGCTACTGCAACTTACCCTGTGTGAACTTCCATAGCATCAAAACTCTTGGATGCCTTTTCCCTTCTCACCAGTCCTTTACTCTGCTCTTATCTAAGCATAGCAACCCTGGAATGTACCTGCTAACACAGATGCAATCAGAAAACATCACATCATCTTGCACCTGTAATCTCTTGACGACAGGGAGCAGGCATCTCGAAAACCAAGCTGTTCGGCGAGGGCACTCTTCAGTCACACAATCAACTGAAGTTTGCAATGCTTAGAACAAGCCGGCTTCTGATTGCATCATCTCTTCTAAAAGTCAACCAGGGCAGAGCAACTCTGTATGTAGAAGCCAAATAGGTGGGGCTTTGTTTTTCAGACTCCTGTTTATTCCCTCTGAGTCTTTGTTTTGTGTGCATGTGTGTTTGGCTGAGAGATTGGCGGGCAGAAGTTAATTATCTCACCTGACACCACCGTCCTGCCTGCACACTTCACAGTGAGAGACACTTCACACGGTGCTCTTTGCTAAGAGAGAAAATAATTTGATGCAACAGAGACTTTTCATTATTAACACACAGAGACACACACACACACACACAGAGAGAGAGAGAGAGAGAGAGAGAGAGAGAGAGAGAGAGAGAGAGAGAGAAAGCAAATAAATGTTTTCTCCCCTGTAGATGCTATCTCTTGTGGTTGGTGGCCTTCTTGTCGGAAAGGGAAGTTATAGCTTCTGACAGAGAAGTTCACGGGAGGCATCTTCTCTCCTGCCATAATAGCAGCTTGGTGATCTGGAGGATGGTGGAACATGTGATGCTTTGAAATAAAGTGTTTAATGCCTTCTTTTGCAAAGTAGCTTTCCTTGATAGTTAAGGCAGCAGGGAAGCCATGTAGCTGTTGGCAACCAACTGTGAAAAGAAACCTTTGGAATGGAAGGCAGCCCAGGGCCTTTATATATATATATAAAATACATAAGTAAAAGATTGGAAGGTTTCCATCTATCATACCATGCAGAAGAAAATTTTAGCTTGTTCAGCACACACACACACACACACACACCCTAACAAATGTATGTACCAACTCACCCAGTGAAGTCTTTCTTATTTAGAGCCTTCCATCCAAGTGTGGGTCTGCATCACAGGAAAGTAGGATGCCTTGCACTAAGGACATTTTTCTTTCTAGCTCAGTCTACAGTGATTGGCAGCAGCTCATCAGGGTTTCAGACAGAGAGCATTCCCAGCTCTACCTAGAGATGCTGGGAATTACTCTACCACAGAGCTATTACCCTCCTCAAATTGTTTTTCGCCTACCCTGCATCCTAGGACATCCTGCAAACAGCTGGGAGGCTGCACTGCATTCTGGGTGGTATCGCCAATGAATGTTCTGCGCTCCCCTTTTTTACCGGAGGGGATTCAGCATTTCAGAGCAGAGCTCACTTTCTGAAGATATCGCAGGGCAAATTCTCCACTATCACATCCCACAAAGCGTGCATTCCGAAATGGTGAATCAGGACAATGGTCTACCCAGTCCAGCATCCTGTGCTTCACAGTGACCATCCAGATGCCTGTGGGAAACCTGCAAGCAGGATTTGAGCACAAATGCACTCTCCCCTCCAGCAGTTTCCAGCATCTGGTATTCAGAGGCTTATTGTCTTTGACCATGAAGATAGAACATAGCTATTGTGGGTTAGTAGTCATTGATAGTTTTATCCTCCACACAAATACACACACACACACACACACACACACACACACACACCACATTTAAAGCACATGACTTCCCCAAAGAAAACTGGTAGCCCTACCCACTTGCAGGAGGTTAGCAATGGCTGCTAGCCATGATGGCTATGTTCTGCCTCCACAGTCAGAAGCAGTGACAGTTCTGAATATCATCTTCTGGAAACCAAAGCAAGAAAGAGTGTCCCCGTGCTCAAATCTTAAGGGTTTCCTACAAGCATTTCATTGGCTGCTGTGAGAATGGGAGGAGGACTGCCTGTTGGGGGCCTGAAGGACCCTGCCCTTGCCTCTTTCCACCTGGCTTGGGGTGGGGCTTGACAGGCTTCACAAGGCCTGCGGCTGCTTTTAAATTGTTTTTAATATTTATCTGTGTTGTTTTAAATGAGACCATCTTGGCTGTGAGCCCGGGAAGACCTGCACCCTGCCTTGCTGGCCCTTTCCCATCTGGCCTGGGAGAGAGGAGTGCTGACTGACTCCAACTACAAAAGCTGAAACTGTTGAACAGATTCTTGGGCTGGAATATTGTTTACAGGGGGTTGAGAGAGCTTGTTGCTGTTATTGATATTATTGTTGTATCTTTAGTTTTAGATCTTATGTTTCCATTTGGTTGTGTACTTTTTGATGTGTTTTATTTATTGTTTATGACTTCTGTTATGTTTGTAATTATGTAAATCTTGTCATGTTGTAAGCCGCCTTGAGCATAGTTTTAATTATGGAAAGGCAGCACACAAATAAAACAATGATGATGATGACGACGACTAGATGGGCTACTGATCTGATCCAGGAGGCCCTTCCTATCTTCTTAATACCTACATCTGCCCATGTTTTTATTTCAGTTAAAAATCATCCTGGTGCAAGAAGCCTCAATGAATAGATATTTTGAGACTAATTTTTCCAACATATTAGAACTTGAACCCAATTCATAGTTCAGTCCTGGCACTGTCAGCTGATAGTTATTGGGGCAAGGGTGGGGAACCTGTGACCCTCTAAATGCTGTTAGACACCAGCTTCCATCAACTACCATCAACCCAGCAAGCATGGCCAGTGACCAAGGATTATAGGTGTAATCTGGCTGTAGCTGGTTCCCTATTCCTGACCTAGCATAAGAATTGGTTTCTAAAAGGCTTGTGTTTTCTCTTACTTGTTCTCTCCCCAGCACACCTTGGATTAATCCAGAAATTATCTGACTTCTTTCCAACAACAACAAAATCAAAAGAGTGCCAACCCCCCTGTCTTACTAATTTGCTTCTCAGCCACTGAAAGAGAGACTGGAGGCCAGCCAAAGAATGTTCCCAATGCCACACAAAGTTTGTCTAGCACGATGCTTGCGAGTGGTAATTCATGGATGCAAGCAGCACACTCAGCGGGAGCCCGGCAGGTCAGGCTTTGGTTACATGCACCACAGCTAGCTGGAGGGCTGGCAACAACATCATCTGACTTGTCCTGCTGAGTTTTCTTTTCACTCCAAGATTTGAAACCTCTCCATGGAGCTCAGCGGTGCGAAGGCATTGACCCGACGGCTAAATCAAACCTGCCGTTTTGTAGGCTAAAATCCTCCAGTGCTGCTGACTAACCCAGCTGGCTCAGATAAGTGCAACACAGTGTGACCAACGGAATGAAAATGTGGCCTGATTAGAGCGCAAGTGGAGGAGGAGGCAGCAGCAGGGGCACGGGGCACCCTGCAGAAAGGACAGGCATGTAGCAAATTGTTGCCGCTTTGATAGAAACTTTAAAAGATGTTTCTGGCCTTAGAAACACAGAGTCAGGAAGAAGCTGCAAAGGCTCCCTGTCCAGCCCTGTCATGCTAGCAGGCAGCAGGACCTTCCATGGGCCAGATGCTCAAAGCCTTTGCCAACACAAGGCTAAGTCAACACTCCCGCTCACAGCTACTATTTGTGAAGTCAAGAACATAGTTTGATTGTAGTTTCCAAATGCTGGGCATATACCCCACATAAGTCAGTTTCGTAGTTTTTGTACTCTCTCTCTCTCTCTCTCTCTCTCTCTCTCTCTCTCTCTCACACACACACACACACACACACACAAAGAGAGAGAGAGAGAGTCAAACTTTTCAACAAAAGCTTCTCCTCTCTTGAGAACACACTTCAAACTGGATAAGAGCCCTAAATTTCCAAATGTACAGAAATGCATTCCGTATTCAGTAGGCTCAGCACTAGAAAGAGATAAGATCTAGAACCGGTAGCATGGGAATTACAGGGAAGCAACTGACCATGGAATACTAGGAGAAACATTGGAATGTTAAGAGCCATTTAGCAATGGGATCGAGTGGTAGGCTCTCCTTCAATGGAGATATTTAAGCAAAGGCTGGATTCATCTGTCAAGGATGTTGTAGCTACATACTCTCAAGGATGTGCCTTCCAACTCCATAGTTCCATTTATTATTATTATTATTATTATTATTATTATTATTATTATTATTATTAAAATTTGTATGTCACTTTTCCATATGAATATAGTGACTCACAAAAGAAAAAAAAATGAAAGTCAATAAATTGTTGCAATAGTAATCATATATGAAGATCACATCCACATACCAAACACACTCAAAGCACCAAGTGTCTCCAAAGAATTACTATGATTCTAGTAGCCTGCATTTCCATGGTGGCTGTGCTCCCTCCTGTGTGTCCGCCATGGAAACAAAGACTACTAGCCTCTCAAGTTACATCAGAAGGGGTTGTCCCAAGCAAGCTGATGAAAGAGGGATGAACCACCCTTTCCCCATCTCCATTATCCAGTTGATTGTCCATGTTGGTTATGGGAGAAGATACTTCCCTTCCTCTGTGAGCAGTGTGGAAAGAAAGTGGGCTAGTGATGGAGGGACAGAGCAATATGCAGGTCCTCCACCAGCTCATTCACTCACCAGCAATAGCAGTTAAATGCAAGACTTTGCCAAGGGAACTGTTAGTATATAGAGTTTATCTGCAGCAGCAGAAGTCAAGTGTAGTAAAAAAAAAATCCTTGCTTGAGCACACCTTTAGTTGAAAGGTATTCAGACTGGTATAAAATAAGGAAAGTTATGTTTATTAAAGGAAGCACATTCTGGTTATGAAGGAGTTCTATAACCCTAGTTATCTATTTGGAGAAACAGAGAAGCCGTGCTTGCCCCTTTGTTCTCAGAAGATAGATCCAAGATGACCTTGAAGTCCAGGGAAAGAATGTGAGGAGGAGCAGGGTGTTGTAAACAGGCTGCAACCTGAGACACATCACTCTAAACATCAAAGAGATAGAGAGATGTCAGCATAGAGAGAAAGGGACAAGGATAGTCTGGGAAGCTGGAGGTCCCGTACTTTATCTGTCTTGACCCATGCAAACCCCTTTCAGCAAGCTGAGTTGCACCCAAACTTCCAAGAAGAACTGGGTCCTTGTCTCTGCTTCTCCTATCTGTGGGCTTTGTTTTCTCTGTTGATGGATGGTTTTAGTTTTGTTGCTGTTTCCAAGACTACTTCTGTCCCGCTTCCACACCTGCATTCCACCCTGGCACTCTTGTCTTTGCCTGCATCGGAGGGTTTCCTCTATATTTTGGAAACTTTCCCAGGCAATTGTAATATAAAGACGGCATGTGCTGAACTAATAAATAATTATGTGGCATTTGGAGAGAAGAAAAAAGCATCCAGATGTAAAAGCAACAGTTCATCAGCAAAGCAATGAACTCACCAAAGGGGGGGGGTGGAATATAAAGGCAATGCCCCCTTCAATACACTCCTTTTATCATTTCCCGCCAGCCGGCAGGTGAAAGGAAAAACAGTCAATAGACACGGTGACATTTTTCAAAGCCGGCAGAAATGGTGTTCAGAGCTGCGGGGAATGAAAAGAGAAGGCACCAGGAGGGAAATGTATTGTAGGTGCCCTGTGGGTTCATTTTTAATCTGTGCCTCTTCATTGCGCCAAGTCCTCAAAGGGAGGGTGGGCTGTTGGTTCTCTCTCTTCCCCTCCCTCTGCTCATATGTTTCCCCTTTCCCCCATCTAAATCAAAAGGACACCAAATTGACATTTTAATTTAGCCAATAGCACAGAGTGCCAAGTTCGTTCTGGCCTCTTCAGATATTTAGCAGGGGAAATATTAACAGATCTCTGTACAGTTTAGCACCAGAAGACATCTGCAATGGCACAACTCTGTTTATTCCTATAAGGTGAGATGCATCACCTAATGGGGACAAAGGCATCATGAACACTCTTTTAAAAAGAAGATGGAAAGATAAATCCAATCGAATAAAAAGTGGTTGTGAAACTCAGGCCTAGAGCTGAAATGAATTTGCCCCCCCCCCCCCAAACCACTCCATCCGGCCCTCAGGATTTTCAAAGAGCGGCTTCAGCTTTCACCTACCTGCAAAATGGTCATCATCATCATAATACTCGGCTACTTTACAGCAGGTGGGGAAGCTACAGCAGGTGGGGTAACCCTTTCCCCAGCCACATTTCTTACTGGCCTTGCTTTGCACCCTCCATGAGTGTTTCTGCCTGGCTGGAATGTGTCCTTGCACTCTGATGATGCCTTTTGCTTGCCTGAATGGAGGATGGATAGAGAGGTGTGTGAGAGTATGTGTAGAAACATGTAGAAATCTCACAAACACACCCCAAACTGTTTTCTATGCATGCCTTTTTCTATGCCCTCCAGATTGACCTTGAGATCGATATAACGATATGGGAGGAGAGCTGTTACTGCTCCCCCCCCCCTCTTTCTGGAAGGCACAGAACACTTCAAATAGTATTATCTACAGTCAGTGGAAATCAACATCTCTCCACAGTTTACAAGATCAGATCCATTGCAGAAGTGACATTAAATCCATTGGTCTGTTTGCATAGACCATCATATATCAGAGCAAAATTAAAGGCAGTCATGTCTAATTCTAGGACATGCCTTTACTTCAGCTAGCGATTCTCTCAAGGCAAGTTTCCAAATGGAACCGCTTTTCTACAATAAACACAGAATGCAACATGAATGCCACCTTCTAGATCTGATCTAGGAGTTTAGGATTATCAGAAATGTTTAAAATACCCCATGATACATATCACATCATCATATACTAAGCACTGGTACAGGGGTGGAATTGTTGTTGTTCAGTCATTCAGTCGTGTCCGACTCTTCGTGACCCCATGGACCAGAGTATGCCAGGCATGCCTGTCTTTCACTGCCTCCTGCAGTTTGGTCAGACTCATGTTGGTAGCCTCGAGAACACCGTCCAACCATCTCGTCTTCTGTCATCCCCTTGTGCCCTCAATCTTTCACTGCCTCCCGCAGTTTGGCCAAACTCATGCCAGTCACTTCGAGAACACTGTCCAACTATCTCGTCCTCGGTTGCCCCCTTCTTCTTGTGCCCTCCATCTTTCCCAACATCAGGGTCTTTTCCAGGGAGTCTTCTCTTCTCATGAGGTGGCCAAAATTTTGGAGTCTCAGCTTCAGGATCAGTCCTTCCAGTGAGCACTCAGGGCTGATTTCTTTGAGAATGGATAGGTTTGATCTTCCTGCAGTCCATGGGACTCTCAAGAGTCTCCTCCAGCACCATAATTCAAAAGCATCAATTCTTCGGCGATCAGCCTTCTTGATGGTCCAGCTCTCACTTCATAGATAGATAGATAGATAGATAGATAGATAGATAGATAGAGCTTCTTCCTGAGGCAATCCCATCCAATCAGGAATCAAATGGGCACTATTTTGACATCATAGCACCACAGAGTTAATCAGATTCTGCCACATGATAACTGAAGTCACAAATCAGAGTGAGGGGACTGTGGTTCTTTCTCTCACTCAAAAATTCCCTAAAACTTCCTACCCATTTCACGGTCCCTCAGCTGCAAATCTTGTTGTATGTGTTTACAAATTCCTGCCCCCACTCCCAAATAAAACTTGCTCTGTTTCAGCTCAGTCCAAATCTGTCTGGCCAATTTACTTCAGATATTTCAACCAAGCTTCCTTTCAGGGACAGAGAGTTTACTGTCATTTTTTATTTGAATTTGCATGCCGCTTCCCCAACATAAATAAGCTCAAAGCAGCTCACAACAAAGCAAAAATAAAAACCAATGCCTTCATCGCAGCAACAAATACTAAATGGTTTTAAAACGTAGCATGGCAATCCAACAAATAGCTCAGTTTGATGATCTGAACATTAGAGCGTTTTAGTGTCATTATAAAACAAATTATCAATCATTACAATATATCAGCTAATGGCAAATAATACAAACATTTCAATGCAGTAACATGTCAAGAATAATATAACCAGCAGTCCATGCGTAGCAGTACTATACCGAATGGTACGAAAAGTAAAAAGTGTATAAAATGTTTCATAGAGGCTAAAAATGGAAAGTTTATATGAAATAAAATGAGCACATTAATTTCTGTCACATAAAGCTTCACCTGTAATGCTAAGCTATGGTCCCAATGTTAGTGCTAAAAATGATCCTAGAGCAAGAGGGGAAACTGCAGAAGGAGCAGAGCATCTAAAATTGGAATTGCCAATACCTGTAAGTGTTACATAATCAAAACTGCAGATATCAGAATCATTGAAATGCAGCAGCTCCACATTTTGAGTGTGCTACACCACGAAAGGCCCTGAGTGGTGCTCATCACTTCCAAACCTTCATATAAGCATATTCTACAGAACAATCCTGCCTCTAATTCATTGAGCAAGGTCAAATGTTTTAGCACCAATCATGCACACATGTGCAGTAACCCAGAGGGCCATGGAAACAACAAGAAACTTTGCACATGTTGCTCTTGAAGCGCATCCACAATGCCACAGCATTCGTTACTACATGGGCAGAACTCACAGTTCACTTAATCCGATGGACACCCAGTAACAGCAGAGTAACAGCAGAGCCATTGGGGCAAAATCTCTGTGTTAGGTCTAGGTTTGTATATTATCTATTTATTAAGAGATTTTTGCACTGCCTTCCACAACATTCTCAAGGTGTGGTGGTGGTGGTGGTGGTGTGTGTGTGTGTGTGTGTGTGTGTGTGTGTGTGTATAACATCACAATGTAATAAGTGTAGTGGAAAACAAGCAGGAAATAAACTGAGCAGATATTGTAAATAAGCACCAGCAAGGGCAGGAGGTGCTGAAATGTTATCTGTGAAGGCACCTGCTAGTTCAATGGGAAGGTGTGCCACAATGGAAAAGGTTCTCCCTTTCGGAAGGATGGGTAAATCTGTCAATATCTGTTTGTCCCCATTTCTCATTTTTTTCCATTCTTAAGTTTAGTTATCCAGAGTTCCACATTTCAGTTTGCAATTATTATTCTTTAAAGTCCTCATGAAAATCTATCTGCATTTTAGTGCAAATGTCTCCCAATGTACTCATTTTTGTATGCAATTTTGCCCAACGTACACATTTTTGCAGTCTCCTCTAATCTCATGCATTTTTGTATGCTACTTTCACTTATATGCATTTTTATACAAACTTTACCCTAGTATATTCTTCTTTTTACACATTTGTGGGCTTTGGAAAATGCAGAGAGGTGCACATTTCAGAGGATTTGTTTTGGTTCCTTTGATTGTGAACAGAAGTGATTTTCTCTCCCATCGCTACTCTCTGGTCGCAGCCAATTGAACCTCCCTTGGCTGCGATACTATCAAGTGGGGGCTCAGCAGATGAATACAATAATTATGCTGGGAGTATGGCTGACGGTTCTCCCATAGGCAACCTGGTTCCAAGTTGTCCCAGGTTGTTGTGTTGGTGATGATCTGCTTCCCAGGGAATCTAAGATTGATTTCCATGCCAAAAGTGGATCAGTGCCCCCCCCCCAGAAAACCAGAATTATTTTGAGCATCTTTTAAGCAAAATTTTTGAGAACCCTTAAGCTAGGTCATCTCCCACTAGGTCTCCTGTTCCATTACCCAGGGAGCTGTCTGAACTCAGAGACCTTCTTGTTTCCTTTTCCTGCTTCTTCCCCCCCCCCCCCAAAAAAAAGACTCTGATTTCTGTGAAGCTTTAGAGGGCGTCGAATGAAACAAAGGTGTTTGCAAGGTTAAGATACTCTGTGCCTCAACTTATCATAAAAGGTTCACAGCAATTTACAGCTGCGGCAGCAAAGAACTCTTCACGGGGGGAAGTGGAATGCAATTTAAGAGGCCCAAATTAAATAGGAGGCTGCTGCAGCCCTCACACTGCTTCCGATTTAATCCCCGACTAACGTCAAAGATTTGTTTCATTTTCTGGCAGGTTGTTCGCCCCAGGAACCCCAGAGGTTAGCTGTATCTGGGACTGCTATTGCAGGACGCTTTCCACTGAGAAATCACATGGGACCTGAGCCTGAAAAATGTACCAGATGTTCACTATAATAAATAAGAAACAAAAGTGGGGAACTGCTCCAGGACACAATTTTCAATGTGAAGGTAACCTCGTTTGCTAGCGCTATGGGCCCAAGGTGATTTTTGCTAGGGAATGGGATGCCAGCCGAGTACATAGGCTTGCCAAGTAGGAAAGGGATATGAATAAGGTTTGTATAGGCATTCTGTGATCGGCTAAGGTTGAATTAAGCCCAGTAGGTCCGGGATGAGAAAACTGTGACCTTCCCGATGTTGTTTGACTCCAATTCTCACCAGTGCCTGCCCGTTTGGCCAACGGTCAGGACTGATGTGAGTTAGAATCACTGAAATGTCGGGTCTTATAGTACAACTCCCTGCAGTGCAGGAATCACAGCTAAAGAACCCCTGTCAGACAACCACCTATCTTCTGTTTAAAAACTGCCATTGAAAGAGAGTCCACCAGCTTCTGAGGCAGTCTGTTCAGTGGAACAGCTCTTACCATCAGAAAGTTCTTCCTAATATTAAGATCTTCCCAGGGGAGAGACTGGGCGAATAAAGGAAAGCTCCCAGGTGAGAGCTGGGAGGGTCTTTCTATGTGAGACAAGGATTAAGAGCTGCCTTTGAGAGAGGACTCTACATTTTGTTTTGCTTTTCTTTTTCTGTTTTTTTTTTTAATAAAAAAGATTTGATTCTTTTATTTCATTGCATTATAAAAAAAGCTCTAATGAAATCTTCTGGGGGAGAATTAAAGTTCCTCCTGATGTTTAGTTGGAATCTTCTTTGTTGTAATTTGAACCCATTGGTTTGGGTCCTATCCTCCGAAGCAGCAGTGAACCTGCTTGCTCCATCTTCCATGTAATAACGATTCGTATGTTTGAAGATGCTCATCATATCACTTCTCAGTCTTCTCTTCTCCAGGCTTCTCAGGCTTCTCTTCTCCTCAAAAATCCTCATAAGGCTTGGTTTCCAGACCATTTTTTCATCCTGGTCAAGCTCCTCTACACACATTTCAGCTTGTTAATATCCTTCCTAAACTGGTGCCCAGAGCTGAACACAGCACTCCAGGTGAGGGTCTGATCAAGGAAGAATAGAGTGATACTATTAAGTCTTCCCATGATCTGGACACTATACCTCGGTTGATTATTGGGTGGTATTCCACTACAATTTTTGCACTTGAACAAGGGGAATTCCCCCAAATCTTCCTCTCCTGACAATGCTCTGTGCTGACTCCAAATATGTTCAGGAAGACAAGGGGAAGAAGGAGATGGGAGATCAATGGGGAAAATAATTCCACCATAAAGAAGGCTGATCACCGAAGAATTGATGCTTTTGAATTATGGTGCTGGAGGAGACTCTTGAGAGTCCCATGGACTGCAAGAAGATCAAACCTATCCATTCTGAAGGAAATCAGCCCTGAGTGCTCACTAGAAGGACAGATCCTGAAGTTGAGGCTCCAGTACTTTGGCCACCTCATGAGAAGAGAAGACTCCCTAGAAAAGACCCTGATGTTGGGAAAGATGGAGGGCACAAGGAGAAGGGGACGACAGAGGATGAGATGGTTGGACAGTGTTCTCGAAGCTACTAACATGAGTCTGGCCAAACTGCGAGAGGCAGTGAAGGATAGGCGTGCCTGGCGTGCTCTGGTCCATGGGGTCATGAAGAGTCGGACACGACTGAACGACTGAACAACAACAAAAACTATCTATCTATCTATCTATCTATCTATCTATCTTTCTATCATCTATCCATCACCATCATTTACCTTATGCAATCTCTTGCTCAAAGAAAGCAACAGTTGAACTCAGGTAATGATCAATGCATGATTGAGTTACTGGGGGTTGTCATGAATCCCCCCCCCCCCGGAAAAGAAACATCCCCACTTTCTTATTAAAAATGTAATGGGGGTAATTTGCACAAGTCTAAGACCTTCCTTTTAGGAAGGATTTTCACCTAAGCCTTCTGCATACTGACTTGGTAGTCCCTTGTCACATTGACACTGTAACAGTCCAGAGCCCAGCCTGGAGAATGACTCCATCTGTCTCTCCTTGACATGTGTGCCTCTCTAATGGCAAGAATGCTATTTCTCCACAAAGCCTTTATTTCATTTTATTTGCCATCTATGCCGATGCCCAAAGGCAACGCTGACTTCAGATCACCAGCTGGCTGTAGTGGAGGGAACCCTGGTTTTTGCTTCTGGCAAATCCACAGTTCTATCAACATTTAATCATCTGTTCTGAAATTACTGCAGTGAGTGTGGGACACTTCAAGCCTGCGATATGTGCTACTAAGCCTTCCAGGTGACCATATGTTGAAACATTTTACAGCATAATCAGCGTTCCTCTGGGTGGAGGCAGCCTGCATTTCCTGTTTGCCGGAGTGTGAACATCAGAGTAGCATCCAAAAGAATCCTCCCAAAAGATTCAACAGTGATTGTTGCACATAGTCTTAGCAGAAACAATTAATTCTGCAACATGAAGATTTTTCACAGCATTTTGCATATACCCAACAGCACAGTTCACCAGCCTTTTTTTTGGACCTGTGGATACAGATCAAATTTTGAGACAGTGCTGGGGCACCAGTCACAAAATAGCTGCCGGTAGAAGAGGTTGTCATGACACAAAATTAGAGAGACAGCTATTGTCAACAACCTTGTGTTTACCTTGGGAAGTCATCTATGTCCTGCTGGTGAAGATCACACAATATGCATTTTACACAAACACACTGATGCCCCTGAGGTGGTTTGTGTCACCCTCAGATTTTCTTTGCCTGCTGTGCCAAAACCCCTATCCCCCATGTGTGTGTGTGTGTGTGTGTGTGTGTGTGTGTGTGTGTGTGCAGTGGCGTAGGAAGGGCGGGGTGTAGGGGGCGCTCCGCCCCGGGTTCCAGGCCAGGGGGGTGACACTCCCTGGCCCCTCCCCTGCTGCCCGGCACCCTGTCCGTTGCTCCCGCGGGGAACTGGTGAGCAAGCGGCAGGTCGTGGGGCTGCCCGACCCACCGCTCGCTCATTGCCTTGCAGCAGCGCCAGCCGGATGCATCCGGCTGACGCTGCTGCTCCTGCGGTGAGCCAGCAAGTGAGTGGTGGGTCGTGGGGCTGCCTGACCCGCCGCTCGGATGCACTATGCATGCCCAGAATTCTGGGCATGCGCAGTGCATCCGATGCATCGTGGCGTCACAGCACACGTGCTGTGGTGCCCCGCCCCCAGGGGGTGACTCCGTGCCGCCACCCTGGGCTGCGTGGAGGCTTTCTCCGCCACTGTGTGTGTGTATAGGTCTGCCATGGCTTAGAACCTTGGAAATTTGGGGTTCTAAGGTGCATGGGAAGCTTCACAAGTGCAGAAAGCATGCTGCCTCAAAATACCATCTTCCACAAGTTGGAGAGTAGCAGGAACGCTTTCGGAGATGAGGCTGTCGCAAACACTGCCCTCCTTCATGTCTTTGCTTAACTCATAACAGCCAAAGAGGACTAAAGCATCTTATGCAAATCTGAGCAGAGCCTGAAATGAGAGGTTTTCTTTGGCTCTCTGAAAATTGGCTAGAAGCTACAGATTGCCTCCATAACTCTTAAGCATGGCACCCTGACTGATGGAATTTAATACTGGTCTATTAGATAGAATGCTGTTTTGTGACAGTTTTAAATAGAATACTATTTTGTGCCTGAAATCATTACATCTCCCTGAATAAATTTCCCTGGTCTCTGCGTTTTGCAAGCCTAAAAACCTTGCATGGGTGTTTGAGTCAATGTTGCATGTGGTGTAATATAGAAAAACGGATACGGCTGCCTGAATTAAATACGGAGAGTTTACATAGGTAACCGCTTCCATTTTTCTATATATGCACACATCATCATATACCAACTCAGTTGTCTGAGTGGCAGGGTTTGCATAGCTTAAAAGGCACATTTTTTTTTTAAACAAGATTGTGGTATCACTAGTCTTGGCATGGGGTGGGGGGACAGGCTTTGCAGAAATACAAACAACCTTTAGAAAATATATCAGCGAGAGGAAGTCATAGCCCAAAGAAAGCTGAGCATGCTCAATAGCCACAGGGGAAATGGGTGGGGCCAAAGACACCAACTTGTGAGGGAGTTTGAAGGGCTGATGATGGAAGGGTGTTGGGGGGAGCCAGGGGGTGGAGCTGAATGTGATGGTAGTACGACTTCAATGGCTGTCAGCATCTCCTCTCTGGGGCTCAGCTTCCTCCTGTTGCTGCCACCACAGGCTGGGGGCTGCTTTCTCCCTTTCACCTCAGTGGCAGGAGGAGGAGGAAAAGGAGACACTCATTGAAGCCATACCACACTCAGCTCTGTGCTCGGCCTCCTCTGCCCCTATATTTTTAAAAGCATGCCCCCCCCAAAAAAATTGGGGGTCCCAGAAGAGCTGAACCCCTAGGAGTTGTAGCCTATGGGTGGGAGTTAAAACAGAATGGAGCATTCCAAATAGTAGAACTTTATACGGCAACATTTTGTTGCAGCCCTCACTTGTTCAGACTGTTGTTGTTCAGTTGTTCAGTCGTGTCCGACTCTTCGTGACCCCATGGACAAGAGCACGCAAGGCACGCCTATCCTTCACTGCCTTTCGCAGTTTGGCCAAACTCATTTTAGTAGCTTCGAGAACACTGTCCAACCATCTCATCCTCTGTCGTCCCCTTCTCCTTGTGCCCTCCATCTTTCCCAACATCAGGGTCTTTTCTAGGGAGTCTTCTCTTCTCATGAGGTGGACAAAGTACTGGAGCCTCAACTTCAGGATCTGCCCTTCTAGTGAGCACTCTGGGCTGATTTCTTTAAGAATGGATAGGTTTGATCTTCTTGCAGTCCATGGGACTCTCAAGACTAGTTCAGACTAGTCTTTCTTTAAAAAGAGGAGCATAATTAAAACAGGTTGAGAAACACAGACAGATTATAAGAAAGAGGGTGAGTGGAGAAATAAGGCGCTTGCACATTTCTCCAGGGTCCTTGAGAAACACTAGCTTTCATGTAAAGCAGAGGTGGGAGTCCTTTTTCAGCTTGAAGGCCACATTCTAAGAGCCACATGTCAACTATGGACAGGGCCAGAGGCAAAATCGTACAAAGCAATGGGTGCTTTTTATAGTAGACTAGATTTTCCCCCTAGGAGTTGTAGCCTATGGGTGAGAGATTTCACTTTCTTGGGTTCCATGATCACTGCAGATGGTGACAGCAGTCACAAAATTAGAAGACGCCTGCTTCTTGGGAGAAAAGCAATGACAAACCTAGACAGCATCTTAAAAAGCAAAGACATCACCTTGCCGACAAAGGTCCATATAGTTAAAGCTATGGTTTTCCCAGTAGTAATGTATGGAAGTGAGAGCTGGACCATCAAGAAGGCTGATCGCTGAAGAATTGATGCTTTTGAATTATGGTGCTGGAGGAGACTCTTGAGAGTCCCATGGACTGCAAGAAGATCAAACCTATCCATTCTCAAAGAAATCAGCCCTGAGTGCTCACTAGAAGGACAGATCCTGAAGCTGAGGCTCCAGTACTTTGGCCACCTCATGAGAAGAGAAGACTCCCTAGAAAAGACCCTGATGTTGGGAAAGATGGAGGGCACAAGGAGAAGGGGACGACAGAGGACGAGATGGTTGGACAGTGTTCTCGAAGCTACTAACATGAGTTTGGCCAAACTGCGAGAGGCAGTGAAGGATAGGCGTGCCTGGCGTGCTCTGGTCCATGGGGTCACGAAGAGTCGGACACGGCTGAACGACTGAACAACAACAACAGATTTTTTCCCCTCCACACACACAGCCTTCTTGATCATTCAGGCAAGCAAGAGGCATTATCAGAGCTCAAGGGCACATCCCTGTCAGACAAAATCATTCGGAGCTATGAAGCAGGACCAGATAAAAGAAAGTTCTTCATGCAGCACCTAGTTAAACTATGGAATTCACTGCCACAGGAAGCAGTGATAGCCACCAACTTGGATGGCTGTCAAAGAGGATTAGACAAATTCATGAAAGATAAGGCTGCCAGTGGCTACTAGCCATGAGGGTTATGCTGTACCTCCACAGTTGGAGGCAGCGATGCTTCTGAATGCTAGTTGCCAGAAACTGCAGGAGAGGAGAGCGCTCCTGTGCTCAGTTGTTGCTTGTGAGTTTCCCATTGGTCTGCTTCAGATTGACTTGTTCAGAAACTTTTTTCATAGGAAACACAGCAAAGGAAAGATACAGCCACCATATGATGGTCCAGTTGTGGGTGAAAACAAAACAACATTTTCTGTATGTATTGGAGGCAGATGTAGCCAGTGTGGAACTGGATTCGAACTCCAATCCAGTGCAGCCCAAGAACAAGGGGGGGTGGGGTGGGAAGTGTAGTCCCAACATCTGAGTAGCACCCTTCCTTTAAAGAATGGGATTCCCAGGGGTTAAGAATAACCAGCAAGTCAAAACACGTTGTCTCTGTGTTCAAATGCATAATTACTTTATTGATAGTCACTATAAAACAAAAATACAATGAGATGAAAACTCCAAATGAAGCTTTTCCGTGGGGGTGGGAATCCATATAAGCTCCGTGGGATGCCTGTTAACTCAAAAGAATCAATTGTATCCCAATGAAAGCCTGCAATCATAGGCATAAAAAAATACTAGATAATATGCGGATAATCAAATAAAGACCCGCTCACTCTGAGCCTCTCTAGGCACTTACTCTATTCAAAGTTAACTTTGTAAGGTTTATACCGGAATGAATGAGTAGCTGCCTTCAATTTCAAGGATCCGTCTTATCCCTACAACAGTCTGCAACAGATTTACAAAACGCAAGGAAATTGCCAGTTTTTTTTTTGTACCGATGTATTTTAATGAAAAGCTGATATTGCAGAAGCTTATATCCAGAATTACATAATATCCACGTGATATTAGAGCTGAGTGTCACCCAATGAAATCAGTTTGCATACCTTGCAGTGAACTTGATGTTATGGGACAGCTTACAAAGGCTGTAAATAAATAAAACGAATCAATTCAGAAGAAATGAGACCTGTGACAAAATGTTGCTGTGCAAATTTGCCTTCTGACAGGAGTGCTCCTCTTCAGGATTCCAACCAGACAGCCATGCCTTCCTTTAGCATTTGCCATTCCACCCACCCACACAATTTCCATTTCATGGCTACTCAGCATGCTCATTCCTTATTAAGTTGTTGAGGGGTTTTTCTCTCTCCCTCTCTTTAGGGTTCTCTCTCTCTCTCTCTCTCTCTCTCTCCTGTAAATTGAGGTTCTCTTGAGCATGCTGATGCTCTCTTTTTTCACTATCATTATTTTGGCACCAATCCTGTTGGCACTCACTACCTGAGTTTGCTATTGGGGGGGGGGGGGGGAGAGACCATAGAATCACAGAACTGTAGAGTTGGAAAGAATCACCTCGTCCAAACTCCTGTAATGCAGGAATCTTTTTGCCCGATCTGGGGCTCAAACGCATGACCCTGAGATTAAGATTATCAAAACGTTTAAGATTATCAAGATTATTAAAATTATCAGTTGGTTAGAACCATCAGTTCGGGTCCTATCCTCTGGAGAAGCAGAAAACAAGCTTGCTCCATCATCCATGTGACAGCTCTTCAGATATTTGAAGATGGCTGTCCTATCACTTCTCAGTCTTCTCCAAAATGTACCCAGCTCCCTCAACCGTTCCTCACAAAGCTTGGTTTCCAGACCATTGGTTGTCTTGGTCAACCTCCTCCACACATGCTCCAGCTTGCCAACATTCTTTTGAAACTGTGGTGCCCTGAACTGTACACAGGACTTCAGGTGAGGGCTGAAGGAATTGGTGGTTCCGGCTTCACATATGGCGGGGGGGGGAGTTATTCCATAGAAAGGGGCAGTATCAGGAAACACCCTATGATCTTCTGCAATGTGAGAGTAGAATCTCCCCAGATGTTCTAAGTGATCTCACAGAGCTATACAGCTGTGAGCAGGATTACACTACAAGGATACTTTTCTTCTGATCAAGCTTCTTAGCTGAGCCATGAGAAACACAACATCATTACTGACCAGAATGACTTCTTGAAAAAAAGCTTTGAAATCAAGCTTTTCATTGTGATCCGCATTGCTCAATGTGAAAACTCAAAAATCGTCAGGCTTCAGCCACCGCTTATCAGAATTTGTTCTATAGCTCAAATACATCTGTAGGATTTCCAGGACTAAAATATCTGAGATCTGCTTCCAAACGTTTACTGTTCATAAAACTAAAGGGCTTCTAAGAGTAGATTTTGCTTCTTAAATTCTAATCTCAAGAGCGAAAGCTGTGTTTTGCCCACATAAAACATTACATTTGCATATTATCAAATAAGCCACATTCCTGCTAGAATTATTAGTAAAGCAATGAACAAACACAATTTTATTATATTTCCTCCTGTTCTGTTTTAATTTGAAAAGACCTTCAGCAAGAAATACAGCCACAGCCCTTAAAATGCCCATGCAAAATTGGACCATCTAGGGTGCTTCCGCTAGCAAAATCCAAATGCAGCCATGTACCGTTCCAATTTCAGTTTCTATATGAACCGAGACTAGATGACCCAGCAGAAGCTGGCATTGTATGTAAGATAAATCACCAACCGTAAATAATTTTCTCAAAACCCCTTTTGAGGAAACTGTGTTCAAAACCACACACCGCCCATACTTTCTGCAGCATCTTCTAAAAATGTGTGTTGCTCTTATGGATGCTTGCAAATATTATACCTTCACTGGGGAGGGGAGTTAATTGCCCTCACCACATCTGCCGCCCCCTATCACAGTGTTTTGCAGCCATTCCTGCCAAATAGTCAGGAGGCCTTTTATAGAACTGTCACATACTTTGCAAAAATAAATGAATAAATGCATAAAGAAGATCACAGGTTCAGTCTCTGGCATCTCCAGTTAGGGCTGGGAGGGGATCCTGCCTGCAATACTGGGGAGCCTCTACCAGTCAATGTGTATGATACTGTTGGAGACATCAGAGGAAGAATGGTGGAGATCGCACCCCCTCTTCTCCTGCACTTCCCAGAGAAGAGGGAGGCAGTATAGATTTACAATGGTGGTTTGCAGAAGGTCATAGTTCAGAGGCTGCAGAGGGGAGAAGCTGGGAAATATTGGGAGAGGAGCAGCAGGAAGAAGAAGCACCAGCGGAGAGACAGCTGACTGACTCGGTGTCTTTAGAAAGCATTCCAGACCCCACCCCTCTCAGGACCAGGTGTGCATTGAGAGTAGTAGAGGCAGAAAGCACAGATCAGCTGACAAGAGGGGTGACGCATAATAGGAGAGACAGAGGGGACTTTACTCGGCGCAACGCCATTATCCAAGAGGTGACATCCCATCTCTCTCTCTGTGAATATTGAATAAAATACCTTGGTAAGAACTTCTTGTTTTTTTTCCATTACTAGAAGCTTGCTGTGAGGGAGGGGGATCAGATTCCCTGAAGCCTGACAGTTACTAGGCTATGTTGACCAAATGTCTAAATGTATAAGGCACTTCCCTGTATTCCTGTGTAATCATGTATGTACCCTGGGGTGTTTGCCAAGTGGGGGAGGGATGTCAGGGGTGGTCGATGAACCCTGATTTTGAATCAGCCCACACACTTAGCCCAACTTGAAGGCCCATTTTTTTGAGAGGGTGAAATTTGCATCTTGAGCATGCTCAGAAATTTATTTTCAAGCTCAGGGCAAAGTCAAAGAACACTGCTGTGAGCACTTCCGATGGCTGGTTGCCATTCTCCACCTTCTGAAAGGTGTGTGGCATTACCAAAAAGGGAGAAAGGGGCTGGCAAGGATGATTACTTATTTTAAAATGAACTTGGACTCTAATAGTTCCAAAGTGTCAGGCTTCGGGGAATTGACTTCCTCCCCCATGGCCATAAATGAGCAGATCAAATGAAAGGGAATTCTTACCAGTTAGTTTCTTTAATAAACACAGTGAAGGACAAAAGAAAGCCTCTAAGCAGAATGGTGGTGCTCCCAATTAAGGTCACCCCCATCCTGATTAATCTATGCCACTCCTACGTCTTGTAATCTGAGTTTGTAACCTCTGCGTTTCCTGTTCTGACACTTTCTGAGCCCTCTGTGACTTTGGGGTGGCTGGGTGGGGCCTATCCAGAGACAGTGAATCTGTTGACTCTCTCTCTTCTCATGTTTCTTCTGCTAGCTGTTCCCCATCCAAAATTTCCCAGCTTTTCCCTTCTGAACCATGCCCCTCTGCAAACCACTGTTCCAAATTTATACTGTCCTCCTGCTCTTAGGAAGATTCAGAATCGGGAGGAGGAGGTGACTCCCACCATTCTTCCTCAGTGCAGCCCTCCTCAGCATGGTCCCCGACACAAAGGAACCACAAACCCTGGGTGAGCACCAAGACACCTGGATTCCCACACTGCTTGGAGATTGGAGTGGTATGTGACAACTATGTCAAGCCCCCCCCCACACACACACACTTCATGGTGTTATCCAATGCACTTGGTCCATTAGCAGAAGGATATACACTTGCACAGCAGAATCTTCCCCTCTCCTCCCCACATGCATACCCCACACCCTCCCCAAATCTCCTCCAGAAAGTTGTGGGGAAACCCAGAAAGATTTTTAGGGGATATGTGGCAGGGGAAAGGGAGTTCCATTGAGCAAGCAGACATCTTTGCACTAATGGAATGGAATGCCTGTCCTTTATATCCTATGATCTCAGGGCAGTCAACAAGAACAAAATCATTTGAAATAGCAATCCATTAACAAATGTGAGCACCACAAGTTTTAATCAAGCACAATTTGCTCAGTATTAATTCCACACCACCCCGTAAATAGCCGTTTTTTCTTTGTTTAATTAAATAGAAAATCTCATCAGAAATAATTAGCAGAAGGCACATTTCAGTCCGGAACATTAGAGTCCTAGCAGCTGCCCTGCCTAGTGAAATCCAACTCTGCAGACTGAAGCATTTGCCTGCCTGGGGTCTCTCTTGGAACTTGGACTGGCCACCCAGGATGGCAATTGAACCCTTCTAGACAAGAAGGGTCATAAATGGGCTTCCTGTTTGGCCCGGGAATTTGCGTGAGCAGTACAAGTTGCCTTACACCAAGCAGACAAATGTTCAATCTAGCTCAATAGTGTCTACGTTGACTGGCAGCAGCTCTCCAGGGTTTCTGACAGAAAATATTTCCTAGTCCTACCTGGATATGGGGGGATTGAACCTGGGGCCTTCTTCCTGCAAGGCAGATGCTCTCCCACTGAGTGATGGTCCTTTCCCTAATAGCAGGTTTCCTGGCTCTGATATCAGGCTTGGCTTCTTGGTTGTGACTGTTACACTACACTAACTAACCTTACACTAACTAACCATGGCTCAGGCCTGGACATCTCTTGATTCTGGATCCTCACCCTGGTATATTATAACTTCCCTGGGAAACCTGAGAAAACACCCAAATTCCAAAATGTCATGTCAAACACTTTGCCTGTGGATGCCAGGGTGGAGCAATTGCTTCAGTTTCTATGTCTTGATAGGTCAGTTCACCACATTTCTCTCTCTCTCTCTCTTTTAAGAAAAGTGTTTCCCCTTCAGAATTTTCTGCATTTTAGTGCATTTTTAATATACACATTTTGTATGCAATTGAGCCTAATTTACACGCTTTTGCAAACAGTTTCCCCATTTTGGCATGATCCTCTCCTCTGTTTGATTTTGAACCTGGGACTTTCTGCTTGCAAAGCAGATGCTCTACTACTTGGCTGCAGCTGCAGACTTTTGGCCAGTACATTCCCCTTCCCATTAGGGAATGAAAAGCTGTTGTTGTTGTTTAGTCGTTTAGTCATGTCCGGCTCTTTGTGACCCCATGGACCAGAGCATGCCAGGCACTCCTGTCTTCCACTGCTTCCCGCAGTTTGGTCAAACTCATGTTGGTAGCTCAAACTCACGTTGACCTGTTGTCTTTGTCCATGGAGTTTTCTTGGCAGGGATACTGGAGCAGCTTGCTGGTTCCTTCTTCGGGTGGATCACGTTTGTCAAAATTGTCCAATACGATCTGTCCGTCTTGGGTGGCCTTGCATGGCATAGCTCATAGCTTCTCTGAGCTATTCAAGCCCCTTCGCCACGACAAGGCAGTGATCCATGAAGGAGAATGAAAAGCTACAACCATTTATTTATTTCAGTGAATTTATGCCTCGCCCTTCTTCCCAAAGTAGTGATACAAGAAACCACCATGTATTGCCTTTATCCTCCCTTTTTGCTTTTCATCCCCCTGCCCCACGCTATTCTTTCTCACTGCTTCAGATACCTTCCACCACCTGAACTTAAGACATTTTGGAGCTTACCATTATAGCAACAGGAGATCACAGATTTGACACCCTGCTGTGTTCACCTGCTTGTGTTTCTGCAATATGTATAATAGGCAATTTTGAAGCATTAAGAAATATTACTTGTTTATGCACAGACAGTGCTTAATAATAATAATAATAATAATAATAATAATAATAATAATAATAATAATTTATTTATACCCCGCCCATCTGTCTGGCTGGGTTTCCCCAGCCACTCTGGGTGGCTTCCAACAGAATGTTAAAATACAATAATCTATTAAACATTAAAAGCTTCCCTAAACAGGGCTGCTTTCAGATGTCTTCTAAAAATCTGGTAGTTGTTTTGTACAGTAGGGCTACTCTCATTTTGACTCAAGAAAATCACCATTTTATACTTCAAATTGGGAAAAATAAATACAGTCAATAGACAAAAGTACAAAGAACAGGCATTACACTGGGAATGGAAAGGAAGCCACCATTGGAGGGGGTAACAATGAAACGGACCAATCACCGTGCTAGATTCCAATTCCTACTTCACACATTAAATGCCTGCTTCCGTCTGAGACTCAGGAAACACAATGACACAGAAAATGAGGCTGCCATGGGGGGTAGCAATGGAACTGATGATTCAACGTGCTAAAGAAGAAACTAAACATTCACAAAATGTTTAGGGGTATGCGTACCCCTGCGCCCCCCCCCCCCCCGAAAAAAGCAGCTTTTCTGTGCATTTAAACTTTAATCATGCTTTGGAGCTTCCTGTTGGGGCATCTGGTCGGCCACTGAGAGAGAACAGCTTCATTGGATGTCTTTGACTTCTAGTGTTATGGAAGCGACACATCTCCGTCATCCAAAAGCAAGAACAGAAATTCGATAATTTACAGGTTTTTCATCACAATAAAAGTGAGATGATTTGCACTCCTTAAAAAATAAATAAATCATTTCCCATATCATATGTTTCCGGTGTAGAACTTTGCCTTGGACGTATGCCGTGAAATTGCCCTAAGTGTCAATTGCAAGTTAATTAATCCTACCTATGATGAAATTCATTTTGATAGATCTAATTGTGGGTACATTTCCCTCCAATCACTGCACAGGTTCTTTTTCCCCATTTCAAGTGGAGCTTCAGTTGAACCGTATCAAAGCCAATCACGGGCATGGAAATTTTGTTTACGCAGGAGAAAATATTCAGCTTGCTGCTACACTATACACAGGAATGAATATCGTACATTCCATACATTTTAAGAAACTCTTGAAGAAACTCTGTTGCTGCTGCCTGGCCAGGGTCTGATTATGTCTTCCGTTAGTTGTGTGGCAAATAAATGAATAATGCATTTAACGTGCTAGCAATCAGCCTTCATATGTCAGTTGGAGAAGAAATGCCTTATTAAAATGTCCATACATTAAGCATGGAGAGACTTCAGGCTTGCTGGATCTAACATCTCCTCTACCACTCCACCTGTAAATGATAAGGTTCACCAACCAAAACCAGGAGCAACACACAAAATGCAAATTTGTGCCTTGGGGAGAAGGGCAATTTCCAGGAGCTGTGCATTGGGACAGGGGCTGCCAGTGTTTTTAACCCTGCAGGCACATTTGGGGTTTTTGACTGAGTGCCAGGAGTCCCACCCTCTTTGGTCACTGTTCTCCCTCTTCCCCAGATCAGTCCCAACTACTCAACAGAAAAAGAGAGTGTGCTGCCTCTGTACGGAACACAGGATTTTCAATGTTCACGCATCAGGGTTAGTCCAGCCCAAGCAGTCTGCTTTCCAATAAAATGACTCTGTCCCTTTTCTCCCTTTAATCATTTGCCGTGGTTTAACAACCCATCAGCCAGGGCTGCAGAAAACACCCCTAAACAGGGCCGACCCACCCATGAGACAGGGTGAAGCAGCAGCCTCAGGCTGAAATCAGTGCTGAGATCTCCCTGGAAACTGGCACTGATCCTGCCGCTGCTTCTCTGCCAACAGCAGAGAGGACACAATGAGCATCGATGCAGGGCTGTGGGCAGAAGTGCTGAGGCACATAGGGGCGGTGGCATGAGCAATCTTGGGGGCGGGGTGGATGACAGATGCTACACACAGCAAATGAACTTATTTAACATTTTTTATATGCTAGAACCTCAAAGCAGTTTACACACAAAAAAACAACAACAACACAACAACAACTCAATATGGCACTAGGGTGAGGGCACCATGTTTCATACATAATGTCCTGGAACAACAAGACATCTGAGGCAATATGAGTTGTTTTAAATAGCACTGTTTTTTTTTTTTTTTTTTTTTAGAATTATAAACTTTATTTCTTTCAAATTTTACACAAACCACAGACAAACAAAGATTTATCATAACAAAAAAAAATATGCATCACATAAATTACCACGTCATTACATCTTATTACAGCTTATTTCCAATTCGATCCCACCCCCCTCCCTCCATTCTTTCCTCCCCTCCCCTCCCCTCTCCTTCACAGTTTACCTTACATGTTGTCCTTAATGTCTGTTAATCTATCCGCACGTCCTTTTATCTATCCAATTTTCTTTTACAACTTGTTCGTTTAGATCTTTACCATTCTGCCAAGAGGTTGGCTCTCTTAACATATAATTTAAAATAATTTTTAAGCGTTTCCCAATTCTTTTCTATCTCCAATTTACCTTTCCCTTGTAATTCTTCATATTTTACTGCCCAATTATAGTAATTCAATAATTTTAATTGCCATTCCTCTTTTTCCGGTACTCTTTGAGTCTTCCAGTTTTGCGCTACCAACAATCTCGCCGAGACCGTGGCATATAGTAATAGGTGTCTATCTTTAGCCTGTATTTCATTTTCCATCATTCCTAAAAGAAATAACTCCACACTTTTTCTAAAAGAATATTTAACCATTTTCTTTATCTCCTTATATATCATTTCCCAAAACACTTTAATTTCTTTACAAGACCACCACATGTGCATGAATGTACCTATTTCTTTTTTACATCGCCAGCATTTGTTGTCTTCGTTCTTATAAATTTTTGCCAGTTTGACCGGTGTGAGGTACCATCTGTATTGCATCTTCAATAAATTTTCCTTGATGTCGTAATTTGGGGTTAGGTGGTTATCCCTCCTCCATAATCTTTCCCATTTCTCTAACATTATTGGCCGGCCTAAGTCTCGGCCCCATCTTATCATGGCTTCTTTGATTTGTTCCTCCTCTGTCTCCCATTGCAATAAAATTTTGTATAAATTTTTTGTATGGCTTTTTTGCGAATCCAATAAAATTTCCTCTAATTTTGATTTCCCATTTGCAAATCCAATTTTTTTATCTTGTTGGAATTTTTGGTTTATTTGGAAATATTGGAGCCAGCTAGTTAAGTAGTCTTTCAAATCATCATATGCCTTTAGTTTTAATTCTCCTTCTTTTTCTTCTAATAAATCTCTATAGGTAGGCCAATTGGAGCCCATATTCCTTCTCTTCACTGCCACCATCTCTAGGGGGGATAACCACCAAGGAACCTTTGTCTCAAAATATCTTTTGTATTTTAACCAAATTCCAAATAACGATCTCCTAATTATGTTGTTCATAAAGATGTTTTGTTTGTTTATTTTCTCTTTCATTAGGTACCAATGCCAGCCAAACCCCAGTCCTTCTCCCTCCAAGTCTAACAAATCGTTATTTTTCAGTTCTATCCAGTCCTTGATCCAGTATAGTGCTGCTGCATCGTGGTACAATCTTAAGTCTGGTAAACCGAAACCCCCTCTTTCTCTACTGTCTATTAAATTTTTGTGTTTTATTCGGGGGGTTTTCCCGTTCCAGATAAACTTTGCGATGTCTTTTTTCCATTCTTTAAAGTAGTCTGTCCCCCCTATTAATGGTAAGTTCAGAAACAGATAGTTCATTTTAGATAGTACGCCCATTTTCACCAGTGAGATTTTTCCAAGTAGTGATATTTTTAATTTGGACCATATTTCCAATTTTCCTTTAATTTGTCTCCATTTTTCTCCATAGTTTTCTTTTAACAGGTCTAAACTATTTGTTGTTATTGAAATGCCTAGATACTTTATCTTTTTTGATATTTTTAGTCCTGTGAGTTCCTGTAGTTTTTCTTTTTCTTTATTTTCCAAATTTTTTACCATCATCTTTGTTTTCTCGTAATTTATTTTTAAGCCTGCTAGGCTGCCGTATTCTTTTATAACCTGTAAAGCATTCGGGATGCTATCTATGGGATCTTCTGATGTTATAAGTATATCATCCGCGAAGGCTTTGATTTTATGTTTCGTTTTCCCTATCACCACCCCCTTTATTTTCTCATCCTCTCTTATCGTTTTTAATAGCATTTCCAAGACCATTATAAAAAGGGATGGTGATAGGGGACAACCTTGTCGCGTTCCTCTTGTAATATTTATACTTTCTGTTAATTTATTGTTAATCAGTAATCTCGCATTTTGATTCCCATATATAGCTCCTATTGCTCTCTCAAATTTTTCTCCAATATTTATTTCCTTTAGTATTTCTTTCGTAAATTGCCAGGAAACCCTGTCGAAAGCCTTTTCCGCATCAAGGGCTATTATTGCCGCTTTTTTGCCTCTATTATTTTCTAGGCATTCCATTATATTTATGATGTTTCTTATATTTTCTTTGGCCTGTCTGCCTTTCACAAAGCCTACTTGGTCTTTGTGTATTATATCCGCCAATATATTATTTAGTCTATTAGCTAATACTTTGGTGAAAATTTTGTAATCACAATTTAGAAGTGATATTGGTCTATAATTATGCGGTGATTCTAAGTCTGTTTCCTGTTTTGGGATTAATGATATCACTGCCTCTTCCCATGACTTTGGTATTGTCCCATTCCTCAGAATATTATTCATTAATTCCTTCAGTGGTGGTAATGTCACCTCCTCCAGGTGTTTATAATATTCTATTGGTAATCCATCTGGGCCCGGTGTTTTCCCTTTTTTCATGCCTTTGATTGTTTCCTTTATTTCTAGTATAGTAATTTCTTTATTTAGCATATCGGTTTTTTCTTGGGATAATCTTGGGAGTTTGTGTTTAGTAATGTATTCCTCTATATCTTTCTTCGGTGCTTCTTCATTTTGATATAAGGTTTTATAATAATTTTCAAAAACTTTCATGATCTCATTAATGTTATTTGTAATCTTTCCTTCTGCTTTAATTTTATTTATTAATCTTTCATTTTTCCTTTTTTTTATTTTCCAACTGAGTAATTTACTAGGTTTATTTGCCCACTCAAAATTTCTATATTTCCATAGTTGGATTTGATATTCCATTTCTTGTTCTATGATTTTTTGATATTGTAATCTCAAAATTTTTATTTCATTTTCTATTTCCTTTTTTCCTGATTTATATAAGTAAATGGCCTGAATAATAAAAAGAAGAGAAACAGGATAACTCACACACTAAAAAAACAAGGTTGGGATATCATCTGCCTCCAGGAAACACATGTAAATAAAAAACATGAAAGAGTTTTAAAAAATGAAAAACTAGGGTCAGAATTTATATCCTCACACCAAAAGAAAAAAAGAGGAGTAGTAATATACGTAAAAAATAAATGGGAACCAGAACTAGTATGGAAGGATAAAGAGGGAAGAATCATAATAGTTAAGACATTAATAGAGGGGAAAAGGTGGTTTTGGGTTGGGGTGTATGCACCCAATGGAAGTAAAGTGACTTTCTTTAAAAATCTAGAAAAACAATTAATGAACTATGTGGAAGAGAGGGTAATAATTATGGGAGACTTAAATGGAGTCATCAACCCTGAGTTGGACAGAACGACAAATGTAGGGAAAAAGAGAGAAAATAAACTACCGAAACTATTTGTAGAAATGATGAGTAATCTGGACATGGTAGATGCCTGGAGACATAAATTTCCCATAAAAAAAGAATTCACTTTCTTCTCAAATAGACATCAAACTGCAAGTAGGATAGATAGTATTTGGATACCCAAGGAATTGACTCTACACATACAAAAAGTAGAGATTGGACCTCAGACCTTTTCTGATCATAACCCGGTAACAATAGTATTAGAAGAAGGGAAACAAGAGATAAACAGGAAATGGAGATTAAATGTGTTTCTATTGAATAACGACGAGATTAAAAAAGGAGCCCAAGACCTTATGAAGGAATTTTTTTGTGCTTAACGATAATGGAGAGGTGGACTCGAAAATAGTGTGGGATACGGGGAAAGCGGTGGCAAGAGGGTATTTTATCCAACAAAATGCCATAATCAGAAAGAAAAGGGAAAAACATAAAGAGACATTATTAGAAGAGATAAAAATTAAAGAAAAAAACTTAAATAGCACTGTTACCCACTGGTCACCAAGGAAAGGCACCCAAATTTTTGTCAGAACAGTGATCAAAGCATGAATATTGGTTCCCCGCCACCTCACACACTGCCTTCTGTTTTGTTATGGCAGCTTGTAGAGAATTGGCTTTTGGGGAGTTTGCTTTCCCAACCTGCAGCATGTCCCAGGGATATCCCCTCTGAATGATGCGCATGGAGCTAGCCCAGAAGGGTTTCAACTAGGGTTCATTAGTCAGTAACACTTGCCAGGTAGTAAGGATGGGGGGAAAGCCCCAAACATTTCACCCTTGCTTTATGAAAGCAAACCTTCTCCCAGCACCAAAGAGTGAAACAGCTGCAATTTATCAAGGACTGACCTCTAAGACAGGCAGAACAATCTTTTCCTCTCTCCTACAACCCATTAGAGTAATTAATGTCTGTGGTTATTTTGCTGTGGTTTTCAGAAAATTCCAGATGCCTCATTTGTAAATCCTGACTTACATAGCTGGGCTCTGTCTGGAAGGTTTGGCATTGCCATCTTTTCCCGGAAATATGTGGATGGGGTACCTGTGGCCTTCGAGGTGATGCTGGATTCCAACTCAGCCTCAATCAATGTGATGGCTCATGAATGATAGAGCTGAACTCTAACAACATCTATAGGGCATACGTTCCCCATCATTGCATGAGAACATTGAACACCGGCGCTTGACTCCTACTCAGTGGTAACCAAGGCTCATTGCTATTCCATACTTCCTCCACTTGCCTCCTCACCAGCACTGCTGAGCCCAGAGAGAATGTTGCAGAGGAGGTTAGTTGAGGTGAGCCGGCACTGGTTATGAGATGGTTATTTGGGGTTCCGATTCCCCGGGGGATGCTGCAATGCTCAATCCCTCCTGATGGATTGATGCTGCTTAGAGAAAGGAATGTTTTGCATTTCAATGATTAATCCAAGCTCCAACTTCGGAAGCCCTTGGGAATGATGTGCAAAACCTCCTTCCTTATGCCGTTATCTGTGGCAAACATGCCCCAAAAAGACTGCTAATGATTTTGCAAAGCCAATGTCACGGTATTGTTAGAAGTGACCTGCCTTGTCCTCCTCTATTCATGGATCCTTCTTCTAATCCTTGTTGACACACAGCACAGAGCATATATGCTCCGACTCCCGACACCTACCCACCCCAGCCAGGATCTCCCTGGAGTTGAGAGGAAAGGTTACAGGTTCAATCCATGGCATCTGCAGGTAGGGCTAAGGGTGCCCCCTGCCTGGAAATCAGGAGACATGCTACTGGTATGAATGGGTGGGGGTGGGGGGTAATTAACTTAATCTGCACTTTTTAAAACAACATGTGAACCTAAATGCAGCCATCCTTCAAAATCCACACCTCTTAGAATTTCACAGTGCAGTTCTCCAACCAAATAATGTGCACTGACGTAAAGCATGCATTTAATTGCACATCTTAGTGCAAATAACAACACACCCTTGCAATCTTGTATGTTATCTTTAGCATAAATGACCTTGAAATGGTCGTTTAGAAGGAGATTAATAAACCACTGATAATAATAATTACAATGCTGAATCTGCTTGGCAAAAATGTGTACAGCATACAAAACTGCATGCAAAACTGCACCCTTGAGTGGGGGTGAATTTGCCACAGCTCAACGCCCCCAGAAAGAAGAGTCAAGGTGGTATTGCCCAAGGGAGCAGCTAGGGTTGGCATATGATGCCTCAGAGGCCAATCAGGAAGGGGGTGATAGCTTGGGAGGACTTACACTATGATCTTAACCTCTTCATGCACTTACTAGCAGTTGTGCATAGTTATGTTTGACTGCAACATCCGATATTTATGAGGGGGAACAATGACACTGAATTTTTGCAATGCACTGCCCTCAGAGGGAGGGAGGCCAGACTGGGAGAGGGAATTATACGTGGCAGACCATAAGCTGTGGAATTCCTTCCCCATTCACTAAACAGTTTACACCCCACCTTTTTCTCCAAGGAGGTCAATGTGTCATACAGTACATGCTTTTCTCTTGCCTCATTTAATCTCCGCGGCAGTTCTGTGAGGTAGGCTAAGCGGAGAGGCAGTGACTGGCCCAAAGTCACCCAGTGAGCTTCTTGGCAGAGTGGGGATTTGAACCCTGGTCTATCAAATCCTAGTCCAACATTCTAACCATCACAACACATTCGAGATGTATATTTTTGAGACCCACCCTAATTCTCCGGCTTGTAATTTGTTTTAAACTGTGTTTAATGTTGTATTTAAAATTGTTGTGATCTGCCCTGGGACCTTAGTGTGAAGGGTGGATTAATGATTATTATTATTATTATTATTATTATTATTATTATTAGCCACCAGGAGGAGCTCTGCAAGCACTGCTGCCTGTGATGGCGGTAAGGAGAAAAAAACTAAAAGCACAGTAATTATGCAGCACTCCCAGGTGGTCCATGCCTTCTGAAAACTGTATGACATCTTTGTCTAGGTTTCCCTGGAAGAACAGCTTGACAGCTGTTTGTTTTTACCCTTTTTGATTTTTTTATTCATAAGCATATTTTCACAGTAAAATAAATAAAAGTATACAGCAATAGAAATAACCCAATAAGTACAGTTAGTTGAGTTAGAGTACAGTATTGACTGATTTATGTGTCCTTATGCTGAAGTCGGTGTCAATTTGGGGGTTTCAAAGGGTCCTTGGGTAAGATGCCTTGAGCGGACCTGTTGTTGCTCCTCCTCCTCCTGTTCCTGAAAACCCAATTCAATTGCCCAACTAATTGCCATCTAATTAGACTTTAATTTGATTTTGACCTGTTTTTATGAGGTAATTTAATTATTGTTTGATTTTATACTAATGTAACATATCTGATGTTAGCCTCCCTGAGCCTGGCTTCAGCCGGGGAAGGGAGGATATAAATAAAGTTTGTTATTTATTATTATTATAACATGTACAACTACCCATAGGGATGCGAGTGGCACTGTGGTCTAAACCACAGAGCCTAGGGCTTGCCGAGCAGAAGGTCGGCAGTTCGAATCCCCGTGATGGGGTGAGCTCCTGTTGCTCGGTCCCTGCTCCTGCCAAACTAGCAGTTTGAAAGCACATCAAAGTGCAAGTAGATAAATAGGTACCACTCTGGTGGGAAGGTAAACGGCATTTCCGTGGGCTGCTCTGGTTCGCCAGAAGCGGCTTAGTCATGCTGGCCACATGACCCGGAAGCTGTATGCCAGCTCCCTCAGCCAGCAAAGCGAGATGAGCGCCACAACCTCAGAGTTGTCCGCGACTGGACCTAATGGTCAGGGGCCCCTTTACCTTTGCCATACAACTACCCACAGGAAAGGTGCAATGGAAACAAAGGATGCTACTCTGTATCCTCACTATGGTCCAATAAGCAATCAATGACAGCAGAAGGATAGTCAAGAGAGACTTCAAAAATAAGCAGTGGGACCAGAGTGAAGACTTTCAGGGGTGCCACATATTCAGCATCCTTCTCTAACGGCAGCTGAAAACACAGGCAGACTCCTGTTTACTTTCCTCTCTGACAAATGTAAGGCAGTAATTTTCATCAAGTGCTAGTCTTAATGGCTAACATAACCATCAAAACTCTCCCATCTAAATTCTCAACAGGAAGGTCTTTCCATATATATATATATATATATATATATATATATATATATATATATCACATCACAAAACAAATATTCCTTTGGAGTATACAAAATATCTAATCATGTATTTATCCGTAAGTACTTCTAAAAGTCAACATAATTATTCAAGTCCCATTATGCTTAATTTGTGGCAAATTATGCATTTAGCTTTAAGTTGAGGTTGCTAGGCTGGTTAAAGTGAAGATAAAGCTTTCTGCTATTTATAAAACTGGATTTCATCAGAGATGCAACATATTTGTTTGAAATTGAATACAGAGGCAACAATACTAAGGAAATTTATCCGTGTTTACTGGGAAATGCCCGGTTGTTTTCAGTCGGAGAGTTTGGTTCTATACATGTCTACTCAGAAACATAGAACCATAGAATTGTTGAGTTGGAAGAGATCCCCCGGGTCATCTAGTCCAACCCCCTGCAATGCAGGAATCTCAGCTAAAGCATTCATGAAAGATGGACATCCAACCTCTGTTTAAAAACCTCCAAGGAAGGAAAGTCCACAACTTCCTGAGACAGTCTCTTCCACTATCTAATAATACATCTCCTCAGATGCATTATTAGCATACTGTCAACCTTTCCCTTTTTTTGCGGGAAATTCCCTTATTATAGCATTGGGAAACAGCAGGGAGGGTTGACAGCTATGTATATAGCAGTGGGGAACAGCAGGGAGGGTTGACAGCTATGATTATTAGACAGTAGGAAAATTGGGGTTAGGATTACAGACTTAAGGCGTGTTGTTGTTGTTGTTCAGTCGTTCAGTCGTGTCCGACTCTTCGTGACCCCATGAACCAGAGCACGCCAGGCACGCCTATCTTTCACTGCCTCCCACAGTTTGGCCAAACTCATGCTAGTCGCTTTGAGAACACTGTACAACCATTTCATCCTCTGTTGTCCCCTTCTCCTTGTGCCCACCATCTTTCCCAACATCAGGGTCTTTTCCAGGGAGTCTTCTCTTCTCATGAGGTAGCCAGAGTACTGGAGACTCTATTTCGGGATCTGTCCTTCCAGTGAGCACTCAGGGCAGATTTCTTTAAGGATGGATAAGTTTGATCTTTTTGCAGTCCATGGGACTCTCAAGTGTCTCCTCCAGCATCATAATTCAAAAGCATCAATTCTTCGCCGATCAGTCTTCTTTATGGTCCAGCTCTCACTTCCATACATTACTACTGGGGAAACCATAGCTTAAGGCGTAGTCAAGACCAAAGAGACATAAGATGCTGTCTTATTCCAAGGCAGACCACTGGTCCATCTAGTTTAGTATTTTCCACACTGACTGCGAGAGATTCTCCAGGATTGGAGATGCTTGGAATTGAACCTGGGATCTTCAGCATTCAAAGTAGATTTTCTACCACTGAGCTTTGGTTCTTCCCTGAAACCATTCAGGACCAAAGGGAAAACCAGAAGGCACAATCAATACGTTTGCGGGGGGTAGGTAAACATGTTTCTCATTATTATTATTTGTACAGGCCTTTAAGATGTTCAGTTTATGGGTGTTTGTGCTGGTTTTTATCTGTTTTGCTGTGATTTTATTGCTCAATTTTTGTAAGCCACTCTGCGAGCTGAATAACTGCTAATTAATATCATAAACAAAACAATTTTTAAACAAATAAATGGATAAATAAATAACTCAGCGGTTAAAGAGGCATTTCGAAAGACAAATATGGGCAATGGCTAAATGACCACATCTGTAACAAGGTGGAAAATCTGGGCTTACAAAAGGTCTAAAAAGTTGATGACTCTGAAATTGGGAGTCAGCAGCAACTCTTTGCATTGCTTTCAGCTAGATTTTTTGGTTGCTCATTTTATTTTTTAATGAGATGCTAATTTCTCCACCATTGCACCATTGTTGTTCTAGGAAATCTGCTGATTTCAAAATGTTGGCAAGACCAGAATTAACCTCCGCTAAAATCTAGCACCTTTATTTCTCTCTGCGGCTCTGGAAATCCGTTCCACTTACCTGTGGGGAGGAGTTGCAGTGGACCGCGTGGTCGCCCTCTCACTTCCGGGTGGGCTGCCCAGAGGATTCCCGGCCACGTCAGCAAACAGCTGGCCAACTGGTCGGCTGGGGGGGGGGGCATGGCTGGGACTCCCCTTTAAAGGCAGAAGTGGGAGCCGGAGGGCTTCCTTTCGGCTCGCTTCCTCAATCTCCCACCCTCCCTCCCTATTTGCAGGTTTTTCTTCAATGGCCTTGCTCTGGACTTCGGTTGGTCACCTGCCCTTGTCAGGGGCCTGGTAGGAATTTTTCCACTTGGCAGATTGGCTTGGCCATGTGGTTTTCGCCTACCGCTTTGCAACTGTCACAGCTTTGTAAGGTGTTGCGGTTAGGCATTGGGTGACCTTATGATGGGGGAGGGGAGGCCTGGCCATTGCCTGCCCCTCCAAGCTTAAGGCTATTCCGTTAAAGGAATCCGGGGGTGCGGATCTTGTCCGAAGCCCGGGGCGGGGCTAGGGCCATGCCGCAACCCCTTGGGAACCCAGGGGGAGCTCGAGTTGGTCTGAATCGACGGAGCTCCCCCTACCAGTGGTTTACCCTTACTTGACTTCCTGCTCTGCGGTCAGGAGTCAGATATAGTCAGGTCCACTCAATGCCTAAGCCAATACCACTCACATTCTGTAACCAATAAAGTTGTGGCCAAATTTTGCCCAATAACATTAACCTTATATCCTGTGTCCTTGTGTTTTATTTCATCCTTGAGGGGGCGGCCGCGGGGTCTCGGCACACAATTAATAATCGCAGCTGCTGGATTCCCAGCAACTACAGACAAGGGTTCTAATCTTGGTTGTTCGGTGGAACGGCCTTCCTAGGCTGAGAATGTGGCATAGCAATTTGCCCCAGGTCAGTGTTATGATTTGAAACCAAGAACAGAGATTTGTGCTGACTCTGGGGTGCTGTGTTTTTTTTTGGGGGGGGGGGGCACGGGAACAAAGGAAGCTACCCCGTGTTGGTCGGTGCTCATTGGGAGTAATGAAGCAGAAGACAGAGTGGCTGAGTAAATAGATCCAGAACTAATAATGACAGGGAGAACCAACTAATTCTAGGTTGACCCCCATCCTCCTCACTGTGGGTTTTATTATGGCAGCGCTGGAGGAGGAGGGAGCTGACAGCCAGTACCACCCCCTGGGCTGGTTGTAAGTAGACTGACATTGGTGGAACAGTACCCCATTCAACCTAATATACCAGCCTCAGAGGAAGCTGCCTTATACCAAGTCTGACCATTGTTGCATTGCTCCTCTTCTTTGCACCCATCATAGCAGTTGAACAAAGAGAGGCACCAAGAAGGAGAGCTGTAGCTTCATATGTTCCTAGGTGGAAGAAGCAGATATGCATTTGGGATGTGGGCTTTGGGAGACTTTTGAATATGCCAATCCTTTAAACAGGTCCCGCAAGAGTTTGAGGTTAGCAGATGGTCAGGTGTTGTTGTTTGCTGCCAGATAATGACGATCCATTTATATATATTTCTATCTATTTCTATCTATTTCTATCTATCTATCTATCTATCTATCTATCTATCTATCTATCTATCTATCATCTATCTATTTCTATATATCTATTTCAGATTCATTCATATATCTATTTCAGATTCATTCATATATCGTATCTATTTCAGATTCATTCATATATCTATTTCAGATTCTGTTCCTTACATTAGAGCAAACTGAGGATTAACAAAATGAACTGAATGCTCCTGGATGCCACCCTCCTCTTTTGCATACATTTAATTATGGCCACTCAAGAAATTATACATGCTTTAATCAATTAATTCTGAAAAAATGCTTATGATTAAAACAACAGCTTTTAAAGAAAAAAATAACATATGCGCTTCTTTTTTTATTGAAATAGTGTGTGCATATGTCACAGCAGGCCCCCTCTGGTGCTTCCATCTGTGTGAGAGTGGAGAGGGGGGGATGTCTCGCCTAAGAAGCTACCCACCAGTTCTAGAAGTACCACAGGGTCATAGCTCAGTGGCAGAGTGCCTACTTTTGCATACAGAACAACCAAGGTTCATTCCCTGACAAGTCCAGATAGGCCTGGGAGAGACCCCTGCTTGCATTCCTGGAGAGCCATTGCCAATCAGTGCAGAAAATACTGAGCTGGCTAAACCAATGATCTGACTCAGTGCAAGGCAGATTCCTCTATTCCTAGGTACTTATATAAAAGTAATTAAAAGTGTCTGGCTAGATTAATTGAGAATGTCTTTTTAGTTGCTCAAATTGTGGTGTGGTTTTTTAAAAAAACAAAAAAAATCAATTCATCTAATTGATCAGTTGATTTACAGATGGAACATGACTTATCAGAGGCAGACAGTTCGACTGGGTGACCGTATTCACCCTGTGAAGGTCTCACAGGTTTCAAGGTCAGGGAGATGCTATTGGGCCTATGTGGAGTATGCCATCCAACCTGCCTGGATACACCATACATGTGCAGGAGTCCAGTGGCAAATTAAGAAGTGAAGGGTAATGAGAAATGTATTCCCTTTGGGGCAACCTTCAAAGGACCATGTGCTGGGCAAAAATGGGTGGAGCGATGAATGCAAATGTTACCTTTGTAAAGCAGGCCCATTTCTGCACATGTTTACACACAGGCAGTCTTCCATCCAAACAGGAAAGAGATTATCAGAGTTCAGCCAACCAAAAGCACTCATGAGGGGTGTGAAGTAGAGCAATTGGGGTGTGTGTCATGAGACAAAGGTTATTGAGAGCAGAAGCAGTAAGACCTACAAGGCCTACACCATCATTCAAGCCTGCTAACCATTAACAGCAAACTGCTAAGTCACTGTGACTTGTGACTCAACTTGAGTGATGACTCATTGTATGGCCAGGCGGAGACCCCCCCTGACCCCAGGCGACCCCCGGGAGGAATAATGACTTATGACAAAGTGTTATGGGATTAAAATTGGCCACAACGTTATGAAACATTCAGATGTAGGGAGACCTTGGTTTACGCATTGGGCGTTTATCCCTCCCAGTCCCTGGCTGGGGATCTGGGGAACATCAGGGTTATCCAGAATATGTGGGGATTGAGCTGGCTCTGGAAAATGTATGTTTAAGCAGAGAGTCCGCCCCACATTTTGTGGCAAAGCAGGGGAGAGCACTGACAACCTAATGGCATATGGCCAGTGACTCCCCTCAACACAACCCCTTTAACAGGGAACCCTGGGATCGCCACTGCAGGGGGGGGGCGTGGGTCACGGCTTCATACCCACACCCACACCCATTTAGGGAAGATAGACTAAAGAATTCCGCCCAAGGCCTGAAACTGCCAAAGTTGTGACGTTTTGCTACGGGGAAGGCAAAACCTGCCAATGCCGGGAAATTCCTTCCCGGTCCTTCAACAGCAACCATCAATGATTGTAGCAGCGCCCGCATGCCTGTAAAGAAGAGGTTAACCTGCAAAAGGAAGGCATAAACTGAGAGAGGGAAGGGTGGGAGAAGGTCTGGAGCCGACTGAGAACTCCCAGGTAAATTCCACCCTCTATCGTGTGTGCAGGGCAGTCTTAACCCTACCTGGTCAACTCCCCTAGTGACACCTCCCCAGCTGGGATTGGTTAACTGAGGTTAGGCGGGAACCTCCAGGTATCCAGCTTGCGGAGGCGAAGCCGGGCTGAATTGCCAGGGATCATGTAGGATCAGGAGGCTGCACCCGACCACGCAAAAAGCATCCATTTGAAGTAGGGAGTGGTCATTCTCCCTATAAAAGTAGCCAGCCTCTCTGTGGGCCTCTGTGTGTGTCTCAGCCAGTGTTGTGTTGTTGCAGACAGAGTGGCTCCAGGACTCTAATCAGTAACTAAGACTGTGCCTCTGTGAAGAGTCAGATAGCTGCTATGAGCACTCTGTGTATGCTCTTTAACTATGCTGTTTATGAACAACTTTGTGATTAATTTACCGCTGCATGACAGGGTGGCCTGGGGAGAGTCCAAAGGGCCTGATAGTGAGGGCTGCATTCAGACCCTGGGACTGAGTTTCCCCACCCTGCTATGAGATAGCCCAGTATTATTATGCCCATTTTACAGGTCAGTGAAGACTGAGGCCACACTCAAAAGCTCCACATGAAATTACTGCATTCATCACTCTTACATGAGAGATATGAATAAAGGTCAGTTGTGTCTTTTAGTACCACAGCAGCTTTCTGCAAGTGAAGCAGGGGAGGGGAGAGATGTTGATTGTCTATCAGATCTGGAAGTGAGCCAACAGAAATGACTTTTTCCCCCCTCCGCCAGTCGTTACCAACACTTGTGGGCACATGACTTCTCAATGAGTGGGAGAACAGCAACACCCTTCTCTGCCAGTACTCACAGGCAGAAAGGACAACCGCCGTAATTACATTCCACTATAAACAGAGCTCTCGAGTTTAATTTACATTATTCTCTTTTTATTATTTATTGGCAACATTTAATTACCACATCCTTCACCATCCGTAATTAAAGATTCAAAACAGGCTTGACGACTCAATTAGGGTCTTTTAAAAGTTTTATTTTGGTGTGCGCCTCCATTAAATTAAGGTTCAACTTTTACTGGAAGTCTTTAATATCGCAACGCATTAAACCAACGGCTTGCTTTGTTATGTATAAATCACCCCAGACAAAAGCTGGCAAGCTCTTACTCAGAAATCCCTGGTCACAATGTAATTTTATTTTGCAGTCAGGCATGGCATAAGGGAGTCCCTTCCTCTTCCTTTTTGTTGTAAAGCGAACAATGGTTAATTTTACCCAGCAAACCCCCATTAATTCCTAAGTGGTCTGCTATATCGTGATATATTTTTCTTGCTAGCATTTGGGAATTTGGGGGTATTGCTTAAACTTCAAAGTTTAGTCATTTTGACATGGTCCCTTAGGGGTCATGAAAGAACTTCAGGCTACATTCACACCATGCATTTAATGCACCATTATACCATTTTAAGCAACCACAATTCCCAGAGTGGCTTTGGAGAATAACCAGCCTCATATAACCAACATACTTGTCTAATGAATGCATGAATGGGTTAATAACATGAAGAAAGATGCCCTGATGGGTTTAGTCTAGGTCACGCCCCCTTACCTTGGGGGGAAATGGGTAATCAAGTCTTTGTTCCCTCCCCAGTCGACCAGAGAAGATCAGTATGTGAAGAAGGTTGAGCGGATTGCTCCAGCTCAATTGCACGACTCTCAAAAGCCACTTTTGAGTTCCCATACCAATAATTGAGGAACTTTCACCATTTTACAACTAAGCTGAATTTTACTGCCTGTGCGACTTTACTGAAGCACATGAATCTGACCTTCAGAGAATTTGTAAGTAAACCATTTTTTAACGTTAAACGTGGTCTTTTCCTATGCTGGGGGAAGAGGGAAACTTGGAAATAAACTTGTTAAGGGGACATTTTGGAACTCACCTGGAGGTATAACAGCCTATATTTCCAGGGCTGTCTTTACCCAGGGGTGCAAGGGGTGCAGGGCACCCGGGCACCAAACTCTGGGGGGCGCCGGGTGCCCTCCGCTGAAGCCGCCTAGGCTCTTAACTATCTACCTGTTAAGAAATAATAAATAATTTTGATCAAGCTAGAAAAACAAAATACATATATACCTAGGTATTACTGAAATGTATGCCTAGTGTTTCACTAAAGGACTTTCGACTTTGTGCCCTCATTTACCAAAGATGCGGTGCGCTAGCAGTGGTGCTTGTCATTCACAATGGCGCATTTTAATTTCATCACTTACAGTTCAAATTCATTTAGGGAAACCATTAAAAAATGTTTATTTTTGCTAATTGTTGGCATTTTCTTTGACTAACTACTTACTAATTAGGGCTCTACTACACATGCATTCAGCACGTGATTTTAGTTTTCCATTTCCGCAAAAATGTGCCTAGAGCACACACTATTAATTCCGTGAGATGCATTTTTTTTCTTCATTTTACAACGAATGCTAAGCGAGAAACACATTTTGGAGTAATTAGAAATACATTCCAAAATAGATTTTAACAAGACTGGTAAACTAAATTTGGGGGCGCTGGGCGGATCTTTGTACCCCGGCGGCGCATATGCTAAAGACAACGCTGTATATTTCCACGCTTTACTTTGTTGCATGTTTTGTGATTTTAAATCTCTGCTGAGTTTCTCTCACCAAAGAGTACTTGCTCCAAACTTGGATCTTGGCATCCAGGAATTCTCTCTCTCATATATATCGCCAACAGGTTTAACAATCAAGGAAACTCTGAGAATTGTTAAGTCTGGAGGGAAATAGGGACCATTTCTTTCTTTCTTGCATTTATATTCCACCTTTTTCTCCCAGGAGCTGAAGGTGGCATACTTTCCCCTTCCTCATTTAACACGTACAACAACTCTGGGTTAGGCTGAGAGGCAGTGACTGGTGCAAGGTCACCCAGTAAGTTTCATGACCAAGTGGGGATTTGAACCCTAGTCTCCCAGGTCCTGAGTACTTCTGGTTTATGCAGGTAATGAATGAATGCTTAGGACTTGGGTTCTGGGACAGCCATCTGATTTATTGCTTTATAGCCAGTTAACAGGTTAGTCTCACTCTTGAATATTTGAAGCCAGGGTAACCAATCCAAACTCTCTTTTCCAGGGAGTCTTCTCTTCTCATGAAGTAGCCAAAGCATTGGAGCCTCAACTTCAGGATCTGCCCTTCCAGTCAGCACTCGGGGCTGATTTCTTTAAGGATGGATATGTTTGATCTTTTTGCAGTCCATGGGACTCTCAAGAGTCTCCTCCAGCACCATAATTCAAAAGCATCAATTCTTCGGCGATCAGCCTTCTTTATGCTCCAGCTCTCACTTCCATACATCACTACTGGGAAAACCATTTTTGTTGTTGTTCAGTCGTTCAGTCGTGTCCGACTCTTCGTGACCCCATGGACCAGAGCACGCCAGGCACGCCTATCCTTCACTGCCTCTCGCAGTTTGGCCAAACTCATGTTAGTAGCTGGGAAAACCATAGCTTTAACTATATGGACCTTTTTCGGCAAGGTGATGTCTCTGCTTTTTAAGATGCTGTCTAGGTTTGTCATTGCTTTCCCCCCAAGAAGTTTTGTATTTACTTCTTGCTATTAATTATTTCTTCATCCGTTTTTTGAATTGATCGCTACTTTGGGTGCCATTTTGTGGAGAACTGGCATACAAGTAAACAGATGGTGTTGGTGATATGAGCAAACTCCAAGACCTGCTGAATTACTGTCTGTCATGCAGATGCTGAATGGCCATGGAGAACAGAAAGGCAAAGTGGTCTGGCCATACCTGAATAGGTGTGCTGTTTAATGGCAAACATCTTTCCATCACTGCAACAGACGTTTCACAGACCGGGTTATATAAGCCAGGAGAGGGGAATCTCCAGCCTATGGGTCAAATGTGCCCCCGCAGCTTATCTAGCCCTCTCAAAGTCACACCCCGCCTCTCTTCAGGCCACACTCCTCACTGGTCCTACTTCCTACCATCTTTGAATGTTACAGCCTAGCTGAAATGTCCCATTGAACTCCGAGAATTCATCTGGCTTAACTGGATGGAGGGGGGAGATTTGTGAAGATGTTGCCTTCCGCAGAGATAGAAAATGTCAGTCGGCATGATTCCCATGACAGAGCTGCAAGGGAACCAGTGCAAGTTTCTATTATTATTATTATTATTATTATTATTATTATTATTATTAAGCCAAGAACCTCCCCCCCTCCCCCAAGGACAAGAATACAATTTTGGAACTTTCTTTTTGCCATTTGAAAATGTTTTATTTCATTGGCTTCGTTTTTTTGTTTTGAATTTTATTAAAAAGGAAGGGAGAAAGAGCACCACTGATTTTGTAATACCGATAAACATTATCCATATGAACAACAGTGTCTATATATATTTACACATATGCCTCTATATACATAGGTCTCTATGTACATATGCCCATAAACAGGATTTTTGTGTTACCTTGGATGAAAATCTCAAAGAGAGTTGGAAAGTTGTTACCCTTTATAGCACTTGGATTTTATTTTATTTTTTGATTTTTTTTTAATGCTTGCCCTTGTTGAGAGATAAGAGTGAAGATATTAAACATCTGGCCATATGGAGTTCTTCTCAAACTCTGAATTTTCCCTTGAGATTGAAAGAATCATTGTGTGAGTTGCCTTTCCCCCTTCCCTTCCCTTCGCACGTCATTTGAATGGCGAATCAGCTCTGAGCTTCCGTATGGATCAGTAGAAAATAACTCTGTAGGTCTCTGGCTCACCTATGCTCTGGTCAGAATCATTTGGCAGCTGGCTGATACACCAACAAGACACAGCACATGGACCAAGTGGTACCCCTTAGCAAATGCAGCTCATCTCAAAAATGAGATGTGACATCGGGCTCATTGAGAATGCAGACATTTGATGTTAATTTCCACAAATGAAACCAGGTCTACATTTCATTAACCTCAGCATCCCCTGCAAATCCTTAGTATCTATTCTGTTAGGTCACACCAGCCTATCAGAATCAATTAACCATCCAATCCCCCACCTATCAGCAGATCCATACTACATACATCCATTTTATTCGACTGCTGAGTTACAGGAAATAAACAGAGGAATAAGACTGTAGAACTGGGTGTATTACTCCCCCCCCCCCCAGCCTGCTATGTTTTGCAGCAAAAGCTATTGACAAGATTGGAATGGATGAATGTGTCTATTTCTCTTCTCTCTCACTTTTGTGGTTTTTAAAATCCACAATCCCCTTCCATTTTCTTCGGTAATGTTTCATTCTGGATTGTTTGGTCTTTTAATGTGTTGTAAACTGCTCTGAGAATTTTTCCTAAAAATGTAAAGCTGTATAGAAATGAAATGAATAATTTATTTTTTTCTACAGTAAAAAAAAAAAAAATCCTTCCAAACAGTTTTTAAATACATATTTTCTCTCCAACATATTTTTTTAGATATTTAATTGCATATTTAATCTAATTTTTAGATATTATATTATTTTGATAATATAAACTGATGGCTATTGTAATAACTGGAGGAGTGCTAAAGCCAGTGAACAGCTAAATTCTCATGCACGTATGAGTCTGAAAGGTGCAGATCAAGGCATTCAATGTAGAAATTCAGAAAGGACGAATTCCTAAGCTGCAAGAGAATGGAGCATTTTAAGCATATCTTAAAGTGGAAAAATAACGAAGCTGGATGGGGATGAAGATGGTGATTTGGCACTTCCTGGGGGGGGAATACGTGACAATATAGGGTTGGAAAGATTTTTTCCAATCTTAAATTCAGTTCTCTCTATTTTGCAATTTTGTAAAAAAAAAAAAAAAAAACTCGTAAAAACAACCAACATTTTAGTGCTGATTTTTCCTAATAAGTACATTTTTGTGCGTGTACAGTTTTGACTAATGTAGACATTTTTGTATGTTATTTTTCCTCTAATATATTGATTTTTAATGGCATTTTTGGTAAATATTGTGTGGTTGAAGAACTACATCACAAAATTCAGTTACATGTGAATTTGAAGGAGGGCTCTGTTTTGGTTTGCACATTGTTTTGGAAAATGCAAGTCTCATTGATTTGCCTTTAAATGCAAACTGAATCACATTTCTCTCTAATGTCACCACTGGGTTATAACAGAACTCTGAAAACGTCTTTCTTTCAGTCTGCTTTGGGGCTACATTTGGGGAAATGGCCGCACATGCAGATGGCTTTAACGAATGGTTAAATTGCCTTGTTTCGGATATTTGTTTTTTAATATACAGTTCGTTATGGCATCAAAAAGTAAAAATGCTGAGAAAACCTGAATATCAAAATACATAAAAAAACCAAAAATGTTTCCTGCGTTTTTCTGCATTTTTCAGTGTGCCATGAAAGTCCTTTCAATAAATAAATGTGCGTCATCTCTCAGTCTACTCCAGGCGAAACATACCCAACTCCTTCAACCATTCCTCGTAAGGCTTGATTTCCAGATCCTTTATCATCTTAAGTCACCCTTCTGCTGCAGCTTGTCAATATCCTACTTTAATTGTGGTGCCTGGAACTAGACACATTATTCCAGGTTGGGTCTGACTAAGGTGGAATAGAGTGGTACAGTTGCTTCCTCTCTGGACACTATACCTCTGTTGAAGCAGCGTTACTAGGATGGTATTACCAGTACTTTTCTGTTGGTGCTGCATGTTTTCTGGAACACTGATCTGAGCAATGCACTTGTATGACATGATTCTCCCTACCCCTACCCCACTGTGGAAATCTAGCATGTTTTATCGCCTCTCAACATCTGCTCTTTTCTATTTCCACTACCAAAACAAGACTCCACTACAGTGCGGGTCCCATTTATCATTCTTTAGGGCAGGAGGGTTTCCTGGCACAGCTGGGTGGATCAGCTTTTATACCCAGCCCACTAAATCCTGAGATGACCTTTGGCACCAGCTGGAATTAATTAGCTGAGAAGAAACAGTCTCAAGTCTGTTTTATCTAACACGAGCTCTCCCTGTGCTTGGTTGCAACTTGGCAGGCACTCTCCTACTCAACCTTTGTTAGTATAGGACTTGTTTTGTTTGCCGTTTACTTGGAGCCATATAGAGAGTCCCCCACCCAAGAGGTCCCACTTTGCTTTGGATTTCTTGTGGGGATCGTTTGCCCATACTGGCGTAGGTCACCAGGTGGTTCTCCATTGTAGGGGGAAGTTACAGTGTCGGGTTAGGTAAACTGGGACAGAAGTAGAAATAATTGGTGAGCACCTTGAAGCAGGTTCTAGGAGATGAAGCTTCATCAGACCTGTCCATCAATGCTTCATGGCTAGAGGGTAGGGACAGGAACCCTGCTCAACCACTCAAAGCCTCATGGCTAGAGGGGTGTGGGAAGAGTTCAGAATTCCCTCATGGAGCCATGGAAGCTCATCCAACAAATCTGAGACTGAGGGATCACATTCCTATCACTCAGATTTCGAGAGATTAATAGATTCAGACCATTCTGATAGCCTAACTGTTTCACATAGCAGCCTTACCCATTTGAAGATCCAGTTAAAGTAATTCAATACATTTGTTGCCATTCAAAACCTCACAATCTGCCTCTACTGAGGTTATTTATTTATATATATGTATATTCATTTTGTACGAACTGTCTTGTCTTTATTGAAGGCATTAGAGCATTTTTCATACAAATTTGTGTTTCTCCAATGGGATGAATGAAGCAGCCCTGCTTGGGCGATCAGGAGTCCACACGCAGAGTTAAAGCTTCCGAGCATCAGCAAAACAGCCAGGGGTTGATGGACAGAGCAGGTGGGACTGCAGAATGTTATTTCCCACAAAGTATCAAACAAACATACAGTGGAAAGTAAGGAACGAGAATATCAAAAGAGGCCCCCAAGTCCCATTGTGTCATCGCATCTTCAGAGCAAAGAGATCTGGGTGGTTCATTTATTAACCACTGCTGCTTTTTTCATCATACAGGTTGGGAAATATTCTTTCCATCCAGACCTGAACATCCAGCATCCCTTTAAAATAAAATAAAAAAAACTGAATTGCAATCCTGTGCACATTTGCATGACACCAGAGCTTGAATGCAGTGGGAGTGACTTCAATGTGCATAGGATTGCATTGGCACAGTCTCCTTGATCCAAAATATCTGAGGGATGGATGCCCCAGTTAAGCTTTAGACATGCATAGCTAGCTATCAGGGCTGCAATGCTTTGCCGTTAATAGATTCAGACCATTCTGGTAGCCTAAAAAGTGTTGCCCCATTATTCGGGCAGATTTAAACTTTTTGCTAAGTTTTTTTTTAAATACAATTATGTATCAAAATTGGTATCCCCACTGTGTGTGAGAGAGGGGGGAATTATGTTTCTATGATTATGCTTGATGCAATATGTGCATACACCTTGATAAACAAAATATGCTTATTTGCTATTTATTTATTTATTTATTTGCCATGTGAACAGACTTTTCCATTTGGATGGGCGTTAACTGTCGGGGTGTCTGATCCAGAGGAGATGCACATGGTAGTAGCTGTTTATTTCTCCATGAATAGGGCCGCACTGCTCAGTAATGAAAACAATGGATATTAGCAAGCATCCTCAAAATAATTGTTTGACTTATATCTTGCTTGCTAGATGTGCAAGGTGAAGATTTCTGAGCACTACTTCCATAAAACTTTTTTTTCCCCCAGGGAGGACACTTTTCTGGTATTTGGGACACATCCCGTGTTACTTTTCATCAAGGAGACTTACCATATCACACTATGTGTACTCTGAAATAGAATCCTGCACTAAGAAAGGCTGGGTTTGGCAACCAATATAAAGAATGCAAATAAACCCAATCTGCACAATGCCTCTTAATTTTGCAGGATTCCAAAATTTTTACCATTTTGTATAATCTGTTCCGATTTTTGAAGTCACAGGAGGTGGCCAGGAGCTGTGCAGAGCACTGAAATGCCACCTCCAGTCCCTGAAAATCCAACTCAGCAAAACCTCTGTCTTAGAGAGTTCATCAGGCATTTCAAGAATGCATCTGCGGTCTTGAAGACTGGAACTCAGTCATGTGTTGTTGTTGTTTAAAAAAAAAAGAAAAAGAAAAACTAAGATGAAAGGTCTCAGCAAGCTGAATTCAGTGCCACATTCTACACCCTTGTGAAATAGTGCCATTGGCACAGCCTTTTAAATACTCCAGTAAAAAGTTTGTAGAAAAATGAATGGTGGTTGCCTTTACTTTGAACACAGGAAGCCATATGTTGCTATTCACAAAAGTAGCATTTCTCAGTATGAATCTCTTATGTTCAGAAAGGTGTAGAGAAGCCCTTTAATTTCAGCTTATGGTTTCCATCAGTTCCACCCTCAAATAATTCCCCACCACACTACTCTGGCATTGATATCCAGCATAAGTGCCATATTATACCCTAGGCCTTGTTTGGCTTCCTCTTAGCTAGGAGGAACAATTTTGGTTTCCATTTTTTGCACAGTGGCCTATTGAACTGTATTTAACCGCTATAGGAAAGTGGTGTCCTAAATCTTCTTGGAGGCACCATTGGTAATCTGGATGCAAAAGCCAGTGGCTGAATACAAAAGAGGGCCGGTTTCCATCACATGACTAGAAATCTGTACTCATTAGGGGTCTGCGAGGCTTGTCGTCCCCCCCCCCCCCCAATTTCAGAATATCTTTTGCCTTTGCTACTGAAAACTCTTTGCTTCATATTCCTTAGCATTTCATCCATCTTGGTATTCGCATTCATTTTCAGATGTTGATGTTGGGGGTTTTATTCCCAGTTTTAAAATCCACTACTTTTTGCCCCCAGCTTTGGTGCTGCTGCAGCTGAGCAAAGATTAATTCCTCCTGGCAGCAACCAGGCTATATTTTATTTTATTTTATGCCCAGATTGCCCTGAACATTGTGCCATTTCAGGGCACTATGGAACAAACAGTGATCCCCACATAATCTGGTAGCTCCCAATTTGGCCGACATCACCACACTGGAATGATGCAGATATTTGGGGACTGCCAGGAATGGCTGACAAATAAGGTAAGCCTCCTAAATGTGCACAAAAGCGGTTCTGGATAGGACTCCCATCTGTTCCCCTTTGCATTGGTTGATGAATGCATACCCATAGCCACCAAGAGTTCTCTTCTTTCTTTGCTAGTGCAGTCAGTGTCTTGGCCAAACAGGATTTTATGGGAGCAACTGAGACTGCAACTGGGGTCCTTCAGTGGTGAGATGAGGAGAGTCTTTGCAGGAAGACACCCTTCTGCTAATTATCTATGAAAAGTCTGCTACCCAGAGTGGGAGGTGGCTGATGGAGGAAAGGGAATGAAAGTGGCGCCACAGATTCTGACACCCACCCACCCACCCCAGCTGCAGGCCCAACTTCACAGCTAAGGGCACAGATTGAAGAAATGCCACCCACCCAACTCTCTTATGCTTCTGCCGGTAACCACCACAGTTTATGCTTTCAAAGTTCTGATTCACTGAACCAAGCTACAGAAAATAAACGTGGAAGTGTCTGTCCTTGTGTGTCGGGAGAACAGGCTTACCTTTCCAGGTAAAATGAATCTGAACCACATTAGTCCTATGTGCTGAAATAATTTACAAGTGACCTCCTTCCATCTCAAAGCCGCAGCCAGCCCACAACCTGAAGTTCACGCCTGACCCTTAAAAAAGGGGGGGGGAATCTGCATTGCCATTGGCATCTGTCTCATCCCTGTTTGTCCCCACTTGTCGACCAGTCCTCAGAAATATGGTCAAACCCATTTGGAGGATAGACTTCTCTGCTGAATCAGTTGCTGGTGGTGTCCGAAACCACTGTATGTGTGTGTCTGAGACAGAGACAGAGTTAATTCTAGTGGCTGACATTCTGAAGAATGGTGTGATATCTGGGGTGATTCAGTGTTGGGGTAGCCCTCTTGAAAATGCCTTGAAAGGGCTGGAGGATTGACGCTCTAAAAAGGAAGCCCCTTCTAAAGCTTCTGCTGTTTGGAGTGCAGTATCCAGGCACAAAGACATGGTGGTTGTTACAAAATCTGGTCTGGCTACCTTAGTCTTGGAGCAAGTAGCCTGTGTGCTTTCTTTCTCTTAGATAACCCCCAGAATTCATTCACTGTGTTTTCCTACAGGTAAGGTTAGACCAGGGATAAATTCAGAAACACTCTTTGGAGGCAGGCATTAGTCTGGAAACAATAAACGTAGGGTTATAAACAAAGAGCGAAAAACTGTACATGTCCCAATTTTCACTGTCAGTCCAAGATGGCGCACACTTTCCCACAGAAGGATGGTTGCCAAGATTTTGCATGATCGCCTTCAAAGAGCTTCTTATAAGCTTTCAGAACACCTCTGTTTCTTCGAATATCCTGTGGTCGTTGTGAAAGATGCTGGACTTCAGCTCTCCTCCCAGTCTCGGTGGCATGGATCCTTTGATTGGTGCAGTCACAAGGAGATTAAGCCTGATGCTCTTCCAGCACACCGGTGTCCATACATGCACAAACAACACACAGGTGCCAAACTCCAGGCTGGCACATACACAACCGTTTTGTAGATGGGATGAGTTTGTGTAGGCTCTGCTCTGCCAGCAGCTGGAGGAGTGGGAGCAGAAGCTTAGGAGGAAAGATGAAGGTAGGGGATGGACAACATGGCCCCATATCTTGCCTTTTTAGTTTTCGTTCTTTTCCTTGTATTCTCTTCTCTTCTCCTCCTTCTTGCTCTTACTCAAAAGTCTGGATGCAAAATGCATGTTTGGCACAAACCCAAAACAAACACTTGCCTGCGTGCTTCTGGCAAGGTGCTATCTGGTCTCCAGTGACTCCAGGTATTCCAGGGCTATGTCATAGCAGAAGTGGTACTGTTCCTTTAAGGGGGAGGGAGAGGAGAAAAGAAGGATTGTTAAGAACGGGCGAAATGCACATTCACCAATGCTTTGCAGTGCATTTCCCCATAAAATAAGCATACCTAAGGTACACGTTCTTATGGGCACATTTTGTTCACCAAAACGGCATCATAAAAGTGCACAACTTGACTGGGAGTGAAGGCGAGTTCAGGAGTGTCAGATCAGCTCAGTCCACTGCAAAAAGCATACCAAACAAGTTTCTCCTCTGTCTCTGGTCCAGCCTTGCGAAAAGTGCTGGAAAACATCCAGTGCAGGATTTATGTATAAGCTAAAGAAACTATAGCTTAGGGTCCCACTCTCTTGGGGCCCCCAAAAAAATTAAAGGAAAAAAAAACTGGATGTACATTTCCAAAATATAAGATAAAAACAAATAAAATAAAACCTACATACAACAACAGTGTTTGTGTTGTGTAGGCTCCTATGATGTACATATTTAACAAAATGTGCAAATGTCTTTAGATACCTATTAGGTCCATAAATTACCATATAGCATATATTCGACACAAAAAAAACAGTGACAATTTGTTGTTGACAAATGACAGCTGGACATATAAAGGGCCCCATTACCTTCAGTAGCTTAGGGCCTCATCAAACCTAAATCCGGCCCTGAAAACACCTCCTGCTGGAGAAATTCACTACAATTTGATTTAATTCTTTATCAGTTTATTTATTTTTATATTGGTATCTCACGTTTCCTCCAAGGAGATCAAGATGATGTACATATTTCTGTTTCTCCCCAACAACCCTGTGAGAGAAGTTGGGCTAAGAGATGGTGACTGGCGCCAGGTCAGGATCAGCGATCAGTTATAGGGTCACAGACAATATGGGTTGTATGTAACCCACCCATGCTAGGCCTTCTCAGAGCAGACCCACTATTTTTTCTTCTTGTTGTTCGTTTCAGTGGGCTTACTGTGATGAAAATTTAGTTGGCTACAATACTGCATCTCTGAGAAACACTTTTCACTGAAGAACACTATTCACTAAAAACATGGGGTGTGGGTTATGACCCTCTTGTGCTGCTTGTGGGCCCCATGGCTGGCTGCTGAGGGAAACAGGATGCTCAATTAGACGGGCATTTGCTCTGGAACACAGCAAGGTGACTGATACTGAATCAGACCACTGGTCCATGTAGCTCCTTATTGTCAGTGACTAGGCAATGTAGCATCCTCCACATAAGGTAAGGTAAAGGACCCTGGATGGTTAAGTCCAGTCAAAGGTGACTATGGGGTTGTGCTGCTCATCTCACTTTCAGGCTGAGGGAACTGGTGTTTGTCCACAGACAGCTTTCCAGGTCATGTGGCCAGCATGACTAAACCGCTTCTGGCGCAACGGAACACCATGACGGAAACCAGAGCGCACAGAAACACCCTTTACCCTCCTGCCACAGCGGTACCTATTTATCTACTTGCACTGGTGAGCTTTCGTACTGCTAGGTTGGCAGGAGCTGGGACAGAGCAATGGGAGCTCACTCTGTCGTGGGGATTCAAACCGCCAACCTTCTGATCATCATGCCCAAGAGGTTCAGTGGTTTGGACCACAGCATCCCCCACGTCCCCTATCCTCCACATGCTGCAATGAGGCATGACGGGAGCTGTAGTGTCAAGAATATCTGAATCTCTCACCAACACAAACATTAAAAACGAGAATAAAACAACCTAAAATACATGAGGAATATATTAATTGCTTTGTCCATTAATATGTAATTTTACAATGAACACATAATTTTTTTAAAAAATACCATCCAAATAAGAAGTAACCCTCTTCAGATCTTCCTGTACTGAGGGCTTGCAATGGTAACCTGACAGCTCTTTATCTGCACACATAGCAGATAAATGGTTATCTCTTAACGAAACCTACCACACAGGGTTGTTAAGGCAAGATGGGCATGAGGAATAGAACCAGACATGCCACTCTTTAACCAGGCCTTTGGCTGATTGACATCCAATGCACCTTTAAAATGCATTGTGGAAGGGGACGGTTATTAAGTTGTCTTTATTTTTGTTTTTATTACGTACTTTGTAGGGTTTTTTATATATTGTGATTTTATGTTATGAACTGCCCTGAGATCTGCGGGTACATGGCAGTATACAAATTTAACAATTAATAATAATAACCATAACTTTTCTAAGCAATGGGAGGCTATTGATCTCTTCCCACCTTTGGTGCCTGCGAACAGGGCCACAAAAGTCTCTGTGGAAGGGGGTGGCATTTTTCCACTCTGCAGTAGCTGCAATCCTACGCTCACTTGCCTGGAAGTAAGCGCTATTGAATCCAGCTGGGAAATTTCAGGTCCACTGGGGAACATGTGCTAAGATTTCTCTGCGTACCTTCGTTGTCCAAAAGCAAATTTCAAAATGGGAAGGAACGTTGCTATATAAAGAAAGAGACAACAAACTCTCATGAAAGCCAGAGTGCAAAAGAATGATCTGCTATTAGGATGTCAGGAGAGTAGGAAGGAAGGGGGAGGATTTAGGCATCAGTGGAGTCCGCAACAGCCTGGGAAAGAGATGAAAGAGGAGCCAAGACCACATTTTGAAAGGGTGTTCTCTGAAGTAGAAAAACGACAGCTCCTTTTAAGAGGTCGTCTATGCAGCAGAGTGCTCTTCTTTTATCTATATCCTGCAGCTGATATGATGGATAATTCTTTTGTATTATATGAGTTTCCTACTGGGTTGGTTTGAGACTATCATACATTTATGCCACAGTCGGGGGCTGTGTGAACTGGCCACCTTAAAAGCGAGAAGAATAAGGCTCGTGATTGATATTCTGGAGAAAATGATCTGGTGTCAGTGTTAGGTCTGAAGGCAATGGACCGGACACAGCAATGCCAATCATTTTGCAACCATTTGGTGAGAAATAAACACTCCCTGAAGGACCTGCTCTGTATATTGTACCACATGGCATACTGTGGCCCAGCAATAGCTGTGGCATGAAGTTAGCTACATCCCGAGCCACCCAAAGCGCGGGGCAGAACTACCCCAAACCCTGATTTGCCATGCTGGAGGGGGTCTGAATCGGGCAGAGGCGTCCCTCTGCTAGGCGGTGGAAGAGCTGCACCACAAATTTCAGAGAAGTGCAAATTTCAAAAGATATCTGTTTTGGTTTGTGTGTTAGTTTGAAAAATGCAAACTAGGTTGTTGTTGTTCAGTCGTTCAGTCGTGACCCCACGAACCAGAGCATGCCAGGCACGCCTATCCTTTACTGCCTCTCGCAGTTTGGCCAAACTCATGTTAGTAGCTTCGAGAACACTGTCCAACCATCTCATCCTCAAACTAGGTAGTTTCTCATTAAATGCAAAAGAAAAAGAAAAAAGAAAAAGAAATTCTCTCTCATCCCAGCTCAGCTGGAAGAGGGGCTCAGGATGTGTCTGTGGTTGTACCCCCCCCCATCTAGTCCAGCACCCTGTTCCCACAGTGGCCAACAAGATGTGTATGGGAAACCTGCAAGCAAAACCCAAGCACATTAGAACTCTCCCCACCCCACCTCCATGGTTTCCAGGAATTGCTATTCAGAAGCTTTGCTACCTCTGACTGTGGAGGCAGAGCATAGCCACCATGACTAGCAGCCATCAATAGCAATATCATCCGTGAGTTTATCCAGTCCTCTTTTAAACCCACCCAAATTGGTGGCTAACACAGCCTCTGTGGGAGCAAGTTCCATAACTAGGCACTGCTTTGAAGGAACACTTTCTTTCATCTTTCCTGAATCTTCCAACATTCAGCTTCATTGGAGGTCCATGAGCATTATGAGAGAGGGAGAAAAAAAACCTTATGAATGCCTATCACACCACCTCTTCCCTGCCTTTTCTCTAAACTAAAATCTGTAAACCAAGAAGTCCCAAACACAGCAATCTTTTCTCATATGAGAGTTGCTCCATCTGCTTCATCATTTTGGTTGCTCCTTTTACTTTTTCACTGAGATGGTCGGTCTGTGTCTGGGTTGCACTACAGGTGGCAACCCTTTTGAATGGGGGTTCCGTTCCTGGCCCCCGGTTATGCCCCATTCCACCCCACCACCACCCCGTCCTGCCCTCTTCCAGGTCCAAAAGGATCCGCACGTAGGCGGTCGCATGTCAATTGGAAGCGAGCAAAATGTTGCCGCCTGTACTTCAGACTGCAGACAGGGGTTCATGCAATGGACTATGCCCTCCCAATCATTCTGACTTGGCCCTTAACCTGACATTTGGAAGGAGCAGTTAAGATATGGGCAACAACAGAAGTTTGGCTGGCTGCTAGAGAAGGCATTCCATCCAAACTTTTAAGCACAATTCCTTCAATGAAAGCAGCAGCCAACTTTTCAAGAAATCAATTAGTTTCTTGTGGGTTGGGGAAACCTGAGCCCAGAGCCTCAGGTGACAGTGGTCTCCAGAAGGGAAAAGAATCAAACAGTGAAGGCAACTATGCAAGAGATTAAACAACTATCTAATGCTTTTGGATTAAAAAGAAGAGGAGAGCTGCTTTCCTTGATGGCAGCATTGAAACATCAAAGTTCTGTAGCAGAAAGGATGCACACAGGGGCCAGATCCTCTGTGGGTGCAAATCAGTGAAACTCTACTAATAGCAAAACAGACAAGATCTCATTTACTCCTGTGGTGGATCATTAAATTGAGTCTTCACGAAACAGCCTTTGCAGGTTCAACTGAGGTTGGGGAAAGATTGTGTTCCGGATGAAAACACTAGTTTGCATCTGCTAATACCTTGCAATTCAGCCCAATAGGTTGTCCGACTCTGTGCCAGTTCTTGCAATTTTTTTTTATTGCTTTTGCTTAATTCCTATCCTCTCCCCCCCCCCCGGTCCCCCTGCTCCAATTGTGGTTTTAATTCCTAATGCAATCACATCCACCCCAAAAGACATTTCATTTTGCAAGGTAGAAATTTGATAATCCAGACTTTGCAAATGTCATATCCCCCCCCCCCCGGCCACCAGTCCAGTTCTGTTCCTGGCATGACTCGCTACTTAAAGCAAGAAAATAAGATTCCGGCATTGCAGATGGGTGTGCTTAGAAAACCGAAATGTTCATCCTTAGGGTTTGGCTCTAGAACTGCACCAAAATGCACCCCTTCCAAATCCACTGCCCTGTTTGCAAGCGTTTAGCAAGTTTTTGAGTGCATGGACTGTGAATGGGGTAGGAACATACCTTTCAATTACGGCACCAACACAGCCCCACACCCATTTACAGCTGGGTGCTATATTTGCACTATTTTTTTATTTTACTTTTACTCACACAAGACAGGCTGTATCCTAGGTTCCACTCAGAGTAGAAGCATTGGAATGAATTGGCCTAATTTAGTCATGCCCATTCATTGCAGTGGGCCAACTCTGAGTAGGATTAACACTGTGTACAATCCATTGCCCTCATCCTCATTTTGATTTGGCTTGATCTCAATAGCTCAGTTGGCAGAGCAAAAGACTCTTAATCTCAGGGTTGTGGGTTCAAGCCCCATGTTGGGCAAAACTTTCCTGCACTGCAGCAGGTGGAACTAGATGATCCTTGTGGTTCCTTCCATTATGGAAGTCATAGCAGCACACAGGTGGCGTCCAATGCAGGCATGGAAGCAACTTAGATTTGTTTAGCTTTTGCAAGCTAGCTGCATCGTGTGCCCTCAGGTAATTCCTTGCAGCCAAGAAGGCCTTCTAGACATCTCTATGTGACCTTTGGAACTCTCCCCAGGCCACACCCATCTCCCTAGGCCACGCCTCTCACTGGCCCTGCTAAATACCCTCCTCAAGTGCCTTGAACTGTGATCTTGCCTTTTCCTCTCTTGCTTGCCTGCTTGGATCTCAATGACTTTTGTCTGTCTGGAATGTAGCCTGCTGATCAAAGTCATATCCCATGTTCCATCCACATTTTGCCTTTGGTCCCACCCACCAGTGGCATGTGTCCCTTAGGTATCTCTTGATGGAATGCAGCTCTCAAGTTGACAACAGATCCCACCTCAGATCTACAGCATGACTTAGCATCATGTTGAATTGCCCTCCACAATCTGCTCTTCCCAATATATAATGTGCCAAATTAGGGACAGTAAACAGCAGCAGTCCTGGTGGCTCACCATGCAGGGCCATCTCACAGAGAGATAAAAGTCCTGGATTCTAAACCCCGTGACTCCTGGCAAGCATGTATTGAGCTAGAGAGAGAGGAAAGTTTGGAAGGTGAGCTTAGAAAATATTTGGAAGAGAACTGGTCAGCCCTTAGCCACCAATCCTATCTGCTATCTTTATGCTTGGGGGTCCTTGAATGTCCACCTAGGGCCTTCCATGCCCAGCTGAAGCTCCCTTCAAATGGAAGCCTCCTCTAGCATCTATGGTCACACTAACCTCCTGCCAGTTAAAGAAAACAGCGAGGCTTTCTTTCATTCCTGGACAGGACTATGATGCCAACCACTAGTAAAAAATGACCCTGCAAGATCATAGCAGAAGTTCAGAATCCTGTTTCTCAAAGTGGCCAACTGGGGATGCCCAGCCACAGGGCATGAAGCTAACAGCCCTCTGCAGCAACTAGTATTCATTGACATAGTGCTGCTGATTCTGGATAGCTCAGTTGGTTAAAGGATGCAGGTTCGATCCCCATATGGGACAGCTGCATATTCTTGCATTGCAACAAGTTGGACTAGATGATCATCAGAGGTGCCTTCCAACTCTATAATTCTATGAATATTGAAGTTCTCTTGAGGTACCATGGTTGATAGCCATTTACCAACATATCTTACAAAAGTGGTACAAGCTAAATGTCATGATCACAGTTTGAGGCAGAAAATTCTGTCATTTCCTGCCAATTCCACAGAGCTGCAAAGTTTTCAAAAGGTGTAGGCAAAGGAAACTGTGCTTTTGTTACTTACAAAGGTCTCGACCATATTTGGCTTGTAGTTGCGGAGGGTCTTTGCAGCGAAGAAAACATCCACCAGCTTGTGACACTTGATCATCTCCAAGATCATGGTGCAGGCACAGAAGGTGCCACTCCGGCCTCCCCCATTTCTGCAGGAGAAATTGAATGCATGGGGACAGTCAGCATATTAAAACAGCCCAGTGGTTACAGTATTGAGAGTAGGACCTTGGATTCGAGAGTTCAAATCCCTACCCAGCCATGAAGCTCACTGGGTGACAGTGGGTCTGTCACTAACCCTCAGCCTAGCCTACCTCACAGGGCTGTTGCAATGAAAAAATAGGAGGACAGCCATGTATACCACCTTAAGCAACTCAAAGGGAAGATACAATATAAATGTACCAACAGCAACAAAATGGTGAACTGCTTTTAAATCCAGCAGTGGGGGGAGGGGGGAACAAGCCAAAGTAATGTATCCAGTGCTTTTTTTTTTAGGGATACTCTCATTTTGATTCAAGAAAATCACCATTTTATAGTTCAAATCAGGAAAAATAAATACAGTAAATGGACAAAAGCACAATGATTCACAAAATGTTTAGGGGTATGCATATCCCTTTGTCCCCCCAGGGAAAAAAAAGCACTGCAGGTACCCAACCCAAAGGATAACTTTGGAGAGTTGAAATTAGACAGACTTCCTACATTCAATAAGTAAGGTCCACAAATCATAAGGGATTTGGACTTGAAATTGTTTTTTATGTATATTTTTCATTGTTTGTGTTTTTTTATCGTGAATCGCTTCAGGATATTTTTATGGGAAGCAATGCAAAAATTAAGTAAGTAAGTAAGTAAGTAAGTAAGTAAGTAAGTAAATGGTCTTGATGGTCACCTTGAGCCCAATCTTTAAGTCTTTTGCGTTGGGGGGGGGGGAAGACGCAGGAACAGTGGCTTCTCTAGATTCTAGCCAATACTTGCATAAGGCACATGAATAGACAGAAGCCAAATATATAGATGGCAGAACTGGAATCGGGGGACTAGACTGAGGCTAAGTTTGTTGAACTCCATTCCCATTGAAAGCAATGATACTTAAGCCATGACTCGATTGCCCCATTGATTCCAATAAGACCTAAGTTCAGCTGGATCCAAAGCTCAAAGCCAAAGCTCAGTGCCATTTTGTGCTTTTGGAAGTCTTGAACGGAGGACTCTTAAGAATCTGTAAATTCTCAAAGTCTGGTTTAGTAATTCCAACTGGGTCAAGAAGTGCAGAGCAGAAGCCATTGCAGTAAGTTATGCCAAGTTTTAGGCTTCATCACTGTTCCCCACCCCGCTCCCCTGTAAAAACTGTTGAAATGATTAATTTGAGTTTTGTCTAAAGGATTTCAAAGTTTTCAGCCATGGTTTATGCAAGAGGCTGCTGAAGATTTGCTTGCTTCCTTAGAAAAGGGTCTTAAGCTCAGAATGCGCTCACCTCCCCATGTTGCATAATTACCCTGGGCTTTCCAGAATAGCCACTTTTAAGGCTCTGGATCAAGGGGTTTGCTGTCTCTTGGGTATAATTAAATATAGGCTTGTGGCAATGATTGAGAAATAATCCTTGCTATGAGATTAAATTGTTGAGCAGACTCAGAAGGGCTGTTTTGCTCCTATGCAAATACAGATGGGAATCCAAAGATAGTGGGGGGGGGGAGAGAGGGAGAGGGCAGGGAAAACCCTCATCCCACCAAAAGTCTGAGCACTTTGCTAATGGGGATAATACCAGCATTATTATATGATTGTGGTAATGCAGCAATTCAAACTCTTAAGCAAAGTATTATATAAATACTCAGCATTACATTATTTGTATTAGTGCAGGGATCCAGTATTTGGGCAAGTCAGTTTGAGGACTGCTTGGGGAAAAAATAACTCACAGACATAAGAATTGCTGGGGCAAAAATAACATACAGAGATAGGAATCATCTCCCAGCGTGGTCTGAAATCTATAAAAAATTTGAATGGGCTCTGAGTCTTACCATTATTTAAAATGAGGCGCCGGAGGATGTTCTGTTTTTGTATAACAAAAATAATCAAAGACCCTTTTTGTCTCTGCTTCGATATTTTCATTCTGTCTTCTGTTGTTATTTTATTTTTCATTAAAAAACACCAAAGCTTTGCAATCTTTCAAGTGGTGTAGTGGTACCGCCTTCTGAACAGCCCAGATGCATTTGCTGCAACATGGCCTGGTGGGAATGACATATTGCATTTTCTGGGAGAGAAAAAATTGTCTACCCCGTTGGCCAACAGAGGCAGCCATCATTTCTTCTCGCTCCCCGGAATGTTCCCACCCAGGAATGACACTACATTGTGACTCCAGAAGAGACCAACAAATGCCGACACAATTTTTGCAGAGAATCTCCTTAATCTCATCTTCCCCACTCAGAACACAGCAGTGCCTGTGGAGCATTGTCTTTCTTCCTACTGTGGAGAAATCTGAAATGCTAAGAGCCCGCAACAAGGAGGTGAAGAGCCAGACTTTCCTGCACTGTGGCAATTTTCAAGGATGTCGGAATAAAAAAGAATGAGGTCATGGCTCAGTGGTAGAAAATACGATTGCATGCAGGAAGTATAAGGTTCAAGCCTCAGTATCTGCAAGTAAGGCTTGGGGTGGGCCAAATAAAGAGGGATGCACTCGTCCCCTGGGGCTGAGGTTCCCCACCCCTTCTTTAAAGTTACAGTTTAGGCTTTAACAGTTCCACATTAGCCAAACTAAACAGCTGCAAGTGACATCAACACTATCTCAAGCTCCCAGAGCAAATCCGAGCAACTTTATTTATTCCTTCTCAAGCACCTGTTTCATTTTGTGCAAAGTGATGAGACCCAGGGAAGCTCAGACTTTCCTCCCCTCCCCCCCCCCCACCTGCGCCACACACTCCCCTATTATTTCAGGCATGTTGCCAGTTTACACTGTATATTCTGCAGGGCATGGATTCCCATCAGAGCTAATAAATCCTTTACACCTGATATAATCAAATTAGCCAGACACATGCAAGATTCCTGTTTGTAAGCCAGAAGTTGCTTCTCTCTCTCTCTCTCTCTCTCTCTCTCTCTCTCTCTCTCTCTCTCTCTCTCTCTCTCCCTCTCTCCCTCCCTCTCTCTTCTCTCTTCTCTCTCTCTCTCTCTCCTGTCTCTCTGTCGTCTCAACTTTGCCCTCTGGAAAGCTCTGGATGTTGCAAATACACTGCCAAATTATCCTTCGGCTAACGAAGACAGACAAGATGGTAATTCATTTTTGATTAAAAGCTTTCTGGGTGCCCCTATCAATTTGGAAACGTAAAAGTTGCCTCATATATATTATACCTTTGCGCGCGCGGGGGGTGGGGGTTGAAACCATCAACATATGAGGATCAATAGACTTTTTCAGCACTTCCTCAGAACCTACATACAGTTAAATCCTGTTAATGATAAAACAGTTGGCCATTATGAACACCCTTTCAAAAGCCTGGAGAGCACCAGGTTGGCAAAGGCTATGCTACAAAAAGAACCATTCTGCTGTAACACAACATTACACCAGCATCACAAATTCTTCTTGACAATTAAACCGAGAGGTAATAGAACTGGAGGTGGCTTGGTAAAGTGAACACCCCCTCCTTCCTACTGAGAAGGAGGGGCCCTTGTCCCCCTCCCCACCCCACAAGGTGACACTTACAAACAATGGACGATTGTCCTTCCATCGCCGCTCTCCCCCTGCCATTTATCCACTTGGGCTAATAAATGCAGGAAGGATTTCTTTGAATCAGGGGTGTCTCGGTAAGCTGACCACCGCAGGTACTGAAAGTGTCGAACCATCAGGTGCCCTTCCTGTAACTAGAGAAAGCACATCATTTCTCCCCTTTATGGTAGCATGCTTAGGTGAGATGTTTTCAGGCTTTTTAGACACACGACCCATCTTGAACTATAACCTACAATGTGTGTGTGCGTGCACACAAACAGACCTTTTCTCTCTAAGGCAGCCTTCCTTACGCTGGTGCCACCCATATGTTTTGGACAGGGGGCTGGTCCACTTGGGCAAATGGGGCACCACCCCACCAACCACAGCCTGCCACCAACCAGTCCTCATTCGCCTGCCTTCTTACTTACAACCAGTCCAGCGGGTAGCACCGGCTGTTAGCTTCCTCCTCCTTAGTCCCAGTGTTGCCCCTTGTAGAACTTAGAAGGGAGAAGGATGGGGAAATTTGTAGAATTAGTTGGCTCTGCCCGTCGTTGGCTCTGGCGCCATCTACTGTTGGTCTCCCTGCCTTCTGCCCTATCAGTTGCAAAGGGCACCAGCCACCACTGGTTCTGGACTACAACTCCCATGTCCACTGGTCATGCTGGCAGGGGTTGGTAGTCCAAAATAATGGGGGGAGGGCACCAGCATGAGGAAATATGCTGTATTGTCAAACCCATGTTAAGCTGATGGGGATGCTGGAAAATTCTGACAAAAATGGAAATGGGAGTGGAAATCGCCAGCGCTATTTATCCCATGATGGGAATGGCAATCAATCCACAGAATATAACCAGCATTCACTGTTGTTATTGTTGTTGCTTTCAATCAACAGATGATATGTACTTGATTATGTTCCCTCTTTCTCATTTGCATTGTGTTTCCTTTGCATTTAAATGAGAGAGGGTGGAGAAAGTAACACAATGACACCATAATGAATGATGTAAACTATTAAGGTGTGAAATTTCAGCACCGTGAACTGTGAGGTGAGTAATATTGTTTTTGGCGGAAGTTGAACTGCAGTGGAATGAAGACATTGCCGCATGTGACAAATACAGGATGGAATGGAAAATGCTCCCGTACAATGTGCTAGTTGCAGAATTAATTTTAGAAATTATTTGTGTTAAATCAAAAGAAGGGCAGGATGCAACACTGGGCCTTGTGACCTAGTGGAACAACAGTGGAATGGAAGCAACGGTATCCACTCACCCACAGTTCAGATTTGTCATAATAATGAGCTTATTCTTGGGTATTGCCCCCCACCCATTCTCTCACAAACACACATGAATACACAACACCAAAAGTGACAATGACAATCCTGGCAATGATGGCTGTCAGAAGCACCTGTTTTTATACATTTGGTACTCTCTGCAAACAAATAAAAAAATCTCGAAAGGGAAGGGAGGCTGTGAGAGGAAAGGGATGCTCTTTAATACTCTGGTAATCTGGTTAGCTTTGCAATCTAATGTGGTTAGGGGGCTCTGGAAGGAGAGGGATTATGTGCACACAGCTAAGTGAGCCCAGGGTTTAAGCAGGTGGATGCAGAGCTCAGTACCAAATCAGAGGCTTGGGAGGGAAGAATGAAAATACTATGAGAATCAAGAGTGGCTTATGAGATGAATCTCTGGGACTGGTACTAAAGCTGTCATTAATGCTTTATTAATGGGCTGGGGCAGGAGAGGCACAGAACTGGAGAGAAGGCAATCAATGACAGATTTCTGAGCCATCAGCAAAGAAGACTGGATGTATTTACCCATCCATTAGGACTTATGCACTTGGATGAGTTTAGCCAAATTTTCAAGGTGAAATGGGGACAAAAGACCCCTAAAACCCTGCTGTGGTCTCTTTTCACAGAAATTTGAAGCTCCTGTTTTGTTTGTTCAGATTTTCACTCTGGTACCACTGTTTGCTTGCAGAGGCATACCCAGGGTTCCTTGCATCCCTGGCAAGGAGCTGTATCAGTGGCCCCACCCCACTCAACCCCTAAAAAAAAAATCACTTTACCACACTGCAGGAAGGACAGGAAACTTCTCTCACATGCCGTCACACACATATACATTGTACCCTCCATAGTCCGATAGGTGATTTTTGTTTCACACACACACACACACACACACACACACAGCCTGTGCCCCTAGCAGGGACTGGTTTCTCCAATTACATGGGCAATGTAATGATGTCCTGGCACTGGGTAGCCAATCAGATCTCGATACATGATGATGATTGATGGTGATGATGATGATATAATTGACATGTTTTGCTCAAGTTTAAACTAGGGCTAGAGCTAAAATGGCCACATTCCATTCACCGCCCCTACAATTTGAGGTTGGCTGTTCTCGTGCTCAGTTTTTTTGGGGGGGGCATGATATGGCCCCCAAATAAGATATAAGGAGGGCTCTGTGAGTACAGAGAAAAAAGTGGGTTGGAAAAGTGTTTTCAAGGACCGTGGTTGGATGAGAGATGGTGGAGTGGCAGAAGATGCTTGGAGAAAAGATGGAATTGCCTAGATGATGCCCCTCCCCCTGCCCACCCTATATAGCATGTAACATAATGGAAAGCTCTCACAAATTTCTTTGGACTCTGTCTTATAATGCATTACTGAATAAAGTCTAATTGGTTTGCGCCTCCATACTGAACCCACAAAGGGGGATTTTCTCCCACAAAACAGAATGCATTTTTGTGTGGGGGGGGGGGATGGAGAGTCAGTCTTCAGTGACATATTGTTACCTATTCTCTGGGTTGATTTCAGTTCTGTATATGGGACAAATAAGAGAATGCAAACATTTTCTCCTTCAGTTTCCATTTTTATCAGAGTTCTCTGGCTCTGGAATTTTAATTTACCTCAGAGCAGCTGAGGAAGGCAGAAGCCAAAACATTTCTTTTTCTTTTCTTTTTTTCTTTTGCTTAAAGACTTTAATATCTTTGTTTTGCTAATCACTGCAAGAAATATATGGTTTTAGTGATTAACTGCATCCTTCTGGGATCCAGAGCAAATTTTTCTAAAATGCTGATCGATGCTTTGAAAATTGTGCATCTGTTTGTGTGTACACATTCCCAGGCACTGACACACCTCAGAGTTGTCTCAGCAATGGAAAGGTTCCCTTTCCTCCTCAGTCACCCAAAGTCAAAATGTTTTGCTTTAAGACTTTAATATCATTCTCCCCCCCACCCCGTGTTGCCTTCCCCTCCCCTTTCCTTTATTTTCAGAAAGTAGAAAAATACTGAAACAGATAAAATATTAATCAAAGATATTAGAGGTACAAAAACGGAAGACGGAAGAAAAGGCAAAATAAAACAATGAACCAGAAGCCTGAAGTCTTTGTACACAATAATAAACAAATATTTGGCCACTCACAAAGAGAGAAGAAAATATTTCCCTTTATTCCATTCAAAACTTGTATAGTTTAAATATGAAATATTAAAACTGTAAGAGAAATGGTTAAAAACATTGGTTAAAATCGGTTGGTTCTGTTGGTCTTTAGCTGGTAGGATGGGACTAACAACTGGGTCACAGCCTGATCTAAGTTGGGTTGAAACAGCAGCACTAGCACCTTAAAAATGTATGGGGTTTTTTCGGGGGGGGAGTAAATTATAGGTTCTGAAGTGGACCAAAGGTGGGTCCCAGGTCTGAAAAGTTTAAAGGCTACTTAAAAATGCAAGAGTCAAACATCAGCTTCTTCTTTCTGGGTTGGGAAACATGTGGTCTTTCATAGAAGTATGGAATTTTAAGAGTTGGAAGGGAGCCCCAACCATTGGGAAGTACTGGATTTCTTGCAACCTCATAAGCACCCCTTATGGCATATTGAGGCAGCTGCCACAGGAAGCAGGCATTGTGGGGACTGGCAACGGGCAAAGAGGTGTTGCAGAACAGAACTGTGTCTGTGGCCTGCTCTGTGCTCCCAAAGCTAGGCTGCTGCCCTCAGATGTGCTGGTGGGCACCAAGTTGAAGTAAGAGTCAGCTGCTAGTCAGCTTTGGTGCATGAAATGGGTGGGGAGTGCCATTTTGTGTTGGGACAGCCCTGCCATGGAATGTGTTGTTACAAATCTATTGAGCCTTGTTGAGTATATATTCTGTTCTCCATTCTCACCTCCAGCCTAGAAACATTGGCTCCTCCTTCCTCCCAAGCTGTCAGCTAGGAGCAACCTTTCCTCCTGTCTGTAGCAATGGGAGAGAAAGGAAGCAGGGCTCACAGCAAGGGCTGCACCAAGAGTCCAGCTGCCTTTGTCTCCTCCTCTTCCTGAACTGTCTTCATCTCAGCAGGTTGCTATATGAAATAAATGGTGCCTGACTGCTTGTTTGTTCCCCTCTCCCCTTTCATGTCGTGTCTTTTAGATTGTAAGTTTGTAGATAGGGACTGTGGGTTGCTTGTAAATCATGTAAGCCACTGGGAGTTTAGTTTTGGTTTTGTTGAAGATTAGGGTTGTTGTTGATGATGATACATACATACCCTAGCCACTCTGTGTAGCTAAAAATAAATATGCTGACAATAAATGATATAAATAGCATCTTTGGGGATAAAGCTAAAGTGACCCCTGACCATTAGGTCCAGCCGTGTCCAACTCTGGGGTTGCGGCGCTCATCTCGCGTTACTGGCCATGGGAGCCAGCGTACAGCTTCCGGGTCATGTGGCCAGCATGACAAAGCCACTTCTGGTGAACCAGAGCAGTGCACGGAAATGCCGTGTACCTTCCCACCGGAGTGGTACCTATTTATCTACTTGCACTTTTTGACATGCTTTCGAACTGCTAGGTGGGCAGGAGCTGGGACCGAGCAATGGGAGCTCACCTCGTCACAGGGATTCGAACCACTGACCTTCTGATCAGCAAGCCCTAGGCTCTGTGGTTTAATCCACAGCGCCACCCACATCCCATCTTTGGGGATACTCAGCCAGATTTTACTGAAGGGCTGCTTCTGGCAACAGAATGCTGGGCTAGATGAGACAGAAATCCAGCTGGTTAAGCTTTTCTCCATTGGGACTCCAGAAGTCAAGGGCTCCTAATCCACTTCTTCCCTTTTAGAGATCCCAGTAGGGTTCTGCTCAGATTCAGTTTGGGGGGTGGCACAAAATACAGTGTTTGCGGCACAGCACGAGCACAAAACTTTGGCAACAGTTTGGAGGGGATCCGAAATTTCTGCATTACACATTAATGAAGCTGTTGCGAGTCACACTTTTGGGAATCTCTAACCCTTGACTGTAAACTTGGCAACTTTCACTGGTACTCCTGTCTGTCAAGGAACACAACTGAGGAAATTGAATGGGAGAGAGGGAAAGAGGAAGCTGCCTTTCACTGGGTCAGGTGATTTGTCTTTCCAGCTCATTGCTATCTACTCTGACTGGCTGGGCTCTCCAGGATTTTAGGAATACATCTTTCCTATCACCTGTTAACAAGCAAGGTTAATATCCTTTTAATGGGACATGCAAGGATTGAATCTGGGACTGCCTATGCAAAGCATGTGCCCCTGCCATTGAGTTATTATCTGTCCCCATGTTAATTTTCTCTTTCTTTTGGCAAGCCAAGATGATTCCGCTCACTGCTGAGTTTCTTGGGAGACAGAGAGAGGATCTGCTGTTGTTGACATTTAGTTCCCTGAGCCTCCCATTACCATAGTGGCTGCCTGCAAATTATTCACAAAGTTACCTGCAAGACAAGTGTTGGCAGGAGCTGGAGAATGTGGTGGCATCTGATACTTATTAAAAACAGCCCCTGCAGCTTCAGCATGGGAATGAGACAAGAAAGACCTGTGTCATCTCCATGCCAAACCAATTATGCAAGACGAGATGAGGAATCAAAAGCAAAAAAAAAAAAAAAAGAGGAATGCTTTAAAGGACTGGGCTCTCTGAACAGACTTGGGGAAAGGCAGAGGGAGGGAGATTTTGTATCATTCTGCCAAACGTGGGATGGAGAGCACTCCATCACTTGCAAACCTGAATATGAAGTTTTCTCAAAGTCTAGAGATTTCTGAAAAATAGGTGTTTTAAGAGCTCTGCTGGATCAGACCAGTAGCATGTCTAGTCCAGCATCCTATTCTCAGAATGGCCAATTGGATGTTCATAAAAGGTTCACAAGCAGGACCTGAGGGCAAGAACATTCTCCCCACCTGCTAGTCCTAGCAACTGGGAGCATACTGCCTCCAATCGTGGGGGTAGAACATAGCTGTCATGCCCCACTATTATTGTACCATAGCTTTGACCATTCCTGGAATGGGAGAACTTGACCACAGTAGTTCAGGCACTGGTGACTTCAAGGCTGGATTACTGCAATGCACACTATGTGGGGCTTCATTTGTGCTTGATCCAGAAGCTGCAGTTAGCTGAGAATGCAGCAGCATGGTTTCTAATAGGAGTGAGAACCTGTCAGTAAATATAACAGATATCTGCACAGATTGATGATTTTTCTTACCGGGCCAAGTTCAATGTGTTACTATTGGTATATAAAGCCTGTAAGAATTTGGGGCCAGTTTACTTGCAGAACTGGGAGACACTCCTGCTGGAAACCTGTAGAGCTGCTCTCAGTCAGTGTAGATAATACGGAATTAGATGGACCAATGGTTTGATATGATATAAGGCAACTTAGGCATGTTCAGTCTAAGAAAAAAGAATTCTACACCCAAGACCAACATAATCTCAAAACAGCATGATATTGTTGAGCTTCTCACCCGTGTTACATTCTGAACCCGGAAAAGACGAGCGACAACATCCTCATCAGCTGACCTAGAAACATATTCCACTTCCATTGGTCCATACTGCTGGAGTCCTGGCTCAGGCCAATATTGTAAACAAGGCTAGAGAGAAATAAAGAGCACAGAGTCATGAAAGTGTGGCTTTGGAATACATCCAACTGCTGATGCTACTGGCCTTGCCGTGGAGTTCCCCACATGTTTACTCAACAGAAAGCCCTGCTGAGTTCAGATGGACTTAATACTAGGCAATTATGTACTGGACTGCATCCATTCAGGCCCCAATGCATTGCTAAGAAATAGGGGAAAGTGGGGCACGTTGAGCCATTTTTTACTTTAAGCTCTACACACCTCAAAATAATGCACATAACAGAAAACTTTTGCATTTAATATTTATTAGGTACTATTCCAAACAAAATCAAAGGGTTAATGTTTCACATTTGATGGAATAAAATGACAAAAAATCACATTTAAGTTTTTCAAAATAATGGATCAATGTGCCCCAGTAGTGGGGCACATTGATCCTTCATTTGGGGCACATTGAGCCATTCCAATTTAAGAGCAAAGAAGGCATTTTTACTACACAGTATAAACTTCCAAAAGAGTTTCAAAAGTATCTCAAAGTTCTTAAGAGTCAGCATCACTTCAACTTGTACTCATTAAGTGAACATGGAAATGTTACCATCTTAGAAGCAGGAGCAGTTCCTCCGAAGCAGAGTGGTTTAGGCAACAATTTTACAATATCCTCAAAAGGAATCAAAGCTTCTGGTTCAGAAGAGGGAGTGAACTTGGGCTGGTCATTCACTTTGGACAGAACACGTTTTAGAAATTTTACTATGAAGCCCCCATATTCATCAGTTCCGGTAACTTCAGCAACATAATGGGAAATTGTGGTTTTTCCTAAAATCTTCACGATAACAAAGTTTCCCTCTTTCACAACAGTCTTGTTGAATTCTATATTTTCTTTTTCCTCTACTTCATCTTTAGAAAAGGTTTCAAAATCAGACAAGTCACTTTCAAGCAGCTGGTTTGCATTCAACTTTTCTTTCATAATTTTTGACACAGCTTTTCCAGGCTCAATGTACCCCATTCCCAATTGGATCAATGTGCCCCACATCACCATTTCAGACATACATCTATTTTACGCAAAACAGGCTGGCAGCCATGACAAATGTTAACTATGATCACATAAATGAAAATATATTTCAGCTACCTTTACAACTTTTAGAGCTACAGTGGTGCCCCGCTAGACGAAAATAATTCGTCCCGCGAAAATTTTCGTCTAGCGGGGTTTTCGTCTTGCGGAGCGGCAATGGGAGCCGCGCTCCGCAAAACGAAAAAAAAAAAAGACGAAATTTTTTCGTCTTGCGAGGCAGCCCCATAGACTTTTTCGTCTAGCGGGGCAGCCTCCCGCTAGACGAATGCTTTCGTCTAGCGAGTTTTTCGTCTAGCGAAGCATTCGTCTAGCGGGGTACCACTGTACATGGTTCACAATACATATACAATTTTTTACTAAAGCTTACCTAATTTAACAAATCTGGATTTTTTAAAAAAAACTTCTTTGAAAACCCAAACCCAAACACAATGACAGTATGTAGCATCACTGCTGTTGTTTTTGTGTTGCCACAAACTTTGTATAAAAGCTAAAGTACGGCTTTAAAATGGAAAGGATCAATGTGCCCCATGGCTCAACGTGCCCCACTTTCCCCTACTCACAAGACAAAGACAAAACATTACACCTGTGATGAATCTGCATCTGATAGCCCACAAGTGGTCTCTAACACTCCACCCCCTTAAACTGTATTTTTTTTCTAAACTAAGAAGACCCATATTCTTTAGTAGGGAAGCAATTCAAAGCTATCTGACTCCCCATCAACCAGAGGTGTCACCTGACTGAACCAATTCCTGCTTGGAAATATCAACAGGAGGTTTATATCAACAAGAGCTTTAATATTCCCGAGCATTAGACATGCCACAGGAAGATCACTGATAGGAAGGGATCCTGCTCTTGCTATCTCCCATCCAGCAGCACAGCTGATGTATTGTTCCATTCAAGGGTCACCAATGCGATTGTTTTTGTGCGTGACAGCCAGGAAGGCAGCGTCAATACAAAATATATGATGTTTGTCATTGCACTTTAACAGAACATTTAGCATTTGGGGCCATCCGGCAGCTCAGGCCTTACCGCATGGCAAATGTGTTTGAGAAATAATTGGTTATTAATAGGGGCTATAAATCTCTGTGATCTCGATGCCTTCCAGACTCAGAGCTATAATTTGGATATTAAAACTTCCTCCGGCAAGGCATGGTTCAAGCAAGGGATATACCCTCTAAGTCACCTTTTTTGTAGCTGTTTCACTGTAAAGGTTGATTTATTAGCTGTGTTAAGCTGGTAAACATTTAAGACCTGGCTAAACAGCACTATTCAGACATCCCCCCAAAAAATATGATGCCCAGTGGGGCTGGCAGAACAAGGTAGTGGTGGAAAAATTGTAAGAAGAGAGTTGCATATTGATAGAGTGCAAGGGGTTAGGGGTAAACACCTTGCAAAAAAGTGTACATTTGTTGTTGTTGTTGTTTTAAAAAAACGCATTGAAAATGTTCCTATTAGGAATGTGCACTAAAATGATGAATTTTCATGCGATTTTAAAAAATAAAAGGTGAGGTGGAAATGTAGTGAACTGAACTTAAGACTGGAAAAATGATAAAGTGAGAGAAACCTCAATCTGCAGATTCCTTCTTCCAGTGGAGGCTTGTCCATTACAAGCAAATGGGACACGACCCTGACAACTTCAGGCAGCCTTCAGGCAGACCTCAACAGCCTGCCTTCTTTGCTGTAACCAGTCTAGGAGTTTTGACCGGTTGTCAGTTTCCTTCTGCTTCCATACCCTCCAACAATTCTCCGATGAAAATAGGGACATCCCATTCCATAATGGTAATTTTACTATTTATACCCCACACATCTTACTGGGTTGCCCCAGTCACTCTGTGCAGCTTCCCACATATATAAAAACATAATAAACATTAGACATTTTAAAAAAAACAACTTCCTTATACAGGATTGCCTTCAGACAGCTCGGGGGTTGGATAACTCAATTCCCTCCAACATTTCTCCTCTGGGATCAAATCAGAAACCGGGACGGCTTCTCTAAATCAGGGATGTCTCTGGGAAATAGGTACACCTAGAGGGTCTGTGCTCAGTCTCAGAGTGCTGACCTTGAAGGGAAAATGATTGACAGGGGGAGGGAATTACAGTAGTTGGACCTTCCTCTCATTGGCTTTGGTTCTGCCTGTCGTTAGCCTCCCCTCTTTATGTCCTACCAGTCCCAGTGGGCCTCCATCCCTTGGATGAAGAGAATTCAGAATGCTGCTCTAAGGACATGAAAAGAAGCTGGGAAAGGCAGAGCACCTTATCCACCACCAAAAAGCCTTTTTGCTCCTGACTCCTTTTATGTTTAAGCTTTCCAAACTCTAGCTCTGCCCTGGTGTAGCAGAGTTACCGGCTCGGATTTCCCTCTGTGTCAATCGCTTCCAGCGTTAATTTCACTCCTGAATAGGCTCCCTCTGGCCTTGCAGAATTGCTGGGCTTCCTAGGTACGGGAGCGCCAGGGATAATGTTTATTTCCTCGTTTTGTTATTTAAGGACGCAGCGGTCCTCCTCGGCTCAGCAAGTGCAGCTGACGAAGGAAGGCTCTGCTTCATCCGAGGTGGGCCTTTAATTCATTCCTCTGCTTACTTTCCCTGTCAGCAATGCAACTGTAGGTTTGGGTCATTTGCACTAAAGTGCCTGATCTTGACTCATAAAATCATCCAGTTAATGAAGTCTTCTCCAGACATCCATTAAGACTCTGTAATACCAATTTTATGCTAAGAAGAAGAAACCAATGCGTTTTTCAGGCAAATTAGCATTACGGACTTGTAATGGGCTCTTAAAACTGCCATGAACTTGACAAGGAGGCTTTAAGAATCCAGAGAGGGGAGACTCGAAGTCCCATGCCCTTCCTGGTTTCCATTCCTTACTATCCATCATAGACTTCCCTTCCATACAGAGGATTTTTGATGGCCAGAGTGTGGTGTTGCTAAACTTTGTTGGTTGGCATCCAGCTGTCTTGGGTGACAATGGAGGAGTGCACCTTGGTAGGTAAGTCAAACTGTTGGAAGGTTACAGTGCCTGCTGTGGCTGTAGAGACTGATGTGGGGGAGACATGGTTTGTTGCAGCAGAGATTCTGTAGATGGAGGTGTCCGGTTCTGCTCATGCAGGTGTACCATGGTGTTTCTTTTCTCTGCACTACTCCCAATGGTTATTCCTCTTCTGGTCACTGCTGTGGATACACAACTGACTGATTGTCTCCAGACACTGTGGTCGTCTGCAAGGGATTACCACACAGTGAGGTTGATGTAGCCAGCCTTCATGACACATTTTCAGACATCTTTGTAATGCAGAGTTGGTCCTGTTCCTGAAGCCAGCTCCCCATGGAGCACGTTCTTGGGGATCCTGCCACCTTCCATTCTGTGAACATGACCGAGCCAGTGTAGACATCACTGAGGCAAGAGTGTGAACATGCTGGGAATGTGGGCTTGGGAGAGCACATCTTTCTTTGAGACTCTGTCCTGCCTGTTAGGATTCTTTTCCCATGCTGCAGTCATGGGATTGTTTTTTATCACATGACGGTGTATGTTTGTTTTCATTCCACATTGTGGGAAGTCACAGAGACAGGATGTTTGTATTACTGTGTTTCTGTGATGTAGGATGTTTGTCCTTTTTCTTTGTCTTTGCTCTCTGATGCTGAAGAGGAAAGAGCTGAGTTATGATACTCTGAGTGTGTATATGTAAATAAATGTAGTTTAGCCAAATGCTGAGCTACTGAGTCTGTACACTGACTGCCTATACTCTGCTGATCCTGAAGTGTGCTGATGCCTCTAAGGTATCAGTCGCTGTGATGTTCAGGCTGGAGAAAGATTTTGAATCTCCTGAATGAACGACCAGGAGGGAGAGAACATGCCAGTCGGGCATGTGTCTCTGCCAGCCTTCTACACATGTGTAGGACCTCCTGACACTGCCAAGTGATGCCCAAAATCTTCCTGATGTGGAAGGCATTGAGGCATTGCTTCTGGTGGTTGTAAGCTGCCTACAACTCACTTCCATACAGCACAAGCCTGGTAGACCTTCGTCTTGGTATTGGACAGTAGCATCACATTCTCCCATACCCTTTTGAAGAGGCAAGCCTTGCCTATAAACTTGTCCAGCTAGGCATCGATGGAGAGGTTGCTGGGTATGGTGGAACCCAGGTAGACAAAATTGTCTAGCACTTCAAGCATGTGGTCACCAATGCTGATGTGTGGAGTGCTGGCAACATCCTAACCCAGGATATTTGTCAGGTGGTGAGGCCAAACTCCCTGCATGCTTGGGCAAAACGGTTTATGAGTCTCTGTAGAGTGTCCTTGGATTGTGCTGTCAAGGCTGTGTCTTTCTGGCAGCTCCTGCAACCAAGCTGGTGCCAAATGTATTGCTTTCCTTTCCCTTGGACCACATCACTGAGGCCAAGAGGGGGGTCTTCTTGTCTGGACAGCCCAGGACCTCCATATACACTGCCCAGGCTTGCACCCCAGAGAGGTCTCTCTGCAAATGCAGCAAAAACAACACGGGAGGCAGCAGTTTTGAGTTTAATTGTGTGGCTCTCTTCATTTAAGCAAGCAAGATGTTATTGGCATGTATTGCTTCTTCCAAATTCATCCAGAATAAGCAAAGGGTTGTTTGTGTTTCCAAAGTAATTGTTATCTATTGCAATCATCTCTGGGCTGCACAATCATTTCCAGTCAAAATCCCCCAAGTAGTAGCTCCATGAATGTGAATGTAAGCTATGGGCTCAGTTGTTTCACACTTTAAAAGAACAGCCAAAAAACCTGTTTAAGACAGTAAGGGAAGCCAAACACACACACAATTTCTCCTGCTCCTCTGTAATGAGAAGAATCCCCCTGACTTTTGCAGGGGAAGAATTTCAACTCAGCTCTCTTTTCATCATCATCTCCTTACAAAGCTACAGCTTCCAGAGTTCCCTGGGAACAGATATTGATTGCTAAACCACTCTTAAGAATTGTAGCTCTGTGAGGGGTATAGCTCTGTGTCTCTTAACAACTCTTAGCACCCTTAACAAAGAACAGTTCCCAGAAATCTTGGGGGGAAGTAATGACTGTTCAAGGTGGTATCATAGCGCTTTAAATGTTTGTCATGCATGTGGCTCTGGTGATGATTCTGTGGAAACAGAATTAGTGTCTGGTTGCCAATTCCATCAGTCCAGCCTTTAGTAAATCCAGATCAAACTGGCCTCTGCTTCAGATCACTTTGGCCTTCAACAGATTTGCAGACTATGTCATTATTTTGCTGAAATTAAATTAACCAGAATTGTTTTAACATGGCTATTTTGTGTTTCAGAACCAGCCTGTGCATTAGACTATTTAACTGTGTTCAAGTTTCATATAGTACTTACATTCTTAATTCCACTGATCTACACACACACACACAAACCCTGGAGATATTAGTTGAATGCAAGTAGATCTGGCTCCCTTCTCGATGACCACAACATACATAAATGCAAAGTGGAGCAAACAGAACACTCAAAGAAGCAACAGCACTGAGTGACAGGTGTTTCTCTGTTACTCACCCAGGCAGAGTTGGACTGATTGAGCTGGTTCAGCATGACAATGGAGGTGCAGCCATAGTCATACACCAGCCTCCAGAAGTCTGTGGTTGTGTTCTGTAGTGGGTGTAAGGTCACAATGAAGGCAGCACTCTTTGTGTAGCTCTAAAGGAGAGAGAAAAGAGTCACGGGATAAAAGCAGAGCAACATATTAGAGGCAAGAGATTGAGCAAATCGCAGCCCTAATCTCCAAGGTTGACTGGGAGGAAGATGGAAATCTGGGTTTTGAGATTCTAAAGCAAAGGGTTGTGTGCAGGATTAATCCAATTCCATTTGGACTGGTTATCACAAGGGAAACTTAAAGGTTGCAGAAGGATCGTCTCTTCCTTACCATCATCCACCTTCTGCCTACTAAAGCACATATCTCATTAAAACAGGCAATATGATTGCTCACTAGTAATTTGAAACTTCATGTGACGGTTACCATGTGTAAAATAGCCATTTCTGACTGATCAAATGCCATACAACTTTCAGATCCCCGTGCATTATTTAAGGAACTCCACTGATCAACAATAAATGTGAGCTTTTAAAAGATGGAAGCTGAACTGCCTAAATGTGCTTCTAGTCGGTGATATCCAGTGTAAGTCATACCCAGAGCAGACCCCATTAATTAAGGGGTCTACTCTGAGTATGACTTACACTGAGTATCACCCACTGTTCCCAGAGAAATCCTGGCTGAGCGATGGCACCCTCAGTCTGCCATTTGAATCCTCTGGGTTTGGCTCAGAGGTGAGACAAATCTTTGTATTTATTTTATCACATTTATTTTATCACATTTATAACTTCTCTATCCTCCTAGGAGCTCAAGGCAATGTGCATGCTTCTCCATCCCCTTTTATTCATATAAAAACCTTGCGAGGCAGGTGTGCCGAGTTGTGCCCCCATTTGGAGGGGGGGGTCAGAAGGCACTCTGGCGATCCTCAAAGGACCGAGCATCTTCATCCTGGCACGTCCTTTTGAGGATCACTGCAGATTTTTTTGTGGGGGGGTTGCCCCCTTCTTGAAAATATTGGGGTGGCTCTGACCCCTGCCCACCCCCAGATGACATCCCTGTTGTGAGCTAAGTTAAACTGAGAGATACTGACTGACCCAAAGTCACCCTGTGTATTTCTTGGCTAAGTGGAATTGCAACCTGGGCCTTCCTAGTCCTAGTTCAATGCTTCCTGATGTTTAGTCAGAATCTCCTTTTGTGCAATTTGGATGCATTGGTTCAGGTCCTACCCTCTGGAGCAGCAGAAAACAAGATTGCTCCATCTTCCATGTGATGGCCCTTCAAATAAACACACCCAACTCCCTCAACTGTTTCTCACAAGGTCTGATCCTCAGCCCCCACCCTCTTGATCTTAGGGGGCGAGGAATCCCTGAAGAAAGGCCTCGAAGAGACTCATAAAGGAGCAGGTAGCTCTAGAGAGACTTTGGTTCCAAGCCATACAGGACTTCAGAAGTCAATGCCCTCACGTTAAATCAAGCCTGGAAATTTATGAGCATACTTTTCTCACACACACTCTGTGCCATATATATAAGTAATTCTACTGGGGATCTTGGAACATGCTGGATCCTCTTTCAATCTCAGGAGGCAGAAACTCTAATCTGATACCATTTGTCTGCCTTATAATTTGAGGCCTGTAACAAATAACCATCTGGTGAGGAAAAATCACACATATACATATCACTGGGAGTCAGGGCAGAGGCCCATTTTGGATCAGACTAAATTGAAGGCTGAAGGACAGAGATATGATGAAGCCTCATTCCCGCTTAGGACCTCATTCCCAGCAAACACAATGTTTTAAAAAGAATGAGCCCATTGATATTGCTCGATGGGAAAAAAGCACCCAGATCTCTTTTTAAAAAAACATCAACAACAGAATTCCGTCTCCTTTGATCTAAGAACCAGTGTGAAAAATGTCTACCCAGTGGATCATCCCCTTGTCCGTGCCCCCCCCCCCCGGAAGTTATACCTTCTGGATAATAAGAGCAAAGAAAGCAGCTCTCGGATCTAAACTATCACACAGCCAACAATGCCTGGTAATATTTATTGGGGTTTCGAAATGGGCGGAGGGAGGGAAATGGTAAGACACAGAAAAGCCAGGAAGGCTCCTCTAAGCCTGACTTCTAACAAACATTTTCTTGGGAGGAGGGAAGGAGGGGAAGGAAAGAAAAGACCCTTAACCTCAAGGTAATGACTTTGCAAGGCTTGTTAGCACTTCAAAAGAAGCAAGGGCTTTTAGGGG